>NW_026882659.1:0-419351 GCF_032173495.1 Musca vetustissima
ACGGACGGTCCAAAATTGAGCAAACTAATTTTTTCTTAACATTCTTAATTTTATTCCAAAACGATTTTATTCTAATAGCAGATCTTGATTTCTTTTTACTGCATATACTGGCATTAAATATTCTATCTCGGGCCAAATTATATTCTTTTATACGTATGTGCAGTGGTTTGAAAGTTAATAATTTTACACTTGAAGAATCGCTTTGACTGTCAATGGGTGAAGGAGACTTTAAGGGGAATAATCTGGTACATTCGGCGCTTGTATCATTACAAACTTTTGATTCGGATACATTTATTGGGTGACGTTTCAACACAACTAATCCATTTCTGGGTTCCTTGTCCGGACAATCGAGTGTGCACTCTTTTGTGCACACACTCGACCGTTTTTTGCTAGACACTTCACGCAACTGTGTTTATAGACTTTTGGCGTGCCACAGCCATAACAGAAGATTGTTCTCTCCTCTAGGCAGTCCTGGTATCGGTGGCCAGACTTGTTGCAGTTCCAGCAAACCAAGTTTATGGCTGAAATTTCATCGCCAGAGATACCAATATTTGTTGCAATTTCGCCACCATCAACGTCTACTTCAGATACCCTTTTAGAAGCCGAAATCGGTTTCGAAACTGTTACGCCATGCCTGCGACGCATGTCTTGCATGAAAAATTCACGCCGCCTACACGTATCCCGAAGGAACGGCAGAGATTTAATTTCAATATTTAATATTTCGTGCTGTATTTCTGGGAGTAAATTCCTTCGCAGAATTTCCACCAACACTTCTTCAGATAATGGCACTTTTAATCTATCAGTCAACCCAACAATGGAGTCGTAAAAATTGTCAAATGATTCGTTTGGCAGTTGCTTACGCTCTCGTATCAATTCTCGGATATCGATATCAGTTCTGGAGTCTTGATACTGCTCGCGAAGAGCTCGACATAAATCATCCCAGCGAAATCTATCAACTGAGCGATGATAACGCCAGAACCAATCACTCGCCTTACCATCAAATAATGAACTGGCATTTCCGCAGAGCAAATCGTAGTTACTGTGGAGGGTTTGAGAGGTTAAAGCCTCTACCCTGTAAATAAAATTGTCCACTAGAAGACCGTTGAGACCCCCATTAAACTTGAGCTTCCAGTTGGACATTATTTGAAGTACTTTGTCCGGACGAGAACTCAAGTCAGACGAAGCTGAGTTTACCATTGATGAGACATTTAGGGCGGACTGAGCATTCGCTGATGTTGTTGGTCTACTCTGAGAACAATTTTGTTGCTCTGATTGAGATCTAACTCCAAAAAGCTCCCTAAAAGTACGCTCTTCCACAGCAGGTAGCGTTTGCATATGCTGGGGAGAGGCTTGTGTCTGCCGAGACCTATTAGGAGAATTTGTGGGCATTAATCTGGCTAAACTGGCCGAAATCTGACTTTCAATGAGCTGACTCATTTGAACACTTAAAGAAGCCAAAAGTTGTTCCTGTTGTGCTGACACAATATTTGTCACCAACTGCGTGATTCTTTCCGATTGTGCCATCTCCATTGCGATGTTATTTTCAGCAGAATTATTGTTCTGACCTGGAACAGTTTCGGATGGTGTTAAGTTGTTAGCTTGTCTCACCTGGGACCGGGTCAAAACCTGAGATGTACTAGGGGTGGGAGGATCAGTTCCCAATCTCGCGTTACATATTGGGCAATATGGTCTAGTCTTTATGCATTTATCTATACAACTTTTGTGGAAAATATGTCCACAAGAAATTTTCTGAGCAGATGAAGTAATAACTTCACCACATGCGTTACAAATAATAGAATTATCCTTTGCCATTGTGGCAGAAGTTTTCTCGCCTGCACTAGTTGCCATATTAAAAACGAATTTTGGTAGGTATAAAGCCCAATGGTACTCTCGGATTAAACTTTATAAAATCGAAACCTTACTTTTGATATTGTGAAATGTGTTGAATCATACAGGTATACTTGAAGGTATTCAGTGTACAAATTTTGATTTCAAATGGTGTTTTATTTTGTCCCGAAAGATACATTGACACATAAGGAAATGCATAAAAGGCACACAAAAACAACGCAATATCCCATGCAAGAATATTAACAATGGGTTTACAATACAAATTCAATGAATTGTGTAAGAAGCCAAATGGCTAATTGATATTTTCCCAACAAATAAGTGGTGATTGATTGACAGACTGCCTTTGTGTGAACATCAATAAATAATAATTAAGACGATTTAATAAATATTAATGTTGCAGTATGATAAATAAACTCTTGTGTAGTTATTTAAAAATGGTAATAAATAGATGTAACCCAATTCCACAATTATGGTTATTCTTAATTTAAGTTATGTATTTTCAATGTAACAAATTCATAGTTTCAAAACAAAAACAAAGATCGTAACTAACATATACTTGAAAAATAAATTTAAGAAATTATCCTGTTTGACTTCTTCGATATCTAGGATAGGTTTGTCACGCACTAAAATTTACATACATAGCCAACGATCCAATAAGAAAGAATATATTATGAAGAGAATGTAAGTACCAGGTCGGATGAAATATAACTATATTTCAAAATCCAGGATCTGGCTGGAATATAACGTTATAATATTGCTCATAACCGTGGTCAGATCCAGACCGATTGTCCAGAGACTGCATTCCGTCCTGTTAATAACAATAATAATAACATCATAGGTGGATATTGGAGGGAGATTCCCGCTAAAGTAGGTCACTAGGAATGAATATGGAATTCGTGAGCCTTTGTATATTCCATACTTTAAAGAGAATCACATTGAAATTTACAAAGAAAGTTAAAGAAAATAAATAGTTAAAATAACGAAAATTGTAAAGTGAGCCGAACTATTAATTTTGGTTCCATAATGGATTCAAAAGGTAGTAAAAAAGCATTTAGTTCGGGCCCCACGTTGGGCGCCAAAAATAATTTATCTATGTAGCATACAACCAACATTTAAGAGGCGAATTCTGATATTAAGCTAGCGCACGTACTTGGTTCCGGCCTACTAGCTCGTCGGAGGGGTAGGTTCGATCATATTCTAGCTATTTGTTATCGCTACGATTAAATTATTTTAAAGATACGTGCAATTAAAAGAGGAAGACAGAGAGAAAGTGTATAATCAATCGAATTGGCAAGCTATGTGATGGACACTGAGGTGATAACAGTCCATTATGCCCTCCCAACCTGGTCATAGGTGTATTAACCTGGATAAGAAATTGATCCTATGACCCCTAGTGCAATCGTGACTGGTCTACCTAGGCTATCTAGAAATCAAACAGGAGTTGTATGAAATTAATCCCAAAACATTTTTAAATTTATTTCAAAAAGTGCAAAATTCATGTTATTTCAGTATGAATGACTGTACTACGGTAATCATATATTAACATAGAAATGTTTTCAATCTTATCCTATATTATACTATTTTAAGGTGTTGAGGCATTGGGCTAACAATAAAAAAATAATTCTCAACAAAATAATCCAAAAAAAATTAATTATTAAAAATATATTACAATACTGGTTTTTCTTGGTACCCACGCTAATATTTTTAAACGCTTAACAATGAGATATTATTGTCACCGAAGCAAAAAGACAATATGAAGATACAATAAAAGAGAGTACTTACAATTTGCATGTCAACTCAGAGTAGCGTCACCGTTGAAAGATCTTTCGTAGTGGTTGCTGCTGTTGATATTAAGAGAGAATTGTAACTGATATTGCTCTTTGTTTCGGTTTCTTTGTTACACACTTCATCTGAAAGGCGACAATTATTACTGAATGTAGGTATGTAAAGATCTCTGCCAACAGTCAGCTACAAACATAACATATTGATACGCACAAACATCAGTATTGTAGATATGTATGTCATCCCAATATGACTTATATGTAGGTTTGTGCGTTGTATTACTTATGTTCGGAGCTAATTGTTGAAGTCAGTGATTCGAGAACAATGTGATAACAAGAAAATAATTTAACACTGAAACTTAAAACTATGGTTGATAATTTGCATATTAATTTTACTAATATTAGTATGAGGCAATGAAGAATAACATTACGGTGTAGCAACTCCCCATAATAGTTGCGATTAAATAAAATGTTCAAGCAAATTCGTTAGAAACTAAAGTTATATAATTTTAAATAGAAAAAATAATTCGTACCCATAATAACAAATTGTAACAATTAATAATACCTTGAGTAGCACCGATTTGAAATATTAAAATTTAAATTTATACTTATGAATAAGGCTGGCTGACTGTGGACGTCCGAACAAACAGTGCTGAGTTGGTGCATCGATTTTGGAATATTCGTAGTAATTCCTTAATGTATTTCAGAATGTTGGTTAGGTTTTGGATTATCTCACTTTTTGATAATACTAGTCATCACTAACATCGCAAATCATCGGTTTTTGATACCATTGAGAATATCCAGTTTTCGCTGATATTATATAAAAATTTGGAAGCCACTCCGGGAAATCGAACAGTATTAAAATTGTTGGACTTATATTGCTGTATTACTTGAATCAACGGCGCACATTTCTAATAATTCAATTGTCTTCAAAAAATCACTTTTTCCTCCTTTAATGCTCTGCGATTACACGTGATTTTATCACATAACTATAGTTCAACAGAAGTGTACGTGTGACTGACTACTCTCATTAACATTGCATATGCTGCTGGGTTTTACGCTGCACCAAGCAAGTGAAAAAAACCCGTATTTTTGTGGCTGGCAAACGCAATGACAACAACAATGATCATAGGCTGGGTGCCAATCCTAATGAGAGTAGAAGAATTAACAATATATTTTTGCATTCCCTTTGTGCACAATCTAACTGAGAAACTTACCGCATAGCGAGATGGCACCATGAACCATAATTATTTTCTTGTTAAGATGGCTGTGAATAATTATGATTGAATTATAACAACCAATAACGATCATTAATTATATTAATTCCCAATCAGCTCTAATTTAGGGGAATTTTTAGCAAGAAATCCGTTCAGATTAATAAAAATTTTACTTGGTAAAAAAAACTGGTAGAAATTGACTTTTTAACAACTTGCCCAAAAACAAGTCTTTACAGCGATGAATTGATCGGCAAAATGGCAGAGTACCATCCGTTTTGGGGCCACGAAACCTATCCAAGGCTGGCCACAAGCTACGAATTTCCAGGCAATGGATTAACAAGGCAAGAACGTAATCCTAAAGATGGTACTAACTTTACATTTTAATCGAGTCAAGTAGACGAATATGAGGTGTAGATGGCGTTGCCAAATTGTTTCCAAAGATCTCGAATGAATGTTTCCGGAAGAAAAACACCAAGCAAGTGCAACTCTTACAAGATTTACATATAGCTCCCATATATATGTTCGGCCGATTTTTCGCAAATGGTACACCAAACGGTCATTTTACGCTGATCAAGAATATATATACTTTATATACAAATATACCCGGTTATTGATCGTTGGTTTAAGTCGGTTCACATATAGACACATATCACAGATTTAACTTAATCGAATTTCATGTCAATGGTCCTTCAAAAATTCAAGGTTTGTAAGGAGGTATTTCTTGAATATAGCCAAAGTGGTAAAGGGTATCATATAGTCGGCCACGTCCGACTTTACTACTTTCCTTACTGTTTTCTTTTTCATTTTTTCTACCAGTCACCAGCGCTCATAAAATCTTGGTTTAAATTTTTTTCCGACCCGCTACCACATTTTTGTCTATGACAATCTTGTTCTCTGCGTAAACCACTTTGGCTATCTTTTTCAGTTGTCGACAAATTGTACATGGGTGACCATGTTTTCGCAGTGTAATTGAAAATTTTTATTATTTTGGTAGTATTTCTCAAAATTTCAAAGGGGATAATAAGACTACGAAACTTTTTTAATTTTCGAAGGTAGTTTTGAACACTTTGACTTCCTCCCTTAAAACAGCAATAAAATATTTATATCAAGCTTAAAGTATGTCATATGTATATTCATTGCAAAGGTTACATATGTACCTATTAGTTAAAATTTATAAGAAACAAAAAGGATAAGATAAACAATTTTATGAGGCTTGAAAGAAAAAAGTGTTCAAAGGTGCCCCCTCTCTCCTACATTTTTAAATATTTCTATAATAATACACATCGTAATTAACCAATTTTTAAAAATATTGTCTTAAAATTTGAAAAGTTTTATACACGAAATACCTACAAAATGGATTTGAAATATTACAAAAACATCTGTAAAAATGCAAAAAACCGTGCATCTAAATAAGTTTATTAGCTAGAAATTTCCAACTTTGTGACAATTATTTACTTCGATATTCGATACCTATGTATCGAAACTAGTTTTGTACGAAGGTGCCCCAGTCTCCCCTACACCTTTTTAATGAATATTCGGAAAATATGTTTTGTCTCAAAAAGTGTATTTTACGTTTTACAATCGGGAAATTTTTCCAAGCATGTTTAATTTGTACTAAGAATTGGAAAATTTGCCAAAGGAAAGAACAAAGGTCGTACGGCTCCGACTATAGAATACCCTACACCATTTTAAGGGGTGCTCTAAAATCATATCTTAACAACGCACAATAAATCGATTCAAACAATATTTCACACACGATATTCTATGTTGAATTCCGAATTATATGCAAAAGTTCGTGTGTTCGTGTAAAATCAGGAAGCGGGGTTCCCTTAAATGGTTATTTTGACTGTTATGACAATTGGTTGATCAGTTCGAACTGATATTTTTCACTGCATCCCTTCTCGGATGTATTTATTGAATATTTCTCCGAAATAATATTATGTTGTGCAACCATTGGTAATTAGCTGTTTTCTAGGTGTACTGTATTTGTTTCTAGCCATTTTTATATTTTTGCCAATAAAAAAAAAATTTATACAATTTCCTTTTCCATACATTTTTATTTATTTCAAAATGAATTTTGCATTTATACTTTTTTTTCTTTTTTAGACGATATGTTTAGTTTTGAAAAAAGGTTATACGGCATTCATTATATTTGCAATTTCAGATGCTTTAGTTTTGGGCACCAGTGTATATCTAAATCTTAAACAATTTCGCCAACACTTAAGACAAGATATTCTATACTCAATTTGGTACGCTATATAAAATGTAGTCTCAAGCAGACTTTAGGAGTTTGATGCACCTTCAAATGGAAATCGGATGAAATTTTATATGGGGGCTATAAGTATGTGTAAACCGATCATTACTAAAAACTGTAGAACAGACCTACAAACAAAATATCGTGAGATCAATCCATACTTTTGGCCTGTTCATTGATTATAAGTTATAATGAACATAGTACCAATTTTTTGTGGTGTTATAAAAACTCGGGGCCAAACAAACATATGATACTTTCACAAAAATTTTATCATTGGATAACACTATTTTTCAGGCCTCTTTTTATTGTAAACCCTCCGTTGGCAACATTTCAAAATATTTGACGGAATATTCATCAGAATAAAATTCTATGACGATTTAGCCAAGCCCGCCTGTGTGTGGAAATCACGATATAGACCGCAATATCTAAGATAGAACTAGGAAATTAGCAAATAATATAAATCGCTTAGTATCTTATGATCCCTTTGAAGAATCTCTGACTTTATAAATATTATGCTTTAAATGTTGTCGCGAGATGGAGAGTTCAGTTTGTTGTGCCTTTTAAAGCTGAACAATGTTGAATATTTTATTCCCTAAACCCTTAGTCATGTACACGAGTGATGTCCGTACCCTATTCATAATTTGTTTTCGCAGCCTTATCGAATTGTCAAAAATGAAAACAGGTAAACTTTTAGAAATTAGAATAACACCACTAGACATGGTTAATTAAAATAAAGTAAACAACATTCCCGAACATCGAAATGTGCCTCACTCATATGCAAATTTTAACACAACACCTCACACACGTTCGTGAACGACACTTCAATATAAGTTTACATGTGTCTGACTGTCGCCAGCGTTTATGTCCCTTTCCGTTTGACAAACTCTACTGTTGAAAAGTTTCAGCCGAATAACAAACAATGAGGAATGTTACATTTTTGACAGTTGTCCAAACTGATAAATATGTTACATACATACATTCGCAGTGCGGGTACACATTTACGCACACCACATAAATCTGCTGAAATATTCTAATAAGCCAGTAGCTGGGTGCACAACAAAAGCAACAACATTACAATTGTTATTGGTATCAGTGGCACTAAAGCTCTCATTGTTTACATCCCAATTTGCTTTCAGTTATCCTTGCCAGCGAGCCAAAGAGTAGGAAAAATATGGCTAAATAATTCCAGAACATCCACATTTAGACTAACACGGCTGGATGTAACACAACAGACAAACAAATTATGTCGCCCAGCACCCACTTCCTCCTCGACCTCCACTGTCTAAACCAAACGTCGTGGTATAAAAAAAATGTTTTAATTTGCTGACAATCTGTTGCCACACTTTGGAATTTAGCGCTCTTTTATATTCACATTAAAAAACAACAACCGTTGATTTTCATTTGTTGAAATACCCTATGGCAATTTATGTACGTCCCATACTTCGTTGTATCACAAGTCGAATGACAACACCTCTCTTTGCGATGGTGTAGGGCGGGGTGGCTATGTTTTAGTATTCCACTACGTTAATGAAATGCACCAAAGTTTTATTTTTATTGTTTTTTCATTTCGTTGAAAAAATAAACTTTTTAAGGATTTGACGAATTTTTTTTAACGCAGTGATGGAATCCCAGTTAAATTCGTCTTTCCATGTGGCATTACAAAAAAATTAAGAATGTACTCATCAGCATGTCGCTTAAATTAGATTATGCTAATTTTCCATATTGATGTAATGTTGGATATTGTTGAAACGTTGAAGTACTTTAAGAATTGTGGAGATAATATTGTATATATATATATATAATGCCACATCCAACATCTATGATGTATATTAAAAACCAGTAAGGAAAGTAGTAAAGTCGGACTGGGCCGACTGAAGTAATATAATTTATATTACTTCAGTACGTTGTGTCAATCGGCCTAGCTATGTATCTTTTCAAGAAGATTAGCAACATCATTCTAGAACTAATTCAGTACCCTATACCAAAATTCGTGCAAATCGAAAGATATGTATGGACTTTGGTGCACCAAATACATAAAACCAGACGAAAATAAATATGGGAGCTATATTTAAATCTGAACCGATTTTTAACTTAGCACACGTCATTCTAGACATATTTCAGTACGCTATGACAAATTTCGTGCAAATCAAAAGATATATAGGGTCTTCCGTGCACCAATTACCTTAAATCGGGCGAAGCTATATATGGGAGCTATATCTAAATCTGAACCGATTTTCACGAAACTTTGCACACATCATTCTAGACTTTATTCATTATGCATTGCCAAATTTCGTGCAAATCGAAAGATATATAGGGACTTTTGAACACAATTTACCTTAAATGGGACGAAACTATATATGAGAACTATATCTAAATCTGAACCGATTTTCACAAAACTTTGCACACAAAGTTCAATGTTCACCTCATAAGAACCCAAGGTCTTCTTAATATCGATTTTCGATCGACTACACCTACTTTGGGATTCTATGCCTAAACGTTGACATGAACAGGACCAGACTGCAAGAAACAAGAAACAAGTCTGTGGTATGGTCATTTCCGTCGGAAGATAGCGTGATTGTAACAGACGGACAGAAGTGAATGGCTAGACAATCTTAAAATTTTACCTTGATCATGAAATGAATAATCCGATGAGTTACATACGGAATGACAAACCAAGTAAAATGTATTAGTCGGTGTTGCCGACATATATATACCCCCACCTATGATTTGCGGAGGTCTACGGCATAAAACACAGGTCTTATTATAATTTTCTTTATATAAGGTATATGTTTTTTTAAAAGAGTCGAACATCTTTGGAGAGGTTCCAAATGAGGTTGTCCTATAGATCCCATCGTAAAATTTTACGTAGGTTTGGAAAAATATTTCGATTTGCTAAGTTTGCATCAAATCAGGTATTCCATTACTTGATATTGGATTAACCAATATTCAAAATTATGACACTTTATGGAGAATGTGCCAGATCTTGATCTTTGAAAGATAAATATATTACTATGTGCAAAGTTTTAATGGAATTTTATATCCGGTTAGCTTCGTATGAGATGTACTAGAAGTAATCGACCGATAACTCCTAGCTATAAACATTATACAGTCATGGTTATAATATTAGGTTGAACAAAGTTTAGTTCAAATCGGATAATCAATTCGATTGATATCATAAATTTAATATCTATTAATAATGTTAATTTTTTGTGGGGTGGTACCAGAAGAAGTGAACCGACGGGCCATCTTCGGATGTAAGGTAAACATTTACGATGTGCAAAATTTCGACGAAAATGTATATTCCACACCATTTTCGGTAAAGTTTTAACCACATTTTCTAATCAAAGTAAATTCATTTTCCATTTTGGAAATAACCCCCATATAAAATCATCTAATTTTTGGTAAATTTAAAGTTTTAGCCGCATTCTTTCCTAAAATTCCGGATTCTTGTAGAGTAAAACACATTCATTCAGAAAATCTTCTACATTTGAACATAGACAAATATTTTTACCGACAATTTCCGATGTATGTATGTAATTTATCCATCTTTTGATTATCGGTACTTTGAAATGACTTTAATTTCCGTTTTTTGTTTCCTGGTGAATAAAATAATTTTCTCCAGAATGTTTTCAATTTAGGTTTAGGATCCACATGAAGTTTCCGACCTTTTTAAGATATTTTGAATGCACAGTACATGGTATAACAAGTAAAAAAGAGTCAGTCGATGTTGCCGGCAGATATATACCCTCGGCGTATTGTTTGCGGAGGTATTCGGAATTATGCTTTATTTTATCAATGAGGTTTCGGATCAAATCGGTTATTCAATTAGCTTCATTATCGGACTTGATCTAGTCTTGATAAAGATAAGAGGTTGTGCAATGTTTTGTACAAATCGTACATTTCATAATATTGGATTTGTAAATATTGAAGAATGGACCGATATTCCCCATCTTCGAACTTGAACTAAGTTTGGAAGAAATATTAAAATTTGCAAAGATCGGATGAAATCGGTTACTCTATTCTAGAGTTATCGTGCAAACCAACCGGCCACACATTTGTAAATCGACTCCAAATTGTCTGAAACGGATTTGGTCCAAAGAAACATGGAATCTAAAATCAATGTTTCTATGAGGCACATTTTTACTGTATCAAAGTGTACATACCCTCATTAGGTATAAGGCTGAGGGTAAAAAAGGTATGCAGCCCCAAGAGTTTGTAACGCCGCGAAATATTGATCCTAGATCCACCTTTATGTATACCGATCATATCTCGACTAGCTGAGTCGATCTAGACATGTGTGTCCGTTTGTCCATTATAATTTGTAAATACGATGCAGGCCACAGTTATGGACCAATCTTCACGAAATTTTGCATGTAGGATGGGTTCTGGTCAATGATTTAGGGGTTGATATTTAGGGGTTGAAATTGACCAAATACTTAATTTTTGTCGTTTAATTTTGGTCGTTCCAGAGACCGCAATTATGGCCCGAACATCGGACCAAAGATCGGCCATTAGTTAACGGGTCAAATGGACCCTGATTTTTATGCAAAAAATTACAAAATTTGTATTCTCCTGAAGGACATAGACCCAAGAAGTTGACAGAGGAGTGGTTGACCTTTAAACTGATACCAATTATATTGTCGTATGTACCGCATGAGGGAGTTAAACTTAAATATTTATAGGTGATTAAGTATTCCGATATTATTTAGTAACCCATTAATATTAGAGGGCAGAAATGACGCTTTAAAATTTTCTAACAGGTTCCAGTAATGGTCATGGACAACTCCTATAATTTTCGGTGATGATCACATAAAAAAAATATGGGATGAAATAAACCGAAAACTTAATTTGTTGTATTTTTTCGAGTCGATCTATAAGCCACAAGCCGAACATCACAACACAACCCACGGTGAAGGGAATAGTGATAAATGAAATAGTGAATTGATAAGTAATTATCAGGGCTGTAATGAATATTGGGAATATTCCGAAAATATGTCAGCGTAAGGAAGGGGCGCTGTTGATCTCTAATCGGTAAAGAGGGCAAATATCACGAAGTATTGCCCAGGCTCGAAATAAACATCCGCAGAAAGTAAGAGTTCCGTGGTAATTATGTAGGGTATCGTATGATCGGCCCCATCCGACTATACTGCTCCGCTCACTGGTTATGTATATGGTTCGGACGTGGAAGCCAAATCTCAGTAATGAATATATCCAAAAAGGAAAATAAAGCAATGGTTGTCGAGTTTGAACGATTTGTTCCCAGTATATAATTCAGACACTATTATTTGTTCCCAATAAATATACAGTTAACTTAATAAATTATAGATTGATAGTTAGTTGATTATTGTAAGGGTGTATTCAGAAATAAAATTCAACTTTGTCAAGTCCATTTTGGAAATATCGAGTTTCCAAAATTATAATATGTATATTCAATCGCAGAACACATTGTAACTTATTCTTTATATTACAACGAACATGCGAAACACTAGGCCTGGAAAGTTTTTTATCTCCAAAAATGGTAATTTTTCTTTTATTTTAACTTTTCTATTATTTTTTAACTTACAGTATTCCAAATATATGGCATATATGGCGATTGGGCATAGTTCCAGCTATATTTTTACTCTATATTCTTAGTCTATCAGTATCAATACTAACATTTCTAACTAACGATGTAGGACATCAAAATGTTATTCCCCTCGGCTATGTTCACAATGTAATGCCACTGTAGTTCTGCCATTACATACAGAAGTGACATTTTTATTTCTCTCTTTGTGGTTTATTTGTCTAGCAGAACTTCTATTTTTATAGCCGACAAATAATTATTTCTCTGTTGGCACTTGCAAGGATAAATATGTCTTAAGTTTTTTTCTTAAAAGAAATACAAAAAAAAAAAAAAAAAATAGAACGGAAACTTAAGAAAACAGAAAAAAAGTTTTGTTTGTTAAACTGAATGTTAAGATTGGAATTTATGATCATAACAATGGAAGTTTAAAAGACCAAAAAACACGCACGGAATAAAGGTATTTTATACCTTCAACATGACTGAATCCATTGCTCAAATATCCCAATTTTAAGTCTTTCATTTTCTATGCTTCTTTTTTTCATTGCATTATAACGAAATGTACTTAATTCATCGATATATTAAAATGTGGATCCACCAATGTTACTTCGTTGGGTTACAAACTCTTAAAACAAACTTATAATGAACATACAATATAGTGGTTCAGAATTCCTGTCTCTACTGTACATAATAGTTTTTAAAAATATAAAAATTACAATGTTTTTTAGAATATCTCAACAGGGTTGATGCTCGTCAAAGATTCTGTGATTGATTTGTGGCTAGCAAATTCCACCCTGATCCAACACTTAACTTGTAAACAACCCAACAACTTAATTATAATGAAGTACAAAATTTTTAAACGCATTTCAACCCCTCACGCAGAGCTTTAAAAATCCATGAAAACACACACAACCATTCTAAACTATACCTTCAAATACTACAACCTTTAAAATCTCCATAGATGTGATAACATGTGAAAGGGATACCCACCAGAGTTGAACATTTATGACAGGATAACAAGGATACACCATTGTACAACTTGTGGCTTGCGCTCAGTGCCAGAAGCTAACAAACAAATTTCAACCACAAAATTTTGAAAATTCAATTCCAACATCATTCATGCAATTATTTACTGGCCTTCTGAATGGTTTCTCTGTATGTATGTTGGACTTCAATGTGACGCGGACAGACATGTGTGACTTTGGACAAAGTTAGATTGAAGTAATTGCATTTTTTTGGAAAAGATTAAGGCACAGTAATTGCGTAATAATGTAATGTGAAATTAATGTTTCACATAAACCTATTGTAAGTGTAATAACTAGTTCGAAAGTATCAGTCGGATGTATAACCCTCAGCCTATTAGGTATTATCCGGGCATTTATATGAAATTTTGTACAGTTTTAGTCCAGTCGATAGAGTCTACTAGTCTAAGTAGAACAGTTTTGCTGTCCATCTTTGCATCTTAACTTTGATTTATATCAAGTAACGACGTCATAATGTTCGGATTTTTTATATCGTCTAACATATCGACGCCTCCGAACCATAGTATGCTAAGTCTGAAAAGTAGAAGCTTTCAAAGTATGGAAGTTTCTTTTATCGTACGTGCCATGCTAAGTACATTTTTGCTTATAACTTTGGTTTGGATTGGCCGATGGTTACCAAAATTTCAGTAAATTTAAATTAAGGACCGTAGTATCTAAAAACGTAAAGAACTTTAAAACATGCTAAGTCGACTTAGCATACTATTCGGAGGCGTCGATATATAGTTTGAATCCGGAATGCCAAATTCCAACCACTTCCTTATATAACGGAAAATTGGACGGTAAAATTATAAGGACCCTATTTAGATTCTTGATAAATAGGACAGTACAAATTACGGTAACTTCGCAGAATATACCTGAAATAGAGCGGAACGTTTAAAAGTAAGGTTATGACAAGCCTCTTACCTATATTTATCATTTTCTTCATATATGTATATTCACCCATTAAGAACTCGGAATGTAAAATTACAACCCATTCGTTTGGAAAATAAGGCTTAAACCTTCAAAGTATGGAAAATAAGACAGTAACACATTGGGGTTCAGTAGTGAGATTTATGATCATTTAAAATTTCAAGAATTCTATTGGGTTGATCAACAACACATAATTGTTAAATTTATGTCATAAGTTGAGGATATTAAGACATTACAATTGTCTCCAAATATTTTTAAGATTATAAGAACGACCTTAGATAGATTATATCACGCAGATTCATAATTAAAACACTGTGCTACATTTGTGACATATAGGACTAGTCGAACCTTTGCGTTTACCCTTAAATCAAATTTGATGAAGTCCTTTTATGTGGCAAAATGTGAATACGTGTTGATGAGCGTGTAAATGTGCGTGTGTGAGTGTGTGCGTGCGTGCGTTTATAACGAGGTAAGCTCTCATACGGGAGATGGCATCATTCAGTGTGCTATTTGAGTATGAACTCTGTTAATCATTTCGTATTTAAGCATTTGCCCTTTACATGTGTATGTGTTTGTGACGTGCAGTAAACTCACAACGTTAAGTAGTAAACTGGATCCATTTTATGTGTGTTTGTGTGTGGTAGATGATTTATAAAATGATAAATGAGTTCGACAATTGCTTTATTTATGCTGAATAGGGTTTTAAAAACAAGTGAACGTCAGTTCAGATAATTAAATACAATTGTTTTATTTACTATCCAGTATTAGTTGTTGTTACTAAATGTTTATTTAAACCGAATTTTTCAATGAATAGTAATTATAAAGTTATATAGTGATCTATTTATAGCCATTTTGTACAAGACTTCGATGTTGTAGTGCACGTATCGGTGAATTTTTCTTGCACATATCTCCAACTTATTTAAGATTCATAAATTATTGTGCATTTTTGTAATTTTATAAAATTTAAGATTATTTCGAATTGGAATAATTTGTGGCGGTTGTGCCGAAAAAAATGGAACACAAATATTTATATATGTGAACCGAATCGGATACTTAATTGGTTTCATGTAAGATTCGCTAGTTTGCAAAACGTTGACGTTGTATTCAGGCTACATAAAGGAGGATTGTGATGGGCAAAGTTTGGACCAGTTTTGTAAATTTGACTCTTTTTGGAAGAGGTGCCAAAAGGAGTGAGTCGATAAGGCCTATCTTCAGACTTGATCTAAAATTATGTATTATGTTCGTTGTCTCCATTCACAATATCCCTTCTTTATAAAAATGGGAAAAATATAGTTTTCAGTTTTTGTAGAAAAATTAGGTTTAATTTCAATTGACCAAATTTGTCACTATTTTATAAATTTTATCGCATTTAACTTGGAAAATGCCATTATTTTTTAAAAAATGGCGACTTTTTATTTTTAAATCTTATAATATTTTTTAGAAGAATGCAAACTCATTAAAACGAACTTTACATAGCATTCTGAATTTTGCCTGCATTTCTTATTTTTATTTTCATAAATATAAATAAATTTGACAAGAAACAATTAATTTTGACAGCATTGCCATATTGAAACCGCTTTAACAACACGTATTCAAGTTAATTTGAATTAAGGCTGTTAATGAAAAACCTTTGATTGTAGATATATCGTTGGAAAAAGATAATGTTGTGATCGCAGAGAGGTAATAATGTTAATTGAAGCTTACGGAATAACCCATCTAATCTATGTAGTGATAAGGTATGTAACGGTAGTATTTTGTTATAATATTAGTCGGAGATCCAATAAAGTATGTAATATATATATTATTGATTAGAATACGACGATTTAGTCAGACCCGTCTTTTGAATTCGAAATATTTAAAATAGATCATAAAAATAAGGTTATAGTCTTATTTTTCAACCTAAGATCCTGGAAAGTTCGTGCATTCCGGGTTCATGGAGGGTGGCATATATCAATGAAAAAAGAGGTTATATAGATCCATGTTTTGACAGGTTCATATTACAGTTATTGCTATATGTATGGAAGCTTAATTTGAAATTTCGAATTCTTGGCGACTAAAATGCAAGGATTTAGTCATAGTTTCCAAATTGATTTTGCTGTTCTTTGAAGTTTCACACGAATGGCTCAATGTGGCATACCGGATTCCAGGCGAACAAAATTGAAGGATTTATACATGATTTTTCAATTGATTTTGCTGTACTTTGAAGTTCGGTCATTCGATGAGGTTACATCCCCTTGAAAAGGGTTGAATATTGACAGTTTAAAGTGATCCAATTTTTTTATGTTTTAACTTAGTCATAGATGGTTATGAAAATGTGATATGAGTATGATTCGGCTTCCATATAAAGACAGATTGATTTTAAGAAATTTTAATTTGGGAATTTGTGCGTCTGACGGGCAAGATCCCATTTCTACAAATTCTATATTAGTGGAGTTTTTAGTATAGCTTTCATTCTTTTAACACGCATTCACGCTTTGGCGGTAACTTAATAATGATTCAATTCTTTAGCCGTTTTTCACGGCATGGGATATCGCCAATATTTCAATATTACACATTCAGTTGAGAATATCTTGTTGGTTAAAAAAATCCGACGGCACTATTATAGTTTCACACTTCTTCTTGTAATCCTTTGTACGTTTATTTATCACAATCACACATCCATCCAATAGAACTCACATTATTCACTTGATGCATTCGCTTCGATGCTGAAATTCACTCAATGTTGTATTAATTCCTTTGTCAAAATATCGAATTAAATGGGCTTAACATTCAATACGCAATGCATAAAATCAATTAATGATTCCTTATCAGATTCACTGAATTATTAAATCGAGATTACGCGCCAACGCAATGCAGCGTCGGAAAAAATCAAAACCGTACGAACGGCACAACTGATGCTGATGACAGTTAAAAATCAAATGAATCGTTGGCAGAAGTCTACGGCATTTTAAAATTATTAAAAAATATTTATTCTGACGAGCGGAAGAAGTGCGCGAAGCAAACACCACCGGTACGAAGGCGCAACCAACAGTCACGGGCATCAGCAACCAACAAGGCACATGGCATCTGTGGAAAGTGTTAATCTGAAACTGAACTGAATTGCCAGCCAGTCCACCACCACCATTACCACCCCCAATCGTTGGTGGGAGTTTGCGGATGCAGCCACAGGCACTACCAACAAAAGAAACCAAAAGCATGGAAATAAGACCAAACAAAACAACCAGAAACCACCCCCATAATAAGGATCCTTTAGCGTAGTACTTCGTTGGCAACATGAGTTCGTCGTAACCGAATATTTTGGCGGGCAACATTTTCGTATAGCAAAAAGCTTTGTGCATCACCATTCCGTCGACTACCAATAACAATCACAGTGAGCCACAGACAAACAAACAATAAAAAACGACTAAGGCAAAGACGAAACAAACAAAAACAAACATGTGTTGGGAACCGAACATGCCTCCAACATAGGATTATAAACAATGTGCATCAAGTGTAAGGGATGTTGGGCCAACGGAAAAAATTAGATTATTTTGAGAACATGTTAAATCTGCATTAATTACACGATTATTATTAAATCAGTCTATATATATATATATAACCTCCACCATAAGGTGGAGTGTAAATAAAATTTGTCATTCTGTTTGCAATGCCTGAAGACCACATTAGAATATAAATTTATGATCAGAAAACACCATTAACTTATATATATAAAAGAGTTATATGTGACTGACTGATCATCAACGGCCAGACGAAACGGCTAAAGTTGGAAATATGAAATTTGTCACGTAGATCGGGTTTGGTGAGTAGGCGTGTGATAAGGTGGGGTTTTTGGAAATTCGTACTAAATGGTACTAAAAACTGAATTGAGCGGGAATGGTTAGATGTAGAACTCTGAAATTGAAAATTGTCTACGATAAGCGAAGTGGTATGTGTGAAAAAATTTTGGAATTTTGTACTAAGGGGTACTAAAAAGTACTAAACATTATATTTGAATGGAATCGGTGGAGATACATATCCAGTGTTGCCAAAACTTTGTCATTAAAAAATGCTAGATTTTGTTTAAAAAATGCTAGAAAGTGCTAAAAAATTTAAAAAAGTGCCAAATAAAAGTGCTAAAAAGTTTATAGAAGGAATTTCGCTTATAGCTAATAATGAAATCTGTATTTCTTAAAATTTGCTTTGAAAACCTAGAAATATTCACTTGATATTCTATTTATTTATAGCTCGAAATATTGAAGACAGAACTTTGAAATTCTGCACATTGCTAATATTCCTAGGATGGTATTGAAAATGGGATATGTGTGTCCTTTTTAGGGTAGGTTTGGATTTTCATTGGAAACAAGTAAAAAAGTGTCAGTCGGTGTTGCCGACAGATATATACTTCCAGCCTATGGTTTGAGGAGGTCTTCGGATTTTATTATTAGCGTTATATAAGAAATACGTTTTTATCAAAGAGGTTTCGGTTCTAATGTTGATAAAATTGTATAAACTACTGGGTCCAATCTTTGGAATTGATATAGGGTTGGTATAGATAATGTACCAATCCAATAATAAATATTTAACATTTATAAATATTGAACATTATGACCATTCGTGGGGGAGGTACCAGAATGAGTGGACCAATGGGTCCCATCTTTGGAAATAATATAGATTGGAAATAATATAATTCGTAAAAATAATAGGCTGTGCAAAGTTTGTTCATATTGAACATTCCGTTCACCTGATATTGGATTTATAAATATTGAAAATGTTGACCCTTGTGGGGGAGGTACCAGAAGGAGTAGACCATGGTCCCATCTTCCTACTTGACCTAGGCTTGGTGAAGATAATAGGTTGTACAAAGTTTCGTTAAAATATGATAGTCTGTTTGCGTGTTATTATAAAATTAATTTTTAGCACAATTTTGACCATTATGTGGGGGTGGTACCAGAAGTAGTGAACCAATGGGTACCATCTTTAATCTTGACCTAGGCTTAGTAGAGGTAATAGGTTGTGCAAAGTTTGATTCAGATCGGACATTCCATTAGCCTGATATTGTATTTAAAAATATTGACCCTCTGTTGGAGATGTTCCAGAAAGAGTGGAGCAATGGGTCCCATCTTCATATTTAATCTAGACTTGGTAAAAATAATAGGTTTACAAAGTTTCGTTGAAATCGGATGGTCCGGTTGCATGTTATTATAAAATTAATAATTTTGACCATTTTGTGAGGGGGTACCAGAATGAGTAGACCGATATTAACCATCTTCGAACTTAAACTAAGTTTTGAAGAAATATTAAGTGCAAGGTTTGGATGAAATCGATTATTCCCTTGGAGAGTTATCGTGCGCACCAGCCTGACAAACAGACGGACGGACGGACATTCGTAAATCGACTACAAATTTTCTGAAACGGATTTGTTCCAAAGAAACATGGGGTCTAAATCCAATATTTCGATGAGTCACATTTTCACCGTATCAAAGTGTATATACCCTCATTAGCCATAAGGCTGAGGGTATAAAAAATCAATATGGGTCCACGTTTTGGTATAGAGCGGTACCTCAATTATTCGGTGGTTTGGTGACTTTAGGCACGATATTCAACCGAAGTGGTTTCAATTTGATATTTTGATATCATTAGGCAGGAAATCTCCATTCCAAGAATTATAAATATTGGTCCGTGTTTCGGGGTAGCCTCCAGAGAGCGGTCTTGGACGTTTCTTAATAGAATTGATTGTAATATCACATTGCGCGTATGCTGGCTTAAAGTACCTATTTTCGGTATTTTGAGGGGTTAAGCCGTATAATATTTATGCGGACAATTTCTATATTTGATCATATACTCTATATAAAATTTCCGTCCTATTCCCATACTTTTAAAGTTTTAAAACTCCTTGTACATTAGAACTTTTTACCGGGTTAACCTACTTTATGAGGATTTATTTGACATATATGCAAAGGAAATGACAATTTAAACCCACTGGGTTAACGAAATCCGGTTAAATGTAAACGTACTGTAAAACCCTTTTCCCCACTTCGGTGTCTGTCATTTAAAAAATATATTTGGCGATTTTTTTCGATGTAGGTCCATTTCTTGACATAACTCCCATATAAATTGGGACGTGACCCATTTTTGCTACTATGAAGTGGCTATAATTTGACATTCCAGAAAGTTTATAATCTAGGTTCATTAATTTTCTTTTCATTTTCCCAAATAAACAACTTAATACCAGAAAAGGTCACAGTCACCATATGGGGTACCGAACAATGTTTTAACATGGTGTTTATAACAAGTTCGGCCGGGTCGTGTTTTTTGTTCACATATATATTCATACTTCTTTAACATTAAAACGAGTTTAAAAAATGCTAAATCTAGCACTAAAAGTGCTAAATTGGCAACACTGTACATATCTGAAACTTGGTATGTAGCTTAAGCTATTAAAACAAGAACGACATGCAAAAATATTTGTTGGAAATTAGTACCAAAATGGTACTAAAAAGTACTAAAACTGTTTTACGCCGGAACGGTTGGAAGTAGAACTCTGAAATTAGAACACAGCTTTGTCAAAGCTATATTACAACGGAACGTTTCGATGTAGAACTCTGAAATTTGGTATGCAGCTTTGTCAATGATAGGTGAAGGGAAATGTGTGAACAAATTTTCGAAATTAGTACTAAAGGTACTAAAAAGTACTAAATATTTTACTACAATAGAACAGGCAGGTATAGATATCTGAAATTTCGTATGTAGCTTAAGCTATCCAACTTTAGCTATCCAAACTTTTTTTTTGATATTAGTACTAAAGTGGTGATAAAATGTACTAAATAATAAAATACAATAGAACTGGTGTGTAGCTTACTCTAAATACTGTAATATAATCGAACCGGAAGAAATAGAAATCTGAAACACAGTAATATATTTTTGAAATTATTACTAAAATGGTACAAAATATTAAATTATAATGGAAAAATTAAAGATTGAAATCTGAAATTTAGTATTAAGCTTAACTATTACAAATGGAGCGATATGAATAAATATTTTTGGAAAATTGTACTAAATGGTGCCACAGTAAATGGTAAAAAATATAAATGTAAATTAAGAGTAAACAATTTTTCAACTTGTAGTACAATAAGAGGCTTGGTTAATTGGAAATTCGTACTAAATGACACCCAAAAACACAATATTGCACTGTGGGAGAAAAAGTAAAATTCTGAAAGTCGGTATGTATGTACAAATGGAATACGCCAAAAAGTTAGTAACTTGTACTCACGGTACTAACAAGTACTAAATACTGTGTGCGGTAGAACGAATAAAGATAGGAACCTGTTGCTAAATACTTATCTGGAACTATGACATTAAACATTTGTAAATAAATATTTTCCAGAAAAAAATCCTAAAATTTACTAAAAAGTGTAACACATTGTATACGGCAGTGCGGGTGTATATAGCATTTGGTACAACGCTATACACCCTGTATAATGGGTCTTGAAAATTTTACTCTTTTGGCCTATATAATCTTTAAAATTCAATCATTTCATTTTCTTAGGTCTATAAAGTAACTAACAAAAAACAAGATAGATCGAACCAAGATTGGATATACCTCCCATACAAAGGATCTTGAAGAATACGCTTTTTGGGCCTAAAAATCTTTAATATTCAGCCAAATTCAATGAAAATGTAAAGTTTACTTCAAATTTGGACGAAGAAAGTAATAAGTGTTGCAATTTAGTTGTTGACGAAAATGTATATAAAAGCTACATGTAAAAGCAATATTTTCTCCGCTTCGGATAACGTTTTTTACCTAGTAATTGCAAGTTTTATGTGAAATATTGTATGAATACTATGTTCTGAATCTATTCTTCACATTCCCCCGGAAGTACTTGGTTTTGAAAATATTTAACTGATACTACATAATCATATGTTTTTAGTACTAGTTTTTATAATTAAGTATTAGAAAGCTATCGCCAGCCATACAGTTTTTACATTTGGTGAATAAGTACTGAGATATAGAGCTCTAAACAAGAAGTGCGGAAGCTGGCTCAGCCTCCTTAATCACCAGTATTCGGTTGGTTTGGGAGTTTGGGCATGGACTTCGTCACGTTTTTAATCGACTTTGTTCTCATTGGGTGTCGAATCTCACTACCCCTTAATTATGAATATTCCAAACGATAGAGTATAAAAAGTTCAGCCCGGCTGACGAGGCGTACAAAATTATTCAATTATGGCAATTGTATGTTATTTAATTTTAAATGAAACATGCTAAACTTAAAATCGCGTACCTTACTTGTCTTTCTAAAATGTCTACCCACCAACATTGATTTCTTCCTGTTTTCTAAAAAAAAACATAAATTTGATTTATATATGTACGTATGTGTGTGTTATGTCATTCATTCAAACTGTTGCCATGGCTGTTTGCATCAACGTATGCATGACGTATACGTAACGCACAAGATTTTATTGAACGAATAGCAAAAGTACGGCGTGATTTTTTTTCACTCATCTAAAATACCTCCATTCAGGCCGTCAGTCAAATATGTATCATATCCATCGCATGCATGTCTGCTTCGTGTGATTAACCAGGAAGAAGTAGTCATCATTGTTGTCAGGAATAGATGACATACAAAATATGTATCATCAACATTGTCGTGCAACATTTGTACTCACAGCGTGGTGGACGCAAACATGTTGCAAATGCGATATATAGCGGTTATCAGTAAATTATATAGCGAAAGAATTATATTACATACATATGCATTCAATACTAAATCTGACCATAAAATTCTGCAAATTGAGCGTTGTCTGTTTTGATTCCTTATGCAACTTTTAAATTTAATAATTCGATAATATTGTGATATAATACATTTCAGTACACTTTCTGTTCGAAACATGGCAAAATAATAATAATGATGTTCTCATTTCCTAAATATAGTGGTTACTATAAGTCTCAGAATAGACTAAAACTCAAAAATCAGCCTAAATCAGTTGTTATTATAGATAAAGATAAACATGAACTAAGTTTGGAAGAAATATTACGATGTGCAAAGTTTGGATAAAGTAGGTTACTCCCTTCGATAGTTATCGTGTGCACCAGCCAGACGGACGGGCATTTGTAAATCGACTCCAAATGAATCATGGGGTCTAAAGCCAATATTTCGATGAGGCACATATAGCTGGGGTATAAAAATATACTTTTTGAGGATTTTACGGGCTCATTCTTTATTATGACAAAAAGATCGCCTCCCCTGGATCACAAGTAATTTTCAGAAGGATGGTGATCCAAAACACACGACAATGATTTTTTTCTTTCTAAGTCCTCACAGTACAAACATATACACATTGGTACATGTGGCTCTTTATGAATGTTCATTGAAAACATGCAACAAATTTAATTGAAATGCATTCTTTAATCTAAATAATTCCAGTGTTTCATAAATATTGAAATGAAAGCAACTTTTTTTAATATTTAATATGAAATTCTCTGTTTTATGAGAAGAGGAGGAGATTTGATTGTTATGCGGCTGGATTTGTTGCATATTGTTTACACTTAGGATTTGTGGTGTTGTTATGGAAATATCACAGTCGCATTGTGGAAATCAGTGTTTGTTGTTGTTGGTTAGAGAACCATCTTTTTTGTTTCTTTTACCATTGTTAAAACACTTTTCAGATTTTTTCTCTTATGTACTTTTTGTAGACTACGCTTTGCCAATTTGTGAGCAAAAGGCCCACTCCACAGTGTCTGATGGTGTTGGCGATGGTGTCAACGATGAGACGAGTGTACGTTCATACACACGTATGTATGTATATACATAAGCGCAACAAACAATTATGTGTATGAAGATAGCAAACGGAAGGATACATTACAAGTTTGTTGAAAGCTGTGAGGCGTGCAACATCCGTGAGGCAACACACAAACACGGGTATGTAGTAGCAATTTAAACATGGGAAAAGCAATGTGTTTCATATCCCAATGTTTGTATGTACGTTTTTTAGCATGGGTATGACTGAATATAGAAACATTCATAATATAACAATGCATTGCATTTCCTTTCATTTTATCTTTTTTTTTGTCATAAAAAGAGAAAAAATCCTTGGAAACATTTTTTTAGTTAGTGCATAGATACGTGAAATACACCGGGAAAATTTGGCCTACAATTTGAAGGAAGTAAGATTGTCCTGTTTTATATTAGGCAATTTTAGTTTTTTTACTTACATAAACTTGCATGACATAATTTTAACAGTCTGTCTCATTTGAGAACTTGATATTGAGAACCTTCTTTATATGTGGAAATAATTTTATATTAAATAATTTAAAACACCCTGAGGTGGGCCAACTAGTTCATGGCCTTTATATTATTTTTTTGTTTTTTATTTTTTATCCTCTGTCAAAGCAAAAAGGAAAATTACAAACTCAAATTGAAAGATTCAGCACATCAAAAAATAGATCGGGTTGTATATATGGGGACTAGTCAAGACATGGGCCAATATTGATAATTTTATGAGAAGACGTTGTTTTCCCACCAAGAACTCGTAATACCAAATGCGGCCTGGTCCATTAAAAAATTTAAAGGGTGGACCATTTATTTACTTTCGACTATATCAAAACATGTACCATATTCAAAATTTTTGCAAAAGTTCTTCTCATCCTTCATGAACACAGAATTCCCAATTACTTAAGGGCTGTAATTGGGAATAGTAACCAAAGCAATATTATCGGGCACTCGTACTTCCACATAACTCTGGACTTCATTATGTCATCTATTGTAATAATGATATTTTTAAATATTTCATTTTTAGTATAATTGATTGAATATTAATCTTTTATAGCAATATATAGTTAGGCCAAAAAAGCAGTAAATTTAGCGTGTTTAATAGTTTTCTAATGGGGTTTCTAAGGCATATAAGGTATCAAAGCCGGTTTTCTTATCTAAATATCTAGTTCAAAAATTTAAAAAAACGGGTTTTTCTTCCTCGAAATTAGTTTTTATACCCTACACAACTATGTTTAAGTTTACCGATCGCCATATCTCGACTAGTTCCGGCTATGGTCAATGTCGCCTATAATTCTCTGTGATGTTGAGATGATCTTAGGAGGTGCAATGAGCCGAAAACATTATTTTTGTCACATATTTTACACAGTAAAGGGGATTTGACCAAATACTTAGAACTGTTTAGATGATGATCGGTCAATATTTCGAGGGTCAAATCAACCAAAACCTAAAGTGGCCAAATTTTTATTTTGTGGCGTAAATATTCACCTCAGGAAACAATATTTGTTTTTTTTTTTATATATGTATATTTTTTTGTTTTTGCTAATTTTGTTTAGCTATAAATGTTTTTAATAAATATTTCGGATGAATCCAACCTTCTTCAAAATAGAAATTTTACTGAATATCTAGAAATACATACATGCATACAGGGTTTTAGTAACATAACACTTGTAGAATTGAGAAAATAAAACTAAAACATGAAAATATCGATTTCACTTCATTGAGGACATCACCTAAAATCTTATGAGCAAATGTTGTTTAGAACTTTGCGATCAATAAATTAAAGACGAAAATATCATGCTGGGAATCCAGTTAGAAGGACGAAATGTTCTACAAATTCCTCATTCGATTTTACTGAAGAAATGTAATTACTAAAAATAATTACATTGGCTACAAGATATTGAGCAATCTCTTTATGTATAACAGAGTCGCCAGCAAAAAAAAAATGATCACAGTGCAATAATGAACATTTTGTCACAGTGCAATAATGAACAGGTGAAAACATTGTAAAAATCGGCCGGTTCGAAATTTTTATACCCTCCGCCATAAGCTGTACATTCAAAGAAAAATACTGTTATGTGGAGACTTGACCTAATAATGTACTAATATTGGATATTTTTAGTAAGAGTAATATGTCACCCATTGAGAACAAAAATATATAAAAATATTTAGAGATATCAACAGATATATATCAACAGATATATAAACCTTATGGCTGTTTATTGTCCTCTGACACTTTATTATAAAAACTAGTACCAAAAACATATAATAAATTAGTATTACTTAAAAAATTTTACAGTTTTGTACAAAAGAAGACACATTCGGTACCATTAGTCATAACCTGGTAATTATCACCGCTAAAAGACTGATTGAAATTCAGATCGTCTAAAGGTTCTATTTTGTTTTAATATGAGACTCAATGTTTGACTTTTAATGCTAAATTTTCTAGCGGCGGACATTGACGTCTCAAGGCCACACACACACACACCATCAGAAATAGATTTTTTCTCTTCCATTTTCATCAATACAAGCACGTTTGATCTTATATATAATTTCGAGCCCTATTAAAGAATTATTTTTAATAGCACTATCCGTATATGGCCGAATGTGCCCCACTTTAATATGACCCGAAGGTACTTTCTATAGTTTTATATCGTACATCTAAATAAGCTTATTAGCTAGAGATTTCAAAATTTGCAACAGTTATTTATTTTGATATTGAGAGCTTTATATCGAAAACGCCATTACCAAATGTGCACAGCCTCCCCTAATTACAACCAATACGGTTGAAAGAATTGTTAAAAAAAAACTCTAAATATCATTAGGAATTATTTCATACAAATATCTCTATTTCTGAAAATTTTAAAATATTTTTAAACCTAAAAGATAGAATTGTATCCGGTTATATATTGGCCGTAGTGACCACCTTTTTATACTTGTATGTTCTTGAAACAATATCATTGATATGATTTATGTCTTTGATACAATGGGTCACACATATTCGTATATTAATTTCTCACTGTGTATTTTCATTGTATCCATTATGAAATATCCTTTTGAAATGCTATATGTGTTAAATGCTAGACCAGAATTCCTTATGTTGTGGGCATCAACATCATCAAGAGGAATCAATGTCAGTCATTTTATTTGTATCACATAAATGTGTTATTCTCATTATGAACATATACACACAACATTTAACTGACATATGTCGTATATTAATTTTACAATTCATAATTTAACAGCTTATATATAAATTCCCTTCAATTCCTTCTGTGAAGAAAAAAATTAGTTTCATACAGTAAGAAGTGAATAGAATATCAACGTTATTTACCAATTTCTTTGCAATTATGGAATTTATAAACATATCTGTGCATATTGGAATTTTTATGTGTATATTTTCATACCATGTACACGTTGTGTCTTTTTTTTCTTAAAATCAAGCTTATGTAGCAAATGTCAATTTAATCACTTACCACACATTCTCTAAGGTAAATATTAAAATTATTTATCTCAGCTGTCAATATGAGTCTGTCTGTCTATACCAAAGATATCAAATCTTCGACAGTCATTCCCATAGCCAGATGTTGTAAAGTGATTTCGGTAAAATAGAAAACTGAGATTTGGCACTGTCAGTTAACACTTTAGTATTCAAATCTTTTACCCATGGATGTTTATTTGCATGTTACATACTGACACACACCCATAACACTTGAATATGTTTCTAGACGGCAACTACAATTTGAACAGGAAAGCAATTGTAAAATGTAACACATTGATTATACCCTCCTCACACGTATGCACATGTACTTGAGTGTGTGTGTGGGGTGTTATCCTGACAATTCAATTTTCTATTTCGTTGTTTTCTTTTTTATTCTATTTTTGGTGGAATTGTGCAAACAAACCACGTCATTTAGATAAAAATGTCCCTGTGCAAACATTTACAAAGATTTGTTACATGTGTAACTAAATTCATCAATTATTTGCATGTGCGAGTGAATTGATGTACTAAATTGAATTTCATTCTATTTCTAATGGAATACATAGAGAGTTATACCTTAATTTAACTCAGTTTTTAGTGCAATATAAATATAATCATGCCTTAATTTAGTTTCTCCAGAAATGGCATGTAGATTTTTATTAAACATTTAAAAAATTGAGTAGTAAAATCATATTACAGTATGTAATTTCTAAAACAATTACATAGCTAACAATTTTTGCCGAAATGAGACTCTGCACAAGTTTTCGATTCTGATGCCGAATTCGTATAGAAAACGGAAAAAACAACTGTGTGAATGTCAAACGTTAGATCCGACATTCGGAAAAAACTCAGAATACTTTCGAAAGTTTTAATTGAAAGTTTGAACAAAATTCTGACATTTATAGGATGCTTTAATCGAAATTCTGAAAAAACTTAATATTTTCGAACACATATGTACATATATTTGTTTTTTTTTTTTAATTATTTTATTATTATAAACATTAAGCACCTATTTTTTATAAAATCATCTGTTACATTCTGTTACCTCGTATCCCTGTATATATAATTAATTAGCTTTAAAGCCTCGTTTGGTTCATCAAAATCTATATACATATTTATATTGTACAAAAATATGCAAAATTCGAGCAATGAGTCAAGGATTTACACATCTACTATCGCTCTTAATACCATATAAAAATTTCACAATTTCAAATGAATTAATCAGCTTACTAATCATTTTTATTATTGATCCTATACACGCAGAGAAAAAAATATGGTTCAGCCAACAATATTCGAAGAGCAAAATATATATGGTAAATATATGATTGGATTCTATTATGTAATATTGTCACTGCAAACATGTTTTTGGTTACGCTGTATCAACTGTATGAATATAAATGTTTGCCCCAACCAGTTTCATGGTTGTCCCAACCATTTGATTGGTAAGATTTTATCAAACGTTCTTTTAGCCTGAAAATATATATTTTAAAAAGGTACAATATATATGTTTTCCGTAACAATTTACATGTTTGTCCAAATCATTTGATTGGTAAGATTTTATCATAAGTTCTTTTAGCCTGAAAATATATATTTTTAAAAAGGTACAATATATATGTTTGCCGCAACCATATATATGCTTGTCACAAAAATTTGATTAGTAAAATTTTATCAAACGTTTATTTGGCCTGAAAATATATATATTAAAAATTTATAATATATATGTTTGTGGCAATCATTTAGATGTTTGTCTCAATCATTTGATTGGTAAGATTTTATCAAAAGTTTTTTTTGGCCTGAAAATATATATTTTAATAAATTACAATATATATATATATATATTAGCTGAAACCATTTGTTATACTCTACCTTTTTAATATTATGCATATTAAGAATATCTTGGATAGTGTTTTATAAATCAAATTTTATTTTATTTTACAGGCAATTAGGAAAAGAACAAGATATTGACGTTATATGTTTTTGATGCCTTCTCATATGTCAAATTAAAGCATTAATTGAAATAAATAAATGAGATGATATAAAATTATATATAAAAGTCTTTTATAATCAAATAATAATAAAATAATTAATTATTTTTGGCGAACGTAAATTAATTCTCTTCGAAACTAACAAACAAATCTATTCCAGAATTTCCATACGAAGTTCATTGATTAAGCTACTTACAGCATGTATTGTCGTATCCCATGGAGTGTTAATTTCATAAATAATATATTGTACAAATGTCCATACGTGTAGGCATGTAGTTGGGTATTTAATATTCATACTCATAAAAGAGTAAAAGCAGGCTTCGTTTTACGGGAGTCGTTTTATTCTGTTTCTTGTTTCGTCATCTGCCACTTGCATATTCTGTTAGGATGATAAATTTTTTATTAATATATCAAGTATTGTGGAATAAAAGTATATATATGAACCAACCTTTCAGTAATGAATGATTCCAGCGATTCTAACTTGCTGTTCTTCCTGTAATGTGGTAGAATGAATGGTATAATCATCAACGAAAGAGAAATTCTGCAATCTATTGTAAAAAAATTAGTGGATGATTATATATAGCATATTCTTATACTCATACATACCTTCGTTCTCAGTTCTGTCGATATTCGGTAACATTTGTAAAACACTATTCCCTTTTGATTGTTCGGCTTTCGATATTAGTTTTTCATAGAATAGTTTCCATTGGTAAATGCTTTTGGAGTTTGCGTATAGTATTTTGAAATCGATTTGAAGCTAGGTGAGAAGTCATGGTACAATTATAAAAGGTAACAGCAAACCCCAGCTGATTTGATTCCAACGTAATACTAGTGTCAATATGAATTTGACAAATTATGTTTTTAAAAATCACCCAACAGGAAAATTGGGAACGCATTCAATTCGAATTTGTTCTTTATTAAATGTCCTCCCGTATTCAATTTACTCAATCTGCCTGCTGGGAAAGTTTGAGGAAGCAAATCTTTCTTCAAGGAACAACTCGCTATTCCCAGCATTTTCATATGTGTTACACATATATATGGCAATGGCTCAATTATAGGAAAGATGTGGAAGCGATAGAAATATACATTTTATAGATTTTCATTCATGTTTTTCAATTTTTATTTTGAGGATTCAAAAATATTTCATTTTCAAAACAAAAATAATTTGATGATAATTTGTTTGTTTGTTTACATTTTTCTGTCAAATGAGTTGACACTAGTAGAACTTACAACAACAAATTTCAATGTGGTTGTTGTATCGTTTTTTGTACAACAACACTTGCTGTTACCTTCTATTATTATACCATGGTGAGAAGTATATAAAAATATTAATCGAAATTTACATAATATTAATAATTTAAAGACTTACCAATTCATGAAAGTTCTCATTAAGAAGAATGTTGTATTTTTGTATATAGTCAATAGTACTCAACTCGTTATTTTGTAATTCATTTAGTCGATAGGAATGACATTTAATCCAATGTTCTCTTGTTTTGTTCCAATCTACATTCGTTGTTTCAAGAATTTTCAATTCATCTGCTGTTATACCAGTTTCGTGATCTTCCGACAATTGCGTATGATTTGCTAAAAGAACGTACTGTTATTCAAAATAGATAAATATTCTTATTTTTATGCATACTCACATTTCTTTTTCACGTTTTCATGTCTATTTATTAGTCCTGCTGCACTTAATTGTGTTCTCTTATAATTGTAAGCGTCAAACAATTTACCCTTTGTGCAAATTGAAAAAGAATCTGCAAATTGAAAAAGAATCTCTGAATATAAACAACTTGTTATGTATTTAGGTCTATACCGTATACATACCGTCTATTCACATTTTGGCTCAGGATATTTGTTTGTAGAGTTTTTCACTGAATATTTTTATTAGTCACTGCATGATTTATTAGAACTTTCACAATATTAACACTTTTTATACATCTTTTTCCTTTATTTATAAACAAATCGTAGTCATTGCTTCCATCAAAAACCACTGAAACTATTTCTTTTTTGTTTTGGAATGTTGTTTTCAAAAATTTACGTGAATTCATTTTTTCTTTTTTTGTGATCCGTCTTCTCTGAATGCCAAACAAAAACTAGCGAGAGGCAGTGAATGCAGAAGCTAATACAAATACTCGGAAAAATAACGAGATCACAACACTCAACACAAAATATTGTAAACTTTAACAATACATATTTTCAAACCAAAATAAGCTATTGTAATATTTTAAAATACAGATTTTAAAATTTTACAATATATAATCTTGGATTAAAAACATGTATTGTTAAATTTGAAAATATGTATTGTTAAGTTTGAAAATATATATTTTTCATTTGAAAACATATATTGTTAAAATTGAAAAAATATATATTGTTAAAATTGAAAATATGTATTTTCGAACTAAACAAATATATATTAAAAAGTGCATATGTTCTTGAATTTTCTGAAAACACGTGTTTTATACATTTTCAATGTAATTGTATCACAATGTGTTATTTACATATATGTACTTTTAGTTATTTTTTGCCATTAGATAGAACTTTTACTTTTCTTTTTCAGAAAAATCGCATTATAAATTGTTGTAAGCGAACGCGAAATAAACTCACTTTATTTTTATTATATTTATATATAGCATGTGTCATTATTTTATGACTCTTTAATATTTATTATATTTTTATATACATTTTACTTTTAAATGTTCACTAGTATATCACTCTTAAATTTTACGCACGTATTACTTCTTCGAACTCTCCAATCAAACTAACATGTTTTGACACGCTCAGCTCACAAGCGGATACAATTTACAATATTATTTTAAAATTCTACAAAATGTATTGTAAATTTATTAACAATTAACAATGATGTTGATTGTCATGATCATTGGTATTGTAAATTATTTTTATCATATTACGAAAATTCGATTTAAATTTTGGAAATTATGGTTGCAGGGATCATAGTATTTTCAAATATGCAATTCACATGTTTTCTACAAACATACAAAAGTTGTGGCAACAATAGTTATGGTTTCTGCAACCATAGTGAAAAATATTTTTTTTCTCTGCGTGTAGTCAATGTTGTACCTTTGATTCTGCGATATCTTCTTCCGCAGCATCCAATGATGGAAATATTGCCAATGCGATCTCAGAACTAATTTTTCTTGCAGCAAGATATGATTTGGAAAATTGTCTGCAATATGGAAATGTTACTTTGTGTTCGATTTATATGTGTTCGTCTTTCTGTTGAAGTCACAATGTAGATTGCAATATTTGAGATAAATTTTGCAATTTTTGCACTGGCATTGGTATTAATCCTAAGGTGGTTGGTATTGTAAATGGGGTATATCGGTCCACGTTTTGGTGTTATGGGGATTTTTAACACGTTTTTCAACCGAAATTGCTGTAATTTGCTACGTTTGTTTGTCATTGCGCATGAAATTTTCCTACTAAAAATAATAAATATTGGTCCAATTTTTAGGGAATCCCCCATTCAACGCTACATCCTAAATTTCGGTATTTTTCAGTATTCGGTCCCGATCGACTCAAGGAATTTTGAATACACATCACGTGGTGGTAGATATCAAAAGTTCGTCCCAGCCGATCTTAACGACGCTTTTACTTGTTAATATCTAAAATCAATCGTTTCTACAGTATCTATAGTTTGACTCATTCCTTTCGATTTTTTTAATAGAAAATATCCTTATTATGACTTAAAAATATGTTATAATGTCATCATTAAGGATAAAATAATCATTAAATATAGAGAATAAAGAAATTATAATAAAAGTAAAACCTTTAGCTCAAGTAATGTTTGGAATTCCTTTTTCTGACGGAAAAAATAAAAATCCCAAAAAGACTTTTATTTTTGACGGAAAAAATAAAAATCCCAAAAAGACTTATTTTTGACGGAAAAAATGAAAAATCGCAAAAAGGGTTTTATTTTTGACGGAAAAATAAAAATCCCTAAAAGCGTTTTATTTTTAACAGAAAAAATAACAATCATTTGTAACAGTTAAAAGTCAACGTTTATTTTTTCCGTTAAAAAATAAATAATTAAAGTGGATTTTTTTTAGGCCACAAAATAACAGTTGTGTTTACCTGATTTGATATAACTTATAACCGTTACGGTCCCTGATTTGTTTTATTGATATAAAAGGGATGCAGTCCTCTTCTCAGTTAACTTTTTAAAGCTTTGCTGTCGCAATAACCAGAAGCCTACGTATGTTTTCATTAGCTATTTTTATTTAATTTAATTAGGCTTACGGCCGCATTTTACAATCGAAAAATCTGCAATGTTGCATTCCACGTTTTAGGCATTGCAAATACTAATCCACAGAAAATGTTCAAAGTAGGTCAATGCTTTTAAATACATACAGAGAAATCGATACATTTTTGCTTTATTAAAGTCTCTCGCCTAGTTTTTCAAGCTTAGTATATGTAATTTTACTAGTTTTAGTTAAAATTTTATTTAAAACTAGCTGTCCCGGCAAATGTTGTTTTGCCTTATCAATATTGCATCATTATAAGGTTGGTAAAAAATATTTGCCACTAAGTTTATGCCAATAAAAATTATTAACTGGTAACCACAATGCAGGTCCAAGCACATCACAGTTCATAATTTGATAATTTTGTAGAAATTATTCCACCAAATGTTTTTTCAATAGAAGATCATGTTTTGTTATTGCTCCAACGTTTTTACATTATCTTATTTATCCCTTCTTGAAGGATTCTTAATTACAATATCATTTTGTTCATGTCCAACTGTCCTTTTGATTTGTATATGAAATCAGTATATATTCTATATATAGTTTTTGACAGCTAAGGGGAAAAAGTTGGCCAATGTAAATGCCTGTTTTATATCTTAACTTTAAATCGTAAGATGTTGTCCATTACCATTATTATCGTCGATGTTCATTTTCGCCTTATTAGTATTAGAACATACAAATATTTTATGAAATTAGATGTTTTGATCTAACTAACTCAAAAACCATGTCCTAAAAAACAACAATTTATTTGAACATTAAAGCTCGATACAAAAATTGGAGAATTGTAAATATTACTTAATATATTTGTTTTGGCGGAACCTCACAATTAGTTTGCATATTTTCCTATTCTGACCACAAACGATTTTTAAGCCCTTTGTATTGTCAAAACCGGTGCAAACGTTCTTGAGTTATAAACGATGTAACTAACACAACGTTCGATTATTCCAATTTCCCGACTTTTTGATGTTCTTCTCAACATTTACTTCTTAAAAACCTTCCCAATGCAATTACAAACACCCAAAGGAAAACGTGAGTGAAATCGGTCCAGTCTATACACCATGCTAACATCTTTCACATCTTTAAAAATACATTTGAGGCACATATAAGTTAAACGCAAACAGCATGCAATGCGGAATTGTCTCCATGTAGGATTCGTATTTAAATGTATTGTTCCCGAATGTAAGAAAATGTTAAAAAATACCTTCGTATTTTGTTGACGTATTTGTAATCGTATATAGCGAATTACTAACATCATTTAACTGTATTGAATACTTTGATAGACGTTTTAGTTTTTACTAAATCATATGTGTATGTATTGGCAATTTTCTCAAAAATATTCCTGGTGTTGTTTCCTATTAAAGACATGATCAAGTTTCGGTCAGTGGCCCAGATATCACATGGGATATGTTTTGTATTTATAAGTTCAAAACAATTTGTTCCATTATTATGCGCGTTTAAGCATCCTTATCATAAAGTACTTGGAAAGTAGTAACAAAATATCCATTTAATTGCCTCTAATTCGGTATTACCCATAGGGTAAGAAACTTCCCTCATAATTTCCGGTATAGTTTTTGGTATAGGCTCCAAATTTCGTGCAAATCGAAGGATATGTAGGGACTTTGGTGCCCTATTTACATAAAATCGGACGAATATACAGTGGTGGTCACAGAATTAAAACATTTACTGTGGTAAACATTTTTTGATCCGCCTTCGATTCGTTTGAAGTATTTTTGAAAATTTTTTAATTCAGAACACTTCGATATACTGCACTTAAGAGATTTAGTGTGAAAAAAGAAACTTTTTGCGTGCAATTTTTCCATAAATAACGGTTTTTATGAAAATACATCGACTTTGAAGTGGCCATATAATTAAAACATTGTGTGTAATTTTTTACTTTACTGCATTTTTTGAAAATATTTTTAGAAAATCTTTTTAATTTAGTTAAATTATGTAAACTAAGCACCGATAAAATCATTTCTAGATAAAATTTTTTGAATAAATCTGTAAAATCTATAAAAATTGCCAACCATTGGTACAGTACACCTTACATTCAGAAAATCACCCTTATTATAGAAAATAAATATCCGAATGCACCAGAAATAGCTAGAATTAGTTGAAAACAATAAATAATTCTCAAAATAAATAAATATTTGAAATAAAAACTCAAAAAATGGGAATTAACCTAAAGTAACGATGCAATTTCAATAGCCTTTACTGAAGAAGGCCGGAATATTTTTGCAGTATGTGAGAAAAAATCGATTGATATTGGTATTTATTATACCAAATCGACTGTTCGAGTAGTACAGAATATATTTTATCATAAAATATATCTGTCAGAACAGAACGAAAAGAGATCAACGCCTAGGTTGACGAGTAAAGGTTTCAAGCACACAGCAGTATTTTTGATGGTCAACTCTTGACCCTTATAATCTATTGAACATGACAATATTTTTCCAAAATAATATTTTTTGAGTCGAATAACTTCCACTTAATCTATTTTAGTATCATGGAAGTAAAAATTTTACAGTTTGACAAATATTTGAAGTCTTGTGTTGAAAGGCTATTGAAATTGCATCGATACTTTAGGTTAATTCCCATTTTTTGAGTTTTTATTTGAAATATTTATTTATTTTGAGAATTATTTATTGTTTTCAACTAATTCTAGCAATTTCTGGTGCATTCGGATATTTATTTTCTATAATAAGGGTGATTTTCTGAATGTAAGCTGTACTGTACAAATGGTTGGCAATTTTGATAGATTTTACAGATTTTTTCAAAAAATTTTATCTGGAAATGATTTTATCGGTGCTTAGTTTACATAATTTAACTAAATTAAAGAGATTTTCTAAAAATATTTTCAAAAAATACAGTAAAGTAAAAAATTCCACACAATGTTTTAATTATTTGGCCACTTCAAAGTCGATGCATTTTCATAAAAACCGTTATTTATGGAAAAATTGCACGCAAAAAGTTTCTTTTTTCTCACTAAATCTCTTAAGTGCAGTATATCGAAGTGTTCTGAATTAAAAAATTTTCAAAAATACTTCAAACGAATCGAAGGCGGATCAAAAAATGTTTACCACAGTAAATGTTTTAATTCTGTGACCACCACTGTATATGACTATATATATGGGAGCTATATCTAAATCAGAACCGATTATCACGAAACTTAACACACATCACTCCAGACTTAATTTAGTACGCAATGCCAAATTACGTGCAAATCGAAGGATATATAGGGACTTTGGTCCACTATTTACCTAAAATCGGACGAAATAGGGTTCGTCCTTGGGCCAAATAAGTGAACTGTGCCAATTTTCATCCAAATCGGATCACAAATGCGACCTGTACTTTGTTAACAAAAATACATGGACGGACGGACAGACGGACATGCATAAATCGACTTAAAAAGTGATTCTATGCATATTCTCAAAAGGAACCATGTGTCTATCTCGTTTCCTTTTGCCTGTTACAAACATATGCACAAAGACATAATACCCTGTACCACAGTGTGGTGAAGGGTATAAAAATAATACAATAATTACATATTTTTATAAGACAAACGCATTATTTTTGCTCCATTCGTTAAACTTGAGGGGAATACAAAATGTCGGCATCGTACTAAAATTTGTTAACAAAAATCCTTTTTATTTATATTGAACCGGCAATATAAATAGTTTAGCATCTAATATTGAATTTGAAATAATACGGCATTTACATTAGAACTTTTTACCGGGTTAACCTACTTTATGAGGATTTATTTGGCATATATTCAAAGGAATTGAAAATTCAAACCCACTGGGTTAACCAAATCCGGTTAAATGTAAACGACCTTTAACGGTTCTAGTACTTAACTGAAATATTTTAAAGTGTGAACTCCAAACAGAGACAATTTTGTGACTACTTTTTAATCATATCTGGTTAACGGTCTGCAGTCTCCATCACACCTCATTCGTAAATATTTCGTTATACTACTTTGAGTTCTTCTTTATCGGCCATTTTGTCCTCTCCACCATTCGTCAGCAAGTGGAACGTTTTTCAATTTTCTTTCGTTCCATTTTTGACATTTTTGTCTAAACCTCATTCGTAAACAACACGGTTTCCATTTAGTCTCCATCCCACCTCATTCGTAAACTTTCGGTTATACCATTTTGAATTCATCTTTATCGGTCATTTTGTCTTCTCCTCCCATTCGTAGCACTCGTAATGTCATGTACAGACGAGCGTTGTTCGCTCTCTCATTCGTTGTTCGACCCTTAATTATGAAGTAATTATTTAGTTCCCCATACAAAATTGTCTGAGCGAACACCGACTTTTGTACGTTGTTCAATTCGAATCACTCTCTGAATCACCAAGAAATTTGTCCCATCCCTAACAACTGAGAGCATTTATCGAAAATAAATTAATTTTGACAGCTTGAAAATATTTATAAAATTTTCAAACTTTTTTAGTAAAATTGAAAATGATGAATGAAAATTAAAAAATTGTCTAGTTTTTATATATGCAGAAGGATGTCAATTTTGTTATCTACATAATGCAATGTGAATTTATTTCCCCTTGGTTCTAATTAGCGTACAAAACAAGAAACAAATTTGGGGAAACTCAAACAAAAAATTATCCAAATTTTTATACATATGTGACATTTGAATTTAGAAAATATAAAAATGTATGAAAACAAGAATATTTTCAGAAAAAATGGAAAACATGAATTAAAAGTAAATAGATATGGGTTCATACTATACTCAGGAGAAAGAGAATTAATTTTTCTATTTAGATCCATATGTGATTCATGTAAATATGTTAGAATTTTGGCGTAAAACTAGAAACAAAAAGTTTGAAATAAAAAACTCTGATAACATGAATTAAGAATAGTGTTGTATGAACGGGTTAATTCATGTACGTAATTCTGAGAGCGAACTACGTTGTTCGATTGCCCGTCAGAACATGGCATAACACTCGTTTAGTCCAAGATCTATTAATAAGGTCACCAAGATAGCAATCGAAATCGGAAAACAGCTGTTTTTTCTCAAGCCTAATGTCAAAAATTTCGACTTTGTTTACGTTTTCATAATGGAAGTCAATTCACAATAATGCATTTTGACAGCAAACTTGAGAGGTATCGATAATCAGCTGGTCTCCCTTGGTGACCTTATTTATAGGCCATGGTTTAGTCTAAAGGCGGGCCAATAACTTGAAGAAGAAATAAATAAATAAAAAGAGTTCAATCCGAGCCATATTAGCACAATTTAATAATTACAAAAAACTATACATTTCTACTTTTGAAAATAAAACTTTAAAGCATCTAAACAAAATGCAAAGAGTAAGTTTGAAGCGAATGCGTTCTGAGGAGTCCTCACCATACGTCCTACAGACAAAAATGCATGTTAACGAGAAGATTGTGGATTCCCATGACAGCAACAAAATGAAACAGATCTATGGTGAGTTCTGACTAAAAAACCTCTCATTACATATATGAAATTCCATTTGCCTGTAGCCAAAACCACTAAGATGTTATTCCAAGCTGCTCGCTCGGTCAGCAACAACAACATTCTTCCGGACCGCAACAAGAAGACACCACTCGATCGTTTGGTGGTTCTTTCTGGAAATGGACAAATAGAACCAGCTAAGCACGCCGATGAACAAGACGACGAGTTTCTATGGGTTCGTCGTAAGGCCAAGTGTTGTAATAGGGAAACTTATGTCCAGGACAAATGCGTCAACTGCCAAAATGACTTGTGTGAAGAATGCGGTTATTCGTGCGTCGAGTGTGGCAAGTTTGTGTGCAACTCTTGCATTATGTTGTTGTAAGTACAATAAGTTATATAGTTTTTATTATCAATTTAATGTAATATACAATATTTTATAATTGCAATAATTGCAGTGGAAGTGGAAATTCCGAACAACCCTTATGCGAAAAATGTTCCTTATTTGCATAATTTTTTTATTTAAGATCTAAAGTGAAGAAACATTGCTTATTTTAAATAGTTTTAGTTTTATTTATGTTCAAATTTGAATAAATTATGTGGATTGCAGGTCAATACATAAAAATATTCATTTGTCTTATTTATAAAAATAATTATGAAAATGCTGTTTGTGGATGTAAAAAAAATTGTAGAATATGGCTTCCGTTCGCCCAATCCAAACATGAAATTTAGGAAATTTTACATATTTAAATTAAAAAACAAACACATTTTCGAAAAAAAAAATATTTGTTTATTACTGAAGTCCAAATGAAAACGATGCAAAATATCCATGAATATAACACATTTAATATAATCAAAAATATTTTTACACTTTACCCTTAAATTTATGGTATTTTTGATAATCTTTAACGAGAACCTCGTACAACTGACGACCAGCCTCATTGGAGCAACGTAGAATAAAGTTCTTAGCACGATGATCACAAATTCCAACCAAATCATAGCATATATTCTCCACATGAGTTTTGACCTAGAATTAAAGTAAATATCGAGTAGACTAAAAAATAAAATTAGACATTAAACCTACCTTGTTGTAAAGAGTAGTGGGCCTTTGATTTTTCACCATCAAATTTATTATAAATGTCAAAATGAATGGTGCAACACGCTTAAAGCCCACACTGTGCTGTGCAATTAAATGCATTAACGCCTCCAACTTCATTGCCAGCTCTGCAAGGTTATCCAATTCATCGCTGGGCAATGCTGTGTCCTTTTGACGATCACTTTTGTACCAAACTACAGATTGTATTAGATCTTTAAAGATGTGCATATATTGTGGAGCACGATCCAGTAAAAGTAGGTGCCGCTGTTTAATAAGCGAAGAACATACTTCTGTTACGGCAGAATGCAGGGAATTGAAAATGTTTATATTGGAATCACATAATGGGAATTTCTTAATATTTATTTCCATTAATAATGAGAGTATGCTGTCCATGGTATCTGTGGATATGGGAACCTAAAAGAAATCACAACAACATACGTAAAATATTCTGTTTAATTTTTGTTCTTTTTTTATATTAAAATTACCATTTTATTTTCAAGAATTGCTTGATGACTCCGCAAAAGATCCATTATTCTGTCATAATCAGTAAATTGTTGTTGATCGTCTCTTTCCAAACGTAATGTTATATTGGAAGTAATCTTCTTGTACATCTCATTGAAAATCTAGAAATATTTATGTTTCCTTATTATATTGAATTGTTTGCTTAATCACACTAAATTAACTTACTGCTCCCTTTACGGTACTGAATGGACATTTAGCTATCAATCTCAATAATTTCAAGATATTTGTGACATTTTTACTTTCTGAATTATTGACCAAACACTTGAGAGTGAGTAGTAAGTCCTCATTTGTTTTATTGCTTATAATTAGCTTAACAGCCGTTTCAATGGTTTTCTTACTACTTTGGTCTTCGGGACTTTGTAAATCTTCATTTATTTGTGTCCAATAATGTGTTAGGACAAATTCAATTTCATCTTGATCCAAGTGCAAGAGTTCACGATGGCTCAGAGCCAAACTCATAAGTCGCAAAGCGTGGGGATTTCGATAATCCATCTGAACGATATAAAATATATATGAGTAAGATTAGAAATGTGAAAGAATAGCACAAATCTTACCGAATGCCCTATGTAAATTTTATTGATGCGCCTAAAATTTTCATCGATTTCTTGCTCCAAAACAGTATCATTTGCGACTTCCTTTTGATTTTCTTTTTCCTCTTTGCTTTTTGCTGCCTTGGCCAATATTACAGAAGCATATGACGCAAAACCAGCCAATGTTTTATGCACAAATTTTTTATCCTTCTTGGATGTACCATCATTCGATTCATTGAAATGGGTATCCAGATATTCCGAGAATATTTTCAAAAATGCCATCAAATGTTTACGCATTCGTTTAGCACTAGGACCAGTTATAGATGAGAGCGATTCTATTGCAATTAGTAGTAGCTTACGTTGTTCGTTGTCAATTTTTTGCGAAGATTGTGCCTCTTGGATGATAGATGCCAAATCTTCGAGAAATTTATCTGTGCCCTTCTCTTCATTTTTTATGGTTGAAAATAGGAATTCATAAAGCTGCCAACACGTTTCCGTTGGTAAAAGTGTAAGCAATCGTTTTGCATCGAAATATTTGAAAATTAAAACTTGTTGACCAAAGTGTAGGGTATCTATAATCAGGTTAAAGAGAATAGAAATAAACGAACTGTTTATTACAACGCTTTATTATATCTACGAACCTTTCATAACTTCTAATGCTTGGTCAGCTAAGACATCTTCATTGCCACATTTAAGATCGCGATAAAGACACAGATGCAAAGCAAAAATAATTGTTTTCCTTTGACGTCTCAAATGTCCAACCGGAAGTTGCGATAGTAAATTTAAATTGGCCTGTATTTCGTCGGCTTTAACTTTCTTAATTGTGTATTTCTCGTCGGCTCGTTCATTGATGACATCTATTAAACGTTTTATTAACGTTTCAGTGGCAGCAGTTTCTACACATTGCCGAATTTCATCAAATTCACACAATAGTGTCTTCAACAAACCATTCTTCGAAGAAATTGACGAGCAAATATTCTCATAAATAGCCAAACAAGAAAACTCCAACAGATCCAAGTCATCACCAGCTATCGGCAATAAATCTTCACTTTGTATCACATACGTTGCCACTGGCGCCTTTCTACTTCTAGGTAGCTGTGAAAGCAGCCATTTAGCATTGTTGGATTTCAGGAAGCTATGCAATTGTTCGTTGTCGCCGGTTTCCAATGTTCTTTCCAACTGCAATTTTTCTGTTTGGGACGAGTCCAACAATAGTAGTAATGATGATTGGGATTTTTGCATACTTAATCGTTGCAACAAATATTTACAACTCGATTGGCCAAAATTTAATACACGTTGTTGTATGAGTAACCACTCTTCGGTGGACAAAAACCCTTGCAGTTTTTCCAATATTTTTTGTGGATGCAATGTTTCATCTTCACAGCCGTCAGGTCGGTAAAAAGCTAACATCAGTTCCAATGATGTAGCAAAATATGATAGTTCGAGAAAGGCAGCCATTGTTCGAGGTTGATGTTCTCGTTCTAATATAAATTTACCAAACAACTGTAGGACCTCTGTGGTAAATTGTCTCTGATTATTGATGTCACTGAGAAAATGTCCCGACTGTTCTGCTAACTTCGAACCGGCAAAGTATTGTGCCAGCAAAGCAACGTGGAAATCTAATTGAAGTAATTCCTTTTCATTTAGAGTTGTCTTCCCTTGGAATGATTCTATTAGTTCCTTAAGGGCAAATAATAGGGTTTTCCAAATTACCAAAGAGGGTTTGGTAACTAGACCAGTTATAATTTTCGAAAATGCAACTCCCACTGGACTGCTGGGCCAATAATTCTGCAAAGTTGGAAATGAAATTGACGCGGACAGTGCTGAGTTTGCTTCTAATTTCTGTTGTGTCAAAACGGGCTTAAAATAATCTTGAAATAGTATGTCTAGATATTTTGATGGGACGATTTTGTCCTGATGATCTCTTTCGTCTGGGTTTTCCATTTTCTTCTTCTTAGAAGGCGTTTGTGCATTATCTGTTTGAGCCTTTCGTTTCTTAGTTGAAAAAATATCAGCTTCTTCTAAGCGGGTATTTAGTGCTTTAATTAAATTACTGACAAACTTTTCAGCACGACTTAAACGACGGAACATATCCATTAATAATACCAGATACTCCTCGAACAGCTGCTTCTCTTTAAGGTCGCACGATTTTGTGGCCAGAATTACATTTGCTGTTAATGTGAATACATTATCCTCCAAAATTAAGGGATTTAACCGCAAAGCTGCACACAATAACATTAACACCTCTTTCAGATGACTGCCTCGTAAGCATTTAATGACATGATGAGTACGTTTGCCTATAAATTGTACCACGTTTTGTGTCTTATTGTATGCTATATTTATATTTACATCATGTCGACAATACATTTCCAGGACATAAGCAGTAATGGTCATATATACAGATATCTCTTCTGGTGAGGGATTATTAGCAGTACATTTATTGAAACTATTTGCCAATACAATTTTGATGTACTCATCGACATTTTTGCGATTTACAATGGAGCACTCCAATGCTAGAAGTTGAACATGCAGCGGCAGACTGGTCAAGCGTTGGTATAAATCAACATCGTTCATGTTTGTAGTTAACAGCCTTTCGATGTCTGTCAGTTCCTGGAAGAAATCCACCTTTAATGTTCTCATGGTAAGCAGCACATTTGTCAAAGGATGCAACACAAAGGACGTGTAGCTTGTTTGAAACATGTTCACATCACCACAGCGTTTAATGGTTTCCTTTAAAGTTTTCAAAATAGAAGCAATAAACTCGGTTTCGCTGGTGCATAGAAAATTTTCGGCAATCTGTTCCAAGTATTTCTCATAGCTAACGAAAAATGCTTCATACACTTGGGCTTGCAAATCATAATCTTTTCTGAGAAGATCTTGCAGCAATTCGAATTCAATTAACAATGCAAAGGCTTCACACCACATCCTTGTGCTGTGGTCATATAAGGTGCCCATATTCAGGCACCACTTGACGAATTTGTACTTTACATCTTCACCTATGAGACCAGGTTGTGCTCTCAATTTGAGGAGTTCCTTGAGATCATCTTTGTTAAGGCATTCATTCGTTAAATCGGTATGCTCTGATATCCATTGCAAAATGATTTCATATTTTGTCGGCAGTGTGAATTCGACTGATTGCCATGCTTTAATTGCAAATTTAAGACTTTCCTCGAAAGATTTATCTTTACGACGCAGCCACTTGGAGAATTCTACAAAAACAAAACAATTTTAGAAAACCAATTCAAATGTCTGTAATTTTCATTCTTACCATCTTCAGTAGACATTTTCCTTTTCCCGTCGCTTCTTAATAAAAGAAATTAAAAAATAGAAAAATACTTCAGAAAACTGTAAACAAATGCACGTGGATGCAAACTATAAACAAAATAGGGACATAGAAATCGATTATAGTATAATCAGTTAATTAAAGGTCTATTAAAAAGGTAAGACCAGCTGTAAATAAGGTGCCTCTCAATTTTGATGTGAAAAATACATTATTGTGAATAGATTTCAGGTAAAAAATCGTAAATAACGTCAAACTTTCTGATATTTAACTTGAGAAATAACAGCTGTTTTCCGATATACAATAAAAACCCCCGTTGTTGAAACTACAGATAGACATTTCTATATTTTCCTTTAAAAAAATCAACTTATCAAACTTAGGTTTTGTCAGATCAGTTCCAGATCAATTTTCTACATCATAAGATCGTCCGATATAACCGAGCTGTAAAAATGCGTTCACTTTTGAATTAAAATTAATTGAATATGAAAAACATAACGATTTCAACCAAAATTACAGAAAACGACTGCTTCTGACACGACCTGTTTAATGGAACATGAATTGAACTTGTCTTACATGATCAATAGCCGACCAAGATAGATTTTATTAGGTAGTCACAGCAGCAATCGATTACAACAAACAACTTTGCAGAAGATTGATTGGTCTGTTCCCGTACAGAAATATTGGTATAAGTTTCCAAATTTATAACAGTACAAGAAAAAAAACGTTCGATTAATAAAAATTTTTGATGGTTCTGTCAAAAATGTTTTGAAAACACATAAAAATCGATCGTGATGATATTATATGATCATGCCAAACAAGATCATAAAAAATCGTTTTTTTGTTTTTTTTTCGGCAGTTACATGATCCAATAATAAGTCGTCATTAAGGCCAGATGATTTCACCCGAGATGTCAAAATGCTTTCGATATTGACTAAATTGTATAAACACGTAAACAAAATATTTGACAGTATGGGGGATTTTACTCCAAAATGGTCGATAACGATTGCTTCAGACACGACCTGTTTATTGGATCATGGGCAGTTAAATATACCAAAGCTATTTTCAAATGTGGCTACCTTATTAAATCTACCTTGACTTAAACATTTACGACTTACAAATCTCTATCCAAACACAATTCTTTGCAAAATTTATTTTATTTATTTACACAAATTCATCATTTAGAAAATCATAATACATGTATTGCACTGTGTAGCTCTTCATAATTCAGAGATTTTTATTAATAATTTTTCTTTTTATTTTTTGATTTTAAATTAAAATAACATTTTTGACATTTATTCGATCTAACAGCTGTTATGATGCGTCTACCTTGCTAAATATACCTTGGACTCAGCTACACCAAACAACAGACTAAACAAAACAACAGAACAAAAACATTTCCAAATTTGTTTAAATTTTATTTCTCAGAAACAAAATATTTAAGGCATAAAATGAACAAACGTATGTATAGAACCATGTTTATCAAAGAGCCCCATCCCGGTTTCAAAGTACCTTAAAATTTGAAACCGGGAATAAGTGGGTATCCCCCTAGCCAAATGAATAATTAAGGAAATGTTTGCCCATAAAGATGAAGTAGGTGAAGCAAAAGCGGCCGATCCTCAAGCACCAGTAACGCGAAAAGGATTCCTAATTTCCCTGAAAACAGGGGAACCTAAAGAAATTCTGGAGCGGGATGTTGTAAGTACCTACTGGGAACCTTCATATTTTGTTTATAATTATAAATTAAATATTTTTAGTACGGACGTTGTAGGCCGGTCACAGAGTTTGAGAAACTAAATCGAATTGGCGAAGGAACCTATGGCATTGTATGTAAGTACTGATAACTAATATGCTAGTCAAGAATTACAAAATAATCACAATTGGTCAAGATCGAGCCAGAGACACACGTACCAATCAAATTGTTGCTTTGAAGAAAGTCCGGATGGACCAAGAAAAAGATGGACTCCCAGTCAGTGGATTAAGGGAAATTACAATTCTAAAACAATGCAAACATGATAATATAGTTAATTTAATTGATGTTGTCGTTGGTAAAAGCTTGGAAAGGTGAGTTAGTAACATACTTTAATATTTTAAGTGGAGTATGAACAATATTTTCGGTTTTAGCATTTTCCTGGTTATGGAGTATTGTGAACAAGACTTGGCATCGCTTTTGGACAATATGGCACAACCGTTTTCTGAATCAGAAGTCAAATGTATAGTACTGCAAGTACTCCAGGCTCTCAAATATATGCATTCGCGATATATAATACACAGAGATTTAAAAGTATCCAATTTATTGATGACCGATAAAGGCTGTGTTAAAATAGGTATTCACTTTCGAAATAAATTTGTTCCTATTTTACTTAATGTAATTGTATTTTGTAGCCGATTTTGGACTGGCGCGTTTAATTGGTATACCATCGGGACCAATGACACCACAGGTTGTTACTCTATGGTATCGTTCGCCGGAATTGCTGTTGGGAGCGCCCACACAAACAACAGCCGTCGATATGTGGGCTGTTGGCTGCATTTTTGGAGAACTATTATCACACAAGCCACTTTTACCGGGCAACACCGAAATTGCACAGCTAGAGCTAATAATCGATTTATTAGGCACCCCATCGGAAGCTATATGGCCAGATTATACCAAAATGCCTGCAATTCAAAATTTCACTCTTAAAAAACAGCCATATAATAATTTGAAACCAAAGTTTCCATATTTGTCTGCTGCAGGTTTGAGATTATTGAATTTCCTATTCATGTACGATCCAAAGAAAAGGGCTACAGCCGAAGAAAGCCTTCACAGTAGTTATTTTAAAGAGTCGCCTTTGCGTAAGTATATATTTTAACAAGTTTTAACTCAAATTTACATTAGACATTTCTAATATTTTTAATTATAAATATTATCAGTGTACTCGATTTGTTTTAACATTTTTTAAAAAGATTAATAGATTAATAGAAAATTTTTGACAATTAATGCACGAGCTCATCCTTTTTCTTGCATATCTTATCAATAAAACTAATTTTAATAATATGTTTTTAGCTTGTGATCCTAAATTGATGCCAACATTTCCACAACATCGAAATCTACAACATAATCCTACAAAGCCAGCTGTAGGTACCAGTCATCAGCTCGGACCTGCTCCAGAATTACCTGCTATATCAGATTTATTGGGAAGTCTTTTGAAGAAGACACGTGGAGAATAAACTATGTATAAGTTAGTATAAGTTCTTAATATACATATACATGTACGAAGGCTACAAAATATATTCTATCAGTGTTATAATGATAGAAACACCAAAAGTTATGAAAATTAAGTGGAAAATAAAATGTATTTCTAAACACTTTATATACTTTTATGTACCACTGACGAAAATTTTAATAAATGAAATATAACTATAAAAAAATTAAAAACCTTGGTGACCAAATAGGTTTCTTGTAGATGTTCTACAATTCTTTAAATTTCTTCTATACATAAGAATGTATTCTCATAAACCTTCCGATGAGTGAGAAGGTCCCTAGCGACCTTTTTGGCTTTTCAAACTGAAATTACTCCTACTTCGGCCACTACAAATAATAGATTACAACGCCAACAAATGCGACGTTGATACCATGAATTAAATGCCAGGCACAGAACAAAAGATCAACACGACGATGGCCGTTGGCCATGTTTTATAATATGGTAGACGTCGCTGCATTGGCTGCTTTTACGTTTTACAACGAAATGAATCCCAAGGTAAATTGAATACTGAATATACCATGATGATGAAGCCTATAAAAAGGAGTAACAGATGGCGGTCATTCTTGTTATTGCTAACGAATGGCAGACTGCTTCGGCTGCGGCACTTGCGCACAGGGCGGGGGACTAGATCAACAACAATAATGTTCAAAACTTTTTTATAATAGTTTTAAGTAAATTCAAACAAAAAATAAATAAATTTAAAATTTGAAAAAATTATATGTATGTATGTAGAATTTAGTTATAAACAATAAAAAATTAAATATATATACATATATATATATATATATATATGAAAGAATATGATTTACAAAAAGGTCCGTAGGTACCTTTTCACTCGGCCGTGAAGCACAGAACTGTCACTCATCGGAGGGTTAATACAATTTGTATTAATTATTAACCCTTCTCAGGGTGATAGATGTCATAATCAGAATGAAGGAAAAATATTGAACAAAATAGTACACATACTATAAATTGGTGTTGTAAAATTATTATTAATTAGTCCTGATTTATATAGGCGAGTTTACTTGCGGCAATTTTTATCGTTCTGTTTTGAACTTGCTCCATGCGTCTATACAAGGCAATTCGGGTTCCAAAATATTTTTTTATTTGTTGTTTTTTTTTCACATTTAAATATATATAAAATGTCAACAAATACGAAATACACAAAACGAATTGCCAGAAAATTGTCGGTACGAGCAATTTTTTTTTTATCATTTCTATACCCCTTGTTCCTCTCTCCTACAAACAAAGACTTGCCGCAAGTAAACTCGCCTAATCTAAATTGGGACTTATGATATATATTTTTTACTTAAACTTTTTTAGTAATCCATTTCGATAACATGAAATGCCATATCAATTACAAAAAAATTAAAATGGCTAAATCACGTTTAGTTACGTGTTTTATTTTTTGCATAATCATAATCCTTATTTATGTAATTTATAAAAGATTTGTCGAGGCTCGGCCAACCAAAAATTAACATTCTTTTTAAATATTTTGTTGGTCATTCATTGTTATGAAGGAAATTTCCATCACAATGCAAAGAAGTGATCAAAATTATTGGATTATCAAACAAACCTAATATATATATATATTTTTAATATGACAAGAATATAATTTTTGTATATATTCATAAGTTTCAAAACATACTTCGATAGCCAACTTAATAGTCAGCTGGGCTTACGGTCCGACCTTATATAGATCTCACTATGGGTCGTACCTAAATTCATGCGTATGCGTACGAATTTATTCACCTCAAAAGTTAAATACATGTATTTCAATGAACGTTACCCAAATACGCATTGTGTATCAAAATATAATGCCATGTCCAGACGAGCGTTGTTCGCTCTCTCATTCGTTGTTCGACCCTTAATTATGAAGGAATTACTTAGTTCCCCATACAAAATTGTCTGAGCGAACACCGACTTTTGTACGTTGTTCAATTCGAATCACTCTCTGAATAACCAATAAATTTGTCCCATCCCTAACAATTGAGAGTATTTATCGAAAATAAATTAATTTTGACAGTTTGAAAATATTTATGAAATTTTCAAACTTTTTCAGTAAAATTGAAAATCATGAATGAAAAGTAAAAAATTGTATAGTTTTTATACATGCAGCAGGATGTAAATTTTGTTTTCTACATAATGCAATATGCATTTCTTTTCCCTTGGTTCTAATTAGCGTACAAAACAAGAAACAAATGTGGGGCAACTCAAACAAAAAATTCTCCAAAATTTTATTTGTGACAGTATGTGACATTTGAATTGAGAAAATATAAAAATGTATTAAAAACAACAACATTTTCAGAAAAAATGGAAAACATGAATGAAAAGTAAATAGATATGGGTTCATACTATAGTCAGGAGAAAGAGAATTATTTTTTCTATTTAGATCCCTATGTAATTCACTAAAATATGTTACATATTTGGTGTAAAACAAGAAACAAAAAGTTTGAAATAAAAAACTCTGATGATATGAATTATGAATAGTGTTGTATGAACGGGTTAATTCATGTACGTAATTCTGAGAGCGAACTACGTTGTTCGGATGCCCGTCAGAACATGGCATAAGACCCGTACCCAAATTCAGTTCGTTACGTACTAAAATATCCACCTTCTCACCTTTATAGGGTTTGTTGAACGTCCGTATTACCCAAGGACCTTATTTACTTGTGTGTGAATTGAAAACGGCTAAAATGGATGAAAACATTTTCTTAATTAACCGTAAATGTTTACATTTATAGAAAGACAAATTTTTCAATGACTGGAATTCTATTTTCAAAAAAAAAAAAAAAATCCAAAATACGCATTGTTAAATTTTTAAGGGTCGTACCTAAATTCATGCGTATGCGTACGAATTTATTCACCTCAAAAGTTAAATACATGTATTTCAATGAATGTTACCCAAATACGCATTGCGTATCAAAATACAAAGTTGACATTTTTCAACATTGAAAATTTCAACTTTATATTTTTATACGCAATACATATTTGGGTAACATTCATTGAAATATATGTATTTAACTTTTGAAAATTTTCAATATTGACAATGCGTATTTTAAATTTTTTGCTTTTGGAAAATATAATTTTAGTCGTTGAAAAAATTGTTTTCCTATTCATGTAAACATTCTTCGATCAATAAAAAAATATTTTCATCCACTTTCGCCGTTTTCAATTAGCACAGTTGCAAATAAAGTCCCTGTGTATTTGGGTAATACGGACGTCTAACAAACTCTATAAAGGTGAGAAGGTGATTATTTTTGTACGGAGCGCAATAAATTGTATTGTATGTAACATGGTACAATTATAAAAGTTAACAGCAAATCCCAGCTGATTTGATTCCAACGTAATACTAGTGTCAATATGAATTTGACAAATTGTGTTTTTAAAAATCACCCAACAGAAAAATTGGGAACGCAAACAATTTGAAATTGTTCTTCATTAATGTGCCCCCGTATTCAATTTACTCAATCTGCCTGCTGGGAAAGTTTCAGGAAGCAAATCTTTCTTGAAGGAATTACTCGCTATTCCCAGCATTGTCATATATATGTCATATATATGGCAATGGCTCAATTAAAGGAAAGATGTGGAAGCGATAGAAATATAAATTTGATAGATTTTCATTCATGTTTTTCAATTTTTATTTTGAGGATTCGAAAATATTCCATTTTCAAAATAAAAATAATTTGATGATAATTTGTTTGTTTGTTTACATTTTTCTGTCAAATGAGTTGACACTAGTAGAACTTACAATAACAAATTTCCATGTGGTTGTTGTATTGGTTTTTGTACAACAACACTTGCTGTTACCTTTTATTATTATACCATGTGTATGTAAATATAATAATTTTCAATTTAGTTTATTTCGTATACGAGGGCCAAGCGATTCATAGAACATAATATCATAATGAATTTAATTAGATTATGTGATACGGTGAGCTAGCACATAGGGCAAAGTATACCGATCAATTCAAGCCACCGGTACCAGTTTTATTTGAGTCTTCTCTTCGATGTTGTTTTAAAAAGTATTAAGACGAAAACTATAAGTTAACGAACACACGGAACACAGCTAGTATCATAACATGCAAAAAACAGCTGATTGATAATAGGAAGCGCCCTGATTTGATTTACGGATCCCTAAATCCGGCATTCTTCGGGAAATTGGTTGTTTGGTTTATCTTCATCCGTGTTTGAATTGTGATTATATCCCAATCAAGTGAGTTTCTGTACCAAAATGAGTGATGATAACTTGAAGGAAGATTTCCAAAAATGGAATCCAATGGAAAAAGACTACAAAAGTGTCGAATTCAATCAATACAATACAGGGCCTGGTGCAAACCTTGATTCTTCTTTACAACTGGCTAACAACAATGGAAATACTACACCCTCAAAAGATGCTCCAACGCCGTTTCTATTATTTAAAAATATGCCACCGAAAATGAGTAAAACTGCTTTGAGGAATATTTGTTCCAAGCATGGTACAGTGACATCCGTACGGGACAGCCAAAAGTGTGATTACTTCTTTGTTGATTTTGCGACAGTGGCGTAAGTATAAAACCTATGAACTTGTAGAATCGCTTGAATATGAAAGACGGGATCAATCAAATTGATATACAGATACTGATTACGATCTGTACTCAGACTTTATATTTATACACCTAAGTCTGTTTTTACACGGCAGATTGGTTCCAGAAGAAGCCGTGTAAAAAAAGAAATTGATCTTCTTTCCCCTAAAGTAGTGCTATTCACATTTGCTTTGACGAGTAAAAATTGTTTGTACGCGCTAAAGGGGAATTCGCTTAAATCTTTAAGCTAGTGTTCGCAAACTATGGATGGTTTCAGACTTTTTTCTTTCATAAATACTTTTTTGTGATATGAACATACTTCGCAAAAATTAAATTTGGCAAAAAAAAAAAAAATTAAGTACATAAAATTTCAAATCGTTCTAAATGGAATAAAATTGTGAAAAAATGAAAAATATTCAATTTTCAAACCGTGGTATATCAAAACCATGTACAAAAAGATCGTGTAAAAACAGACTTAGGTGTATATTACGACTGGGAAATCAATCTGAATTAATATATTCGACCTACACATAAGTACAATTATTTTAGTAGATGTAATTTGAGACGAACAACAATAAACAACAACCAAAGCTCTGTAACATTGTTTTTAGCCCAAAGGTCCATGAGCGATTCCAAAAAATACCTCAAAATTAAAATACCTTAAATTAAACCCAAACCTTTAAATATTTTAACGTAATAGTACGTTTACATTGTACCGGATTTCGCTAACCCATTTGGTATAAATTGTACAATTGTCAAATAAACCCTCATAAAGTAGTTTCACGCGGTAAACAATTCTAATGTAAATTCCGTTTTAGACTCAAACCAATTTCAAAATAAACGAATAATTTATTTTATAAAGGCAATTTTTTAGGAGCTATGGAAAATATTAAAAAAAAGAAACACTTTAAAGTTCCGAAAAATACATTAAATTGTTATTTAAATAGATAGAACAATCCATATTAGTTAATGATTGAAGATAATTCCATGCGACTGAAACAGTTGGCCCACTCTTTTTAACATTCCGCACAGTAGCGGTTACCATCAACAGTTCCGTTACCACGCACACACAAAACGTATACGTATAAATATTTATTGTTTTGAAATAATAGCCAGTTAAAAATTAACTTTATTCATTCAGTGATATGGAGGCAACATTTCGTGCACTGGAGAATAATAATTACGGATTTCAAGTGTTTGTTGGAAAACACAAGAAATCTGTGACACCAATGGATTACAACAAGGAAAATAAGATAATTCCTGTACCACCACGTACAACTGGTATTGATTATCAAAACCGAACTATTCGTGTTCCAAGCAAGCAATTGCCCAGACCAAAAATTGAACAACCACAACAGATTGATGGAGACGAATGTAATGTATATTCTGCAGATTTTTTCCAGAATGATGCACATCAGTTAGAACGTGAAGGCTTACACGAACCAATAAAGCACGCCAAATTCAAATATCAAACAGGTCGTTCTTATATACAGTAAGTAAATTAAACTATACAAATAATATGGAAGACATATTTATAGCTACTAATATTTTATTTCATTATGTTTTAGAATGTCAGACAATATGAGGGATTTTGTAACCAAAAAACATAAAGAATCCTCGGGTAGATATTCACCATCAACGGGCATATATGTGAATAAAGTGAATGGATTCGAGAAACCCTCCAAAATTGGAAAGTGTAATGTTTGTAAACGTGAATGTGATACTATATGTAGCCGTTGTTCAGTGTACTATTGCAGTGTAGACTGTCAAAAAAGTGATTGGCAGGAACATCGTTATATATGTGGCAAACCAAAGTAAGATATAAATCACTAAACTGTTATCATCGACTGCACAATGATACCATATATATATATATATTTGTTTTTTCATTAGGAACTTACAGGAAGAATCTCTAAAACACAAGAAATCACCAATGGCAGCAAATAAACCTATGCCAGCTGTTAAAGAGTTTGAAAACACATATAATTCTCCAAAGAATTCGCACATAGAAAGTGATTGTAAATCTCTAATACCTAGAAGCGGTAATATTGTTACAATAACCGCTATAAGTAAAACCAATATTGTTTTTATTCGCGCCAAAACTTATGAAGATAATATGAGCTATTTCAAAACAATTGATGGTATTCAAGCCATGGGTAAAAAATTAAGACCCCTAGCAATTAAACCAAAATGTGGAAACGTTGTTATTGCTAAATTTGGAGACCAATATAATAGAGCTCTTGTATTAAATTCAGATAACCCTGATAAAATATTTGTAAACTATATGGATTATGGCAATTTGGATAACTTGAGATTGGAAGATTTGTATGAAGCGCCAATTGAATATGCTGAAAAGCCCAGACATGCAATGCCAGTTATCCTTAAAGGTGTGCCGGATTGTTATATGACAGAGGAGATAAGAAGTTTTATGTATTCTTATCTGAATGGTATTAACGTTTATGTGAAATACAAACCTGAAGACTATTCGAAAGAAAAGGGTGTCTATCATGTAGAACTTATCGACGAGACAACACAACAGAATTTGAACAAAATGATTATTAAGTTGTCTAAGCCTACAGAGCCCCTTTCAACAAATGAAATATGCTATATAGAGGTAAGTTATTTTCAATATTTTCTTATAAAAATAATTTATAAAATATCAGAGACGAATACTATCTCTGAATGTGAAAACATTTGAATTAATATGTTTGAACTAAAGTTTACAAATTTATAAATTTATTATATTTTAAAACCTTAGTACCTGCAACAGAAACATTTACCAAGCGGTGAAAATGTGGAGTTAATAGTAATGGATAATTCATCAATGAGTACCGGATGCGTATCTTGTACCACAAAACCATTTGCATTAGAGATTCAAAAATTTCAAAAGGATTTGCAAAAATATGTGGAAAGTATACCAAAAGAAGGATATGCTCCTAGGTAATTTTTATTAAAGCACAATTTTGAGAAGATAAAAAAACGTTCCTTTTGTAGGCAAGATGAACTTTGCATCGTAAAATATAACGAAGACGGTCTTTGGTACCGAGGTCGTTGTTTGGAGGTAGTCGGAGATGGATATCCCACAATACTCTTCATAGATTATGGCAATGTTTCTATGGTTCACATTGACGATATACGACGCTATCCTACACAATTTACATATCCAATCTATACAGCCGATTGTGAAATTCAAGGTAAGTCAATTGATTTTATAGTTTTTTGTAGTTATATTTTAATTACAATTGTACATTTATGTTATCTGAAGGACTTCCTGAATCTTGTAATGATGAAATTGTAGCCAAACTCGAAGAACTAATACCTCATGGCAGCGTCATAAAGTGTAAAAACGTCAAAGCATTTTCCGATGACCATTTTTATTCCATTTCATTGCCAGATGTTATTCAAAAACTAAACAAATGTGGTTTGTTAGAATTACCAAATATTTAAATATGATACCATATAATTTTATTCTTTTTATCTTGTTTGACCATGCATGTTTATATTTCTGTATGTGTTACCAATAAAGATGCAACGAAATATGTAATACGTTCTTCTCGAATCTGAATAGCTTTTAAGAACATATTCAGCCCAATCATGAATATCCGAAAGGAATTGGATCCTCCGATCATGAACATCTTGAGAAAAAATATATTTAAAAATTGGATCACCTTTAGAACCTTGTTTGTCACTTTTTATATGCCGAACATCATTTGTCTAGTTCTTTAAAAGAATGGAATAAAATACGACGGTGAACAAATAAATAATTATTTAAAAATATGACTTTCAAAATCTCACAAAATAAAAATGCCGGTTTTCGTATGTGATACATTTTTTTCATCCTGGCAGTGATTGGTTGAAATTTTTTGAGCGCCTGATTAGCAACCATAAATTTATTTTGAGAAATTTTTACACATTTTTCGATTTCTAATAGTGTCTTTTGTTATAAAAACTAGTAAAATGATACCTACACGTTTCTTTGGGGATTGATTTTACTTGTGGATTTTTGGTTCATGATAGAAGGAAAATGAAAAGAGAAAAATTCCTTACTGATTTGTTGCTCATGATTGGGCTGTTCATACAGTCGAACGACGAATAAAAATGTTCTCGTTTTAAACAAATTAAACATTATTTTCAAAAATTCAACGAAAACTGTTCCATTTTATCCTGCAAAAACAATAATTTCAATTTTTATAGTTACAGAAAAATGCATAAAATTTTCCGGTAAAATTTTTTAACAAAGCTGTTTTATTTTTCACGGAGACTGGCCTTTATTGCAAGATTTTTCTTCTTGGGTGAAAAAAATCAAGGTACTTAGAATGAGGTATAAGAATAATTACAAAATTTAGTACACATTTATACAATAAATTCGTATCATGATTACAATTCCACCATATGGCAAATTACAATTCCACTAAACTATTTTAGAAATCGCTTTCAAAACAACTGGAATCAGTATTAAAAACCTTATAGCCTAGACAGACGACAGCCTTAATTTGCATTAACAGCCTTAATTCAAATTAACTTGTACATTATCCTCATTTTTATGTGTTGTTAATGCACAAAATCAAACTGAATTTATACTGAATTAAGCAGTTTCAATATGGCAATGCTGTAGAAAATAAATTGATTGTTGTCAAATTTGTTTAAAAATTAAAAATAAAGGCAAAATTCAACATTTCTTCAAATTTGGAGCTGTTTTATCTTCATTATAGCTGTTAGTTTTCCTTCCGGCCATGTATCAATTTCAAAAAGATGTAACCCTAAAAAATATTGTAAATAAATGTCAATATTTTCTTCCTACACACAGACAAACAATAGTTTTGAAACAAAAAACTGGTTCATAAATGCAGAAACTCTCGTCTGTCAGGAGTAAATTTTAATTCAAATTAAGAACTTTTTAATGCAAATTAAGCTGTCGTCTGTCTATGGTATTACTTCCAATCTTTTAAAATTTTCAATTAAAATATAAAATTGATATCGAAACGATGCGATCAAAAAAATAGATTTTTTATATATTTCGTTGGGCATTCATTGATATTTGCATTTGACGTTGTTCGCTCTCACGAATTTACTTGTTCATAGGACACTGTTCTTAATTTATGTCAGTAGTTTTTTTTCGATATTTTGTTTCATGTCTTTATGCAAATTTCTAAAAAAAAACTATGAAATTAATTACTGTCTTTTTGATAAACATGGAAATAAATACCATGTTTATCAATTTAAATTTGTAAATCTAATATTTAAGTCCAAGACTGGCAACACTTGGCTGAAAGAAACTATATTTCTGTACAACTGTCGGTAAGTAATAGTTAATATGTTTCATGTGTAAAGATATCATTTCAAAATACAAAGTTATACAAAAACTTTATTAATTAATAACAATAAATGTTTACATTAAAGAATCGTCTAAAACCTTTTTAAAACAAAAAATTATCTTATACTTTAACAGTAGACTTAATTGTGCTATTAGGTGTTCATCAGGAAAGCTTGCTTTTTCACTAGTTCCTTAAATGTTCCGCTATCTTGTGTAATAAGATCGTCATATGTACCTTGCTCAGCCACTTGACCATTTTCTAAAACTGCAATTGTATCTGCATTACGTATTGTGCTAAGTCGATGGGCTATTGTCAAACAAGTCCTTCCCTTTGCCAATTCTTCCAATGCATTTTGGACCAATTCCTCAGAGACGGAATCTAAAGCACTTGTAGCTTCGTCCAATATTAATATGGTGGGATTCTAAAGTGAATAAAAAATACATGTTTTATAATTATAAATTAAATGCCGTCACCCACATTGTTATAGTAACTAACTTTGATTAAAGCTCTTGCTATTGCCACTCTTTGTTTTTGTCCACCACTCAGCATCATGCCTCTTTGCCCAACTAAAGTATCCAAACCGTTGGGCAATTGTTCTGTGAACTCATCGACATGAGCTTTACGCACAATTTCTTCAAATTCTGATTCTTTTATCGTTTCGCCTGGATTTATACCGTATAGGATATTCTCACGAATTGTGCCAGAGAAAAGCACAGGCTCCTAGAAAATAAATGCATATAAATTATGTTTCGAAAATATCGTATTTTACTTACCTGACTCACAGCTCCAATATGTTGTCTTAACCATACAGGACTCAATTCCCTCAAATCGAGATTGTCCAATAAAACACGCCCCTTCACCGGATCATATAATCTAAGTAGCAATGATGCTATTGTACTTTTGCCCGAACCGCTGCGTCCAACAAGAGCAGTAGTTTCGCCATGTCGTAAAACTAAATTAAAATCATTTAAAACTATAGAATCTGGTCTGGCAGGAAAACTAAAATTAACCCCATCAAATATAACATCTCCTCGAGGTTTTGTCTCTGGCATAATACCAACATTCGTGGGTATTAAACATTTGCGGTCTAATATTTCCCATATACGCTGAGCTGAACCCACTCCTTTGTTAAGTTCGGTGTAAAAATTGGAAAGACCATTTAGGGAAATGGCCGAATAGCCAGCGTATAAAATGAATGACGTCAGAGCACCAATAGATAATGCATCTTGAATGACCAAATTGCCACCGTAATACAAAACGGATATTATAATGATGTTACCGGACATTCCAGTCTAAAAATGAAGAAATAAATGAATACAAATTAATATAATTTGTTTAAAATGAAATATGAATTCCAAGATTTTTTTTTTTTTACTAACAAAAGATTTTTCAAAATTTTTGCATGGCCTCTTGGTTTAAACAATCTTACCGTTCCAAAGAACATGGCACGAGCCAATGTTTCCTTGTAACCTAATTGCAGAGCTTCTCCCAGTAAATTGTCGTAGGTTTTACACTCCTCATTTTCTCTCGAGAACGTTTTAACGGTTTTAACATTTCCCAAACGCTCTTCTGCTGCCTTGGATATATCGGCTAGCTTGTCCAAAAGACTGCGAGTTATTTTACGAACATAACGGCCATACACAATTGCTATTCCAGCAACGCAAGGTACCACACAAGTACTGATGAGAGCCAACTGTGGTGAGGTGTATATCTGAGAACGAACACCAAAATTGGGTTTTCAGATTAACCACCACTAAACTAAATAATTACATACCATCATAGATGTACCTGCTAAAACCATGACTGTTGACCGTAAGCCATCTGATAGGTTTTGACTCAGCGAGTTTCCTACTAAATAAGTATCAGTTGCCAAACGATTTACAAGTTCGCCAGTACCTTTTTTATCAAACCATCCGACTTCCTGATTCAACATCCTTCTATATAACTTTGAACGTAAATCTCGTACTATGCGTAATGCTGGAAAGAAGAACTGATAGAATATCACTCTGATAAACGACTGGAACCACATGGGCAACTTACAAGCACTATTGAAAAAATAAATACGTCCAAAGTTTGCTAAGCCGCCTATGAGGAAAACACCACAAAGTATCAACGAAAAATGCTTCAGCCTGTCCAGTGCTTTACCGGCCTTTTCACTATCTTTGTCGAATATAATGTCCAGTATTTTGCCAAGAACAAATGGAACGCTCATTGTTATTGTAGATGAAATCACCAAACAGCCAATGGCAGCTTAATTGGAGGGAAAGGTGCAAAACATAAAAATGAGTATTGACCCAAAAACTAAAACCTTCTTACCAGCAAGTACCAACTTTTCAGATTTTGCCAAGCCCATAAGGCGAGCAACATCGCTTCTCTTAATTTTAACCTTTGGCGCCTTGACCTTTTCAGCAGCTTCTACACTTTTCAGTCGTCGCAACAGCCATAAGCTAACCTGGTGGCTCTTTGGTTGCAAAAGTTGTTGTTGTGTTTTGGGGAAACCATTTTGTAACAACTTTGTGGGATAATTCTGGCGTATGGTTGTAAAGTTTCTAAAAGTCCAATACACTTGCGGTGATTTCGTAAGACGTGAACATTTCAAGCTCTGCAGTAACATCGTTGGTTCAGAGATTAATGGAAATCGCCGCTATAATCTTTTCATAGATATTTTCATTTAAGATTATGTTTATTTCTTAATGTTTTTATAACAATATTAAATTAACAAAAATTCACAACACTAGTGCCTGATAATGAATGAAATGACAGTTTAAGGCCCATTTATAATGCCACCTGGAATAGAGTCCCAATAATGGATTTTGACAGCAAATTTAAGAAGCAGCTGTTTTGCAGCTGATTTTCTTGGGTTACCTTATTAATAGGCTTTGTGACAGTTCGGCTAAATATTAGGGTTTTGTAGTTTCGGATTAGGGTTGTGTTGGTACAGAACAGTTTTTGTGCAATTAACTGTCAAAAATGTTGTAATTTGAAATAAAAATTGAAAACTGAATGAAAGAAATTAAATATTCTGATTTTTGAACAACACAACTAAAAAGATAATTTCCACGACAGAGGGGTCTACGATCCGAAACGACCCGGTTCATACTCGGCCAACGTCTGTTACCTCAGCCCATTGTGTAACAGCAATAGAGCTGCTACAACAACAACTATAAAGATATAAAACTATAAGGATACGACAATTGATACGTGAACTATTTCCATCTGATGGCTTTTCCTCTGTTGTTATGATATAACAACAGAGCGAATAATATTATGCCATGTACAGACGAGCGTTGTTCGCTCTCTCATTCGTGTTCGACCCTTAATTATGAAGTAATTACATAGTTCCCCATACAAAATTTGTGAGCGAACACCGACTTTTGTACGTTGTTCAATTCGAATCACTCTCTGAATAAACAAGAAATTTGTCCCATCTCTAACAAGAGTATTTATCGAAAATAAATTATTTTTGACAGCATGAAAATATTTATAAAATTTTCAAACTTTTTCAGTAAAATTGAAAATGATGAATGAAAGTTAAAAATTGTATAGTTTTTATATATGCAGCAGGATGTAAATTTTGTTTTCTACATAATGCAATATGTATTTCTTTTCCCTTGGTTCTAATTAGCGTACAAAACAAATGTGGGGAAACTCAAACAAAAAATTCTCCAAATTTTTATATGTGACATTTGGATTGAGAAAATATAAAAATGTATTAAAAAGAACCAAATTTTCAGAATAAAATGGAAAACATGAAAGAAAAGTAAATAGCTTTGGGTTTTTACTATACTCAAATTATAGGTAATATACACAAATAAGTTGAGATTTCGGTGTAAAAGGAGAAACAACAAATTTGGAAAAGAAAATTCTGATGACATGAATTAAGAATAGAGTTGTATGAACGGGTTAATTCATGGTACAACAATATAAGGTAACAGCAAGTGCCACATGTTTTGATTCTGAATTTCTACTAGTGTCAAAGTCGACTTTGGCATTCTGTTTTTGTATTGTGTTTGTGTCAATCGTTGTGTTGAATTATGTTTTTGAAAAAAAAAAAATTGAAATATGTGTACAAAAAATAATAATAAAATATACATAAAATAAAAAAAATAAACAAATTAATATTTGAGTATGAATATACTACTATATGTGATAAAGAATTTATGATATTCCCAAATCACCGATTGACTGTAATATTTGCAGAAAATTCTTGGTTTTGGTGCGGTTTCCTGTTAAATACCACGATTTTAAATAGGTATGTGATAAAGATTTCATACTATTTCCCAGGGGCTGTAATCTTTGCAGCAAAGCTGGGATTAAGTACAAAATTTACTTTTTATATATTTATCAATGATCTTAGTTACAGATTCTCAAATGGATACCGTGAAAAACCTAAGACATTCAAGGCCTCACCATACTCCAAAGCAAAGCATAGCCAAAAATGAAGTCAATTTTAAGTCGTCGATATATCCCCTCCTACAAATGTTTGGATAATGCATCAAATATCAAATCCTCAAGTCCCAGAGCTTCTGTATCAATCTTAAAATTTTTGGAAAATGCATGTTCAACCTTTATGCAGACGATGAACACAAAAGCTTCCATATTGAATAGTTTAGGATTTAATTGTTAAAAACGAAACAACAAAATATGCTAGTTACTAAATTATATTTAATAAAATGCATAGCAAAATCTCAGTTTATTTCGGTTTTTGTGAATAACCATTATGTCATATTCCCCATTTCTTATTTATAGTTTCTTCCACAAAATGATTCCTTTTCTTTTATACAATAAATAATTCGAATGTTTAATGAATTTTATTGCATATCTCACTACCATGTACAATATATAAATTGGGAATCTTGGGCCTAATTGTACGAAGCATGATTATGTTTTTTTTTTTTCCTAAATTCGAAATGGCGTGTAATGATGTAGGCCACTTATCAGGCTCTCCGTGTAGACACGTCTTGTACACTGAAAATCCTTATATGGAAACATTTCTAACTATACGTACTGCTGACCAATGATTTGCTATGCGGACGACAGACACAACCGTGGACAGCAATCATGTGGCAACCTTCGGCTGTCTTTATCGGTAGAAGTACCGCCACCTGTGCCTACTCCAGCTGTAGTATATTGCTCCTCCAAACAAGCACTTTTTCCGATAATATTTTCTCAATGTAGCCATCTGCATCATCACTATAATCTTTACAAATTTCGCCTTTTTTCTACGATTCACAGCATTTAGGGTACGTGGCAGAACCATTTCATCTGCTTACCACATTAAAAAGATTTTTAACAAGAAGTCTATAAAAAATTATGAAACTTCAAAATATACATATATATTTTTGAAATATTTGTTTACATTTTTTTCCCATATGTTTATGACACTAGTATTACTTACAACAACAAAATTTCTTTGTGTTTGTTGTTTGGGTTGTTGTACAACAACACTTGCTGTTACCTTCTATTATTATACCATGGGGTTAATTCATGTAGGTAATTCTGAGAGCGAACTACGTTGTTCAAATGCTCGTCAGAACTGGTATTTAAACGTTTTAAGTGCTGTATCACATACTTATAAAATAAAAACCTATATTTTGTGTACAGATCTCTGATTTTATTTACATTTTATACTCAAATTATCGCGTATTAGCGGCTTTACTCTTAACATACCTTTGTTATGCCTGATTCCCCCTGGATATTTTTTATAAACTATTTTGTCAAAATGCATTTTCTCCAGTTTTACGGTTTCTATCTCTTTGTAACTATGTTGCAAATTTTGTATGTAGAATGGATTCTGGCCAATGAAGACCCCTATTGTTTTTGGTAAAGATCGGTTAATATTTAGGGGATGAAATGGACCAAAAACTCTATTTGTGTTAGATTTTCTGGTCGCTCCAGAAGCCATAATTATATCCCAAACATCTATTTGACATATATGTATGTAATGGAATTGACAATTTAAATTTATAGTACGTTTACATTGTACCGGATTTCGTTAACACAGTAGGTTTAAATTGTCAATTCCATTGTATATATGCCAAATAAATCCTCATAAAATAGGTTAACCCTGTAAAATGTTCTAATGTAAATGCCGTTTTACGGTATTTAATAAACGTACTATTATTTTGTGTAAAATTTTATACTAAACGGCTGTCTGCGTAAATGTTCTCCAATCAAATTGTCATCTAATTTTGAAATATTTACTAGTTCTCCGTTCCAGAAGTATATCCTAAGTTTATAACATTGTTTGTAAAATCCTTTCAATTATTTTTAGGAAGATATACAAACAACATGTACATGCTTTTGTTGTTACATGGCAATTATCGCACAAATACTCATTAATAAAACAATGACATGATTTATTTGGTTATATGAATTTTTAAAAATGTTTATTTCGTTTTTATTGGTATTTGTTAAATTAATATGTTTCTTGTTGTTTTTTATATCGAAGTCAAAAGTAAGCATTAATTCTAAAATATTAAATTATTATTCGAATAAATGTCAATGATTATTAATAATGATGGATGAAAATATTAATTCACAGAAATAAATTTATTGTGAGAATGGTTTTAATATTCACAAATGTTGGTCGATAACTTATTTTTGTTTTCTTAATTTTTATTAAATAATTAGTTGTTAATAATAAAAATGTATTCAATACATATCAATAAACAAATTCTACATCATAAATACTAAGAAGAGAAAGAATATACATAAAACAAATAATAAACGCAAATTTGAAAATAATACAGTTGATTTCAGAACTCTTTATTTGTTTCGGTCAGTGGATAAAAATGTTTAAATGCCAATCTATTGTTGTATATTTGACGCCTTGCACATGAAAAAATGAATACAGTATCGATAAGATGATGACATCAATTAAACTATACAATTTAATAATTTGGTATTATAATTGAAAAAACAAAAGTATGTTAGTAGCGCATCTGTTTTAGATCCATATAGGAAAGGGATATATTGAAATCGTCATTTGCTGTACCACGATTAGATTGTCTTCATTCCTCTCTAATTTAAAAATTACAATTTTTGAATATTGTTCGGTAGATATTATTAACACTGTTGATTTATAGCAATGACTTCAACATAATTATCCATTATGACGTCCAAGTTATAAAAAAAAACAGAAAAATTTGAAACAAACAAATAATTTTGTTTTCTTCTTATTGCAATGCAGCAATATAGATGAATTTAAACTGTCTGACCGATACACTGCTTGATTTCAAAATATATATGATTTTGTGTTTATGAATGAATGGTATTATTTTATTTGCATTACTGTTCTGTTCTTTTTTTGTTTTTCAATATTTTTTAAATATTTATGATATTGTTTAATTTCATAGTTTTTTTGCGTATTATTATTATAGTTAATGCGAAATATACAGGGGTTTTTAATTAAACCATTTATTTTGTTGGTATTCCAAAATTATTGAAATTTTCAAATTTTATTCTTTTTTACATTTTCAAGTATTTGATTATGACTTGTGTCCAAGTTCATTTTGTTTTCACCACATTACACATTTTAATAAAACTGAACTTATTTTAAATACTGTTTTATTACATCTTAAAATTAGACTTCTTAAGAGACAAAAGAAAAAGTTTAAACATGCCATTTTGGCACATATCTGTATGTATGTACGACTTAAAATATTTATAATAAGTTTGAGCAAATATTCAAGGCTTAAACATATTAAAATTGTATAAGGGAATTATATAAATAATTAAGTCATGTTTCAATGCTGGAGTGGCTTGAATCCATTTTGTGTCTAATTGAAATTTGGCTGGGCAGTTGTTGGCCATGCTATTTTGGCATCGATGCGTTTATAGGCCAGCATGCAGTGTTTTCCCTTGGCTGCCAGTCGTATATCTTGTGGGCATTCGGTATCGTTGAGCAGCGTTTCTTCGCCATCTACCAATTTGAAGAGGGCATAGTCTTGGGGATTGGTTATGCGTGCCTTGTGGGCTATGATCCGACACACTTCACGGGTAGTGGTATGCGGTCTAACTGGCAAAGTACGAGTTTGTAACGATCCATTACATTCATCGGGTATGATTACCCTTAACACAGAAGAACATGCCGGCAAAGAAGAAGAACGCCACTGAAAATAAATGAAATTTATTTTTATATATAACTCATTATCAGTCGGTTTAGATTAAATATTTTTACTTACATCTAAAGAACCAGTACCACTTTCATTCTCCGATGCCATAAAACTTTTCAAGACATGTACAGCGCTACATAAGGCGGTCAAATAGTAGCCAGGCTCTCCATTTAAGAGCGTAGGTTGCAATAGACCCCACATAAATTCCGCTTCTATTTCGGCTCCAACAAAACCACATTTGGCCACAACATAAACCAGTATGGGCAAAAAGTCATCGGCACCCAATTGCTGTCCTCGAGGACAACCAGTCGCATCGAAAATGGTCGAAATAACACAAAGGAATAATTCTAATTTCTCCAACGGCAATTCAGCCTCTTGCAGGCGTAACAATAGATTTGATATTACTTGTAACGAAGTTGGCGAGGGTGGGGTAACAGATGATCTAATACCAAAATCACTGGCAGCACGGCCACATGCATATTTTACATTCTGGGCCAGTAATTGGATGTCCTCAGATCTGGTATAGTAATCTACGAACATTCCATATAAATGCTCTCTCAGTGGCAGTACAACCAATTGATGCATCACAGTTTCCAGAATGGCATCCAAATTGAGGAATTCATCCGATTTAAGACGAGAGCGAGCTGCTTCAACTTCTTGATGGAATTTGCCTTCGCCGTGCTTAACCAGATAGTTCTTCATGCCATTCATAAACTGACGCATGTTACGCATCACCACCTGGGGAGCTGCTTCGCGCGATTCCTTGGTACAAGAAATAAAATTTTCAATGTTGCGAGCAAAAGTAGTTCCCTGGTCGGTGGCCAACAGCAGAGTATAATCCCGTACAGTATCGCCGGGACCACCATTGTATATGTTGATTTTATTGCGTGGGTGACCTGTAAAGAGGCGGACAATAAAAAGGAAATTTTGTATTAGTTTAGTATCTTTTTAAGAAAAAATGAGCTTCGTAATAGTAAGTATCTAGTTCTAGTATACTTAGTAAATATACCCCTCCTCTAACCTAACGCCAAACTTACATTTAATTTTATCCCACAACAATTCTAACATATGCTTCAATATTTCCATGCAACATCTTCGGTTGCAGGACCTATTCTCTTCGGCTGTATGTCCCTCTTTTAAATAGCGTTTGTAGAGTTTCTGATTTTCGCGGGCCGCCAAGCCAATACCTTTGATTTCTTCTATGTGGCTAATGTTCAGAAGGATGTTTCCATTATCGTCGAGACGAAAAAACTGCTTAATGTCGTAGTGATCACAGCTATTAACGGGATGGCATATATCGCTAGCTTTGCTAATGAGATCATTGATAGAGGAACGTGGAGTTCGGTCTTTGGCCGGACATTTACCAATGGCACCCATTATGGAGCAGGCCAAAGCTTCAGTCTTTAGTTGGGAGCGATCAATAGCACAGTCTTTTATAATACGGTTGGAGCAGGTGGGCGGATATGTAGGATAATCATCTTGCGAGCTACCGCTACCACTACCCGATCCCTTTAAGCGCCTTCTTTTCTTATTTAACAGCGGCGAAGATGTATCCGACGATGATGAGCTTGATAAACCCATTGGTGGCAGTAGACCGATTTCAATTTTATCGGCAAAAATTAGTTCCGTCAACGAACGTTTGTATGTGCGTTTCCTAGTCTTCATTGTCGTCGCAGAGCAGCTGTTATCGTACAGTTCAGTTATGCTTTGAAAATTTGCCGCCGCTGCTGACGCCGAATGACCAGCAGCTGCATTGTCTGCTGTCTGTTGTGTTATCATTTGCACAAACTCCTCTTCAAAGTCGGCCGAAAAGTAATTGCCCATGTTGGCCGAGGGATTTTCGATAATTTCCCATTCGGACATGATCTTCAGGAAGATCTCTTCCTCTTTGTAGTTGCGCACATGATCGGGATCTTGGAAGAACAATTCGGGGTCAATGATTTCGAAATTGTGAAATGCCAATACGCTCAAAGATTTTTGCATTTTGTTGCTGGTGGGGCATTCCTCGCTGGGGGCGGCAGTACTCGTTGGCAAGCTGTTTGACTTTTTCAGCGGGTGTAGGTCACTATTCTTGTGGCGAAGGTGCTCATGGTGACTATTATGAGGGCTCTCGTGGTTTACAGGCGACAACTTTTTGAACCACTTCATGATTTATACAATAACGGTTTTTACCGGATAAAACAAACTGACGAAATCGAAAGTTTCTCATGAGCACGCACGTGCCTCCGCCTACGATTAAAAATAAACAGACGAGCAAACGGGTCGTCGACCGTTAAAAACGACACGAAGGAAACGATCAATTTTTAACACTTTTCTACCACTGCCCAACTCAACGATAATAGAAAATAAATAAATTCACGAGACAATTATATTTGTTGTTGTTGTGGTTTATAAACGAACAGCTGGCGGATATTTCATTGGAATAGTTTCGTTCGTTGTTACACACGCTGGTGCTAAACGCGTTCTGTTTTAAATTACAATGCGTTGTAATGTTTTTATATTGTCGAAAAACCTCAATGAGCCCAGAATGTTTGTTCGTTCTGTCTCTCTCACTCGGTGTTTTCAATGTGCTCTCTTCTCTGGTGATAAGGCGCGAGAGTACACACGAACGTGCCCAGGCTAATTCATTTACATTTACGGCTAGTTGTTTAACGGTATGTTAGTTCTTTCCTTTATGTTGTGCTCTCCGAATATGATTTCCGCTCTGCGGCATTTCTCACTCTCCTTGTGCCTATGTAATGGTGTTTACATAGCATTCGATTGGGTTTATCGTTTTATGGCCGATCCTCTCATTAACTGTGGGAGAACTATGTATGCACTTATGTTTACACCTTTACAACATGTTAAAAAAATGGGCGCGTGCTCTGCCCCAGCCACGGATTGCGACAAATCCATAAAGATATTCAAATTGTGTTGACAGGTACATATTTGGATTTTACACAAAGAGAGATTAAGACCTTAGTATAGGTACAGTTGTGCAAAATATTTTATGATATTAAAATTCGTTTAATCCCTAGATAGTACATTGCTCAGGTATACAATGACAAAAAACTTAAGATGTTTTCTTTGCTACCTATTGCGAAAAACAATACGACCTTATTTGCCTCGTGCTCGCTCTCCCTCCCTACATATATAGGTTAGCAGGAAACAACATTGACATGTTCCAAACATAATTAGTGAGATTAGAATTGCAAAAAGAGAATACTGAGATGTTAACAAGAGAGATTTGGTGATCACTGCCAGAACTCTGGAAACAACATAGCATAGATGGATATGTTATCTTCTAAAGTACAGTAATGTTTGACAGGAACATCACCGAACTTTCTTTTAAGACGACCATGGGAAAGGATGGTTAAATGCATCTGAAGAGAACAACATGTCAAGATTCTGAGAGAGAGAATGTGTACAGAGAATATTTGAAAAACGATTACATCGATCGATAGATAATGGATGGGTGGATGGATGGATGGACATCTGCTTAGTTAATATTTATGAATGATTGCATCATCATATTTGATTTCTATGTATGGGTGTGCATATTTCTATTCCAAATACAAAAAGTAAAGTTCATCTAAACAAGGTTGAATGAATGAGACAAGGATGTTATATTTTCTCACAATACCTTGAGAGTGAGAGGGGGTATTTACACAACGCACAATAAAGTTCTATTTTTGTTCGGCAAGGAGACATAATCATAGGAACCGGAAGTATACATAAGTTTTCTGCGTTGTAAGAATTATTTACCGATTATCATTGTATACAAGTTAATCGAATCAGAGCTTATATGTGTTACGATCAGTGGCTGAATTACTGTTTGAAAATATCAGTGAATAATAGAATACACTTGATGAATGAATCATTAGCATACTCTTTGTTCTGTGTGGTTGATTTGTAATATTATTTGTGTGTGTGTTTTTTTCTGTATATGACATTTGATATATAAATAATATTTATTTTTACTTGAATATTTTAGATAAAGAAGATGGAAATAATTAAATTGCATTGTTAAAAGTTGAAAGTCATATAGTAGAAGCTGGTATACAACAAACTGTTCTGTGCTAAATTGCTAATTTTATAATTTTAATACTAATTTTATATTATTGTAAAAATAATTAATTTTTGTATGTTTAAAATATGAACATTACAGAACATTACTAGACAACAAAACAAAACTAGTTAAAGAAAAAATTTTCAAATCCGCTTCAGAATGCGGAAATATCAAAATTCGACCATCTTGGTTACAATTTTAGTCGGTCAGGTTTCTAGAGCAACACTTGCATACAGAGAAGATGTTGGTTTGTGTTATCTTAAATTTTGATGAATAGTAGGTACTGAAATAATATTCCAGCAAACAGTTTTAAAAATTTTGTAGATTCTTGAAGGTTTTTGTAATAATTGAGAACCATCGAAACATTTTTGTCAGAATTTCCGATAACAGCAGGGATGTTTGTTTGTTTTAGTGAGGTTTAACGGTTTTGGAAATAAACTATTATTACAACTAGAATTAACGTAGGAAAAAGTCTTGGCAACCCAAAATACAATGCAATAATATATAAGAAAATATTCAACATATATGAATATTTCTAAACTATTTATAAATATTAAAATAAATCGATTTCAACGAACTTATCCCCCTAAAGGTAAAATTGTTTGTTTCTGCGATTTTGATAATCGTATGGGATAGGAATAAGTCCGAGATATATTTGTATTTAGAAACCCATACATTTTTAGAGAACGATAACTCAGTTACTGTTTACTGATTTTTTCTTATATTTAAAATCGAAATGTTGTCTCGCTAACTGCGGAGGTTTCTATTTTTGTAATTCAATTAAATTTGGCGCCTTGGCGGATATGTTTTTTATATTTCTTGAAACCCTGCTGACGGATATATTTACAACGGCAAAGGATAAAGGAAGGAGTTGTATGTTACGAATGTAAACAAACATCTCAGTCGACTGTTTACATATTTTTTTGATCAAACAAGACTTGTTTTTGTATTTATGCGTGTGTGCCTTTCTTATCGATCGCTTCAAAAAATTTACTGGCAATTGGAAACAGATGTTTTATTGTACAGAGTCAGATCCTTGTTTGTTGTTTCCATGGAATATGTGTGTGAGTTTTTTACCCAAACAAATATTTTTCGGAAAAAATTGTTTGAGGTTAGGGGTTATATTTTTGTTTTCTTTCAATAAGCAAGTCAAAATTATTTTTCAATTGGTTTTTCCAAATAGGAAGTAAAAATTAATAAATTTTGTTTTTTTTTTTGCATATCAACATTTTATATAAGAGCCTGAAACTTTGGTCAAATTACGTATGGTCGAGTTATCTTATCGCAAACAATGCGTGATTTTTTTATGAGTTTTTAGGTAATGTCAGCTGTATTTCTGCCTATAAAGAAATATTCTTGTTGCCGTTCTGATAAGAATACAAACATTCTGTAATGACTCCAAAATAAAAGAAATACATTTGTCGAGACAACAGTTTTACTTTTATTCGAGTTCAACGAATTCTTTGGGCCCAGAACAACAGTTTTTTTGTATTTACATATATGTATGTAAAAATGTCGTACGCTTGAATCGCAGTGTTTAGTAGTTTTACACATAAACTCACATGCATTAGTTCTAATGAAGGTAAAACGTTGACATAGAGACACTCTCACACAAACACACATACGCTAACTAAAGTCCCTTCTTATACAATAAATCCTAATAAATTTTGTTAGATAAATATTTACTAGAATAAAATGTGTAAATACTGTAACGGCATAAAAACATTAACTATGAATAATTAGCCCAGCAACTAGGTTACAACAATGGAACTACAACGTGATGTATCATTATATGATTATATCGAGGTTTATTTTTATCAGAATGTTTGATCTTTGTTTTAGAAGTGTGTGTGTGTGTGAATATAAAAGGTCAATTTGAAATCACATTTTTAAATGTAATATATCAAAAAATTAAGTACTAATTGCAAACAAAACTTTTAGAATATACGACACAGAGCAGTTAATGCTTATAGTGGGAGTTGTTGATATTCCCACCACTACTGGCATCTTTATCTTTTGTGTGTTTACATCAATTAATTAACCGTGATAATGTAAAGGTACCTCTCTTGGATTATCGAAATGACAAAATAAATCAGTTAGAAATACCAGGGTAAATATACATTGTATATGTATATGGAAATATAAGTGGGGTCTGAAAAAAATTATTATAGAAGTTTACAACTTTAAAATGTTACTTGGCTGTGGAAAACACGTAAAAGCGAATCTACACTCTAAATTTATAAAATAATTATCTCCATTTATTTCCTAAATCCCGATTTATTTGAAACCATGATCTTAAACGGCATATACTTCAGAACTTTTTTCCAGGTTAAAATCTTCTATTAGGATTTATTTGAGTCGTTTATTTTGAAAGTGGTTTAAGTCCATTTTAGGTTGTGATACAAATCTTGGTTTTCTTGACCAGCTTACAAAAGATAATACATTATATATTCTGTCGAGTTAAAGGGTACAAAGCCAAAATTGCATATGCGAATTAAATTCAAATTTGTCAAAGTTCGACATTTGTTTTCATTCTAGTCTTTCGACTCGAAAAAGTATAAATAATCACTTAAAAATTACTTTCAAGCGATCACTGCCCTTACAAGGCAAAATACAAATAACAAAAATAAATGTTATTTATTTAATTGAAAAATAAATTGGTTAAATTGTAAAATAACACATATACGATATGATCAGAGGATGCTAATAAAATTTGCATATAACATAAAATTTTTAAATGACAATTTAATCCATCCAACAATAATGTAAACATGACATAAATCATATGACATGCTTTTTAAAATAATACACCATAAATATAAGCTAACTCTCCTAAAACCCAATAAAATTGTTTATAAAAATCGGGTGAAGTAGAAACTTCTACAAATATAATTTGTAGAATGTATATAAATATTTGTTAAATAAGTACTGACTGTGTTAATCATGAGACCAAACGTTATGCTTAATTCTCAGCATTGAATGTGAACATCTCGTGTTTGTCTTCTTCTAAAGTAACGTGTTAGCTGAACTAAATATGTACACATCAACATAGTTTTGTATGTACATATGTATATTAATTAAAGTCATGATTGTAAACAATAGCGTCATTTCAAATGTATATTTCATTATTCTGATTTTGATCTGTATTTATTGATGTTTAAACTCGTACACTGTAAGACATTTTAGTTATGATTTTGATAGAACTTATCAAAATAAAGATGTATTGTCATAACTGATAGATGAAAGAATATCTGGAGATCTTTTAGATATTTCTAAAAATAACATCTAACTGGGAAATTGCCAATGGTTTAAAATTTATTATCCTCAGATTTGTCTATATAAAATTACAAAAGATATAAAAATAATACAAAACTGACGTGGTGCCAACATAATATAAATACAATATGAAAAGTGCTGCCAAATCCATTCAATTGTATTTATTATTTCATTTCTATTTCCTGCTGTGTATTTGTTATTTATGCTATTATTATCGATTGAATTTTAAATAAAATAATAACAATAATATTTTTCCAAACTACAAACCATGACCTAAAATACGATCTTTAGAAGAAAGAAAACAATTTTATTGAAAAAAATGACAAATATGATTGACGTTTACTGTATTTTTCTGCACTAATGTAAAAAACAATAACAACAATAGCGGTGTGATGAAAATTATAGTTTTGTGTTCATCACTATTTTCAAACAAAAAACCCCAAAGAGATAATAATCACGATCATCGACACCATCTGAAAAAATCAATAGCAATTTTACATCGACACACTTTGTGTGCTGTCGTCCGTCAGTCTGTCTGATGCTGATAATGTTGTATGTTGATCGAACGTGTGCGTGTGTGTGTCCGAATGGTCTCAAATCTAATCGGTTGGCTCGTGCGCCCTAACACAACAAGCACGAGAATTTAACAATTACAAAGTTTGATATTTTTTTCGTTTTCTTGTTTTCACATTCAATATTTTTCTAATCGCCGCCGACGTTCATAGTTTTTCTTTTATCAGTTTTGGAAAGGAGAATAGGGGGACAGTGAAGTGTGGCGGACAGTGGTGATCACTACGACTCATTTATATTGCGTCGCAATTTTAATATTTTCTGCGGAATGGATCGATGGATGGCCATGCGTATTTGTGTGTATGTATGCGAGCTTTACATTGTATGTATGTGTTCATTACACATTCCTTGAGAATCAAACAATCAAGTGCCTGCCTCATTGTATCCACTTACATACAAACACACACACACACACACTGCGATAGCCAACATTGCTACTGGTGTATCATAAACGTTTGTGTGTTAAGGCAAAACTATAATTAGGTCCATAAAGTTCACATAATATTCATCATCATCATTAAAATCATCCGCTTCAGTATGCGGATTTGCATTGTGTAACCGGTTAGAACTGGTTAGGTCTGATAAATCACAATACATAATATATACCGCTTAATGTATGCGAATGTAGTTGATCATTAGCTAATATTTAATCAGTTCAAAGAAAACTACATTACAATGTTTTTTTCTAGCAGTTCTGGCATGTGTCAGCCAGTTAGCTAGCTAGTCAATCAGTCAGTGTAAATAATAATTAGAAAAAAAAAAACAAACCTCCGCAATGATTTGATAAAGTAGGCCATTATCTTGGTACGACCTTATTTGTAAGATCACTCGACTGATAACATAAATTCCACTTTTTTGTTTTTAATGCGTTACAATGTAAGGGCTTATCAAAGGGTAGAGTAGAGTAATGAATGTTCCTACCTCAATAGAAATATTTGTGACTAAGGGTAGTTTGCTAATAATAATTTATTGTCAATTTTGTGCTGTTTATAGATTTACAATTTACAATGTAACATGGTGATCAGTCTAAAAAAAAAATTACACTGTTTAAAAAAGTTCGGCACCTGAATAGTCTCACAGTCTAGTCTAGCTAATAAAGTTAGTAATTAAAAAATGTTCGCAAATTCTAAAAATGTTTTTTTATCAATAACCCTGGAGATATATGTTTATATAAAATTCTTATATTTAAATTGTAATTAAACGTGAAAATGTCAGAACATTGAAAGACAAAAAAGTGTACTCAAAAATACAAATCGTCAGCTAAAATGCAAAAAGGCGTAACTAACAAAAAATTGAAAACTGACTTTTTGAATGAATATTGTAAATGTCAATAAACTACATGTGTTGACAAAGTTTTACACGTCTGCGGTCAAAAAAGGAGCTTCTATTAACAAAAAACAAAAAGACGTAACTACAAGTGGGTTTATTTGATAAATGCAAAAAGGCGTAACTATCAAAAAAAAAAAAAAAAAATCAAATTTTTACTCAATTGTTATGACTGTCATTAAACTAAATAACTAAATTTGTTAATAAAATTATAGTCTATTATTCGTCATATGCAATATTACCCTGCCGGGCATACTTTTCATTTCACATGACATGTTTATAGTTTTCATTCAAAACTGTTTTTTGCTTCTCCTACACAATTATGATTTTGTTAGTTACGCCTTTTTGCATTTTAGCTAACGAAATACAATTATAAATGTCCTTCCTATTGGGCATAAAAATTCCTCAAATTATCGATTTTTAAATAATTTGACATCGGTTAGCGGATTTTTAGTCAGAAGTTTAATGCCAACAAATGCTAATATATTTGAACATGTTTAATTGGTTGATGTAGATTTTTCACATAACCACATTGACTTGAGATAATAATTCTGTATACTATTCTATTAACATAAAATTAAAGAGTATTTTCTGACTTATTTTCAAATATTTTCTCGATCATTTTTTCGAACTTCCAAATTATATCGTTTATTTGCATTTATTACATGAAACTTTGTATAGTGTAAAGATACTGGAAATAGTCGTATACAATTTAAATTGCTCCACATTCTATCTGACACGCCTAAAACTATGCAATGTTTGTATATCATTTAACATTGGATACAAAAATATGATTGCCATTATTGAACTTTAAACCATAAACAAACCCTGGACGATGTTGCCTTTTTGGTGCCGCTACGTCTAGTTTAATAAATGACGTAGTTATTGCAAGCTTTAAAACAAAACAAAATCAGTGCAAGTGTTGATGATTTATAGCTAATTGATAATAGAATTTATATTCATTATTTTAATAACATTGAAATTGTAAACAAATAAAATTTCTATTGTTCACGGAACAAAGTAATTATAGCTACTGGAAAAATTGATGAACGCTATAAAAATGCGATCTATTACGAAACAATACTAATAGATTTATATGAGAAATTTTGTAAAATATTGGCGAAAGTCGTTAACCTGTTTTACTCCTTAAAACACTTTCTTAAATCCTTCCTTACAACTTATCGACAGTAACTTTGATTCAAAATTCAATATCTAACTTCTAATTTAGTTATATCTTCAATATAATTATCCTCTCTCTGCAATAACTTATTTTATAACGCCCATATTTAGTTTTATACTTACATAAAATCTCCCGATCTCGTATACTAGGATTTCTTAGAATTGTGGCATGTTTGCTATTTGTCTTTTTCGGCTTCAATGTGTCTTGATTGTTAAGTTCTTTGGTACTGAGCTCTTCGATAATGGTATCATCTTCGGAAAGTAGTGGTCGACATTTCGACAAATGTATGGTATCCGAATTAATAGTGGCATCTGAAAGAGAAGAAAACCACCGATTAGATTCTGTTAATTTGATGCGATCTCACATCAAAACCTACCATCATGTGGCATAAACGAATCCCATTGTGATGAATCCCATGGTTCTGAGAATACTGTACCATCATCTGATTGCGCTGAATCCAAGCCATTAAAGAAACATTGGCTAAGGGCATAGTTACGTTCCACATTGTCGTACGAAGAGAGTCGACAAGTGTTATTTTGTGACGATTCAAAGGATTTCTGACTGCCATTCAATTCGTTGAGATGTTTATTATTGCCATTTTGTTGGTGTTGTTGATGCTGCTGTTGTTGTTGTTGTTGCGGTGGCGTAGAACATCTCACTAATTCCGGCAAGTTCAGATCAGGTAATCTCTTGGCAATAATTTGATGTATTGTCAAGGGTTTCTGTTTGTTTTCTTTGTTGGCCTCACGATTTAGAGAATTCTCTTTGTTCGGATTGTCCGAAGCATTGACATCTTTCCATTGTTCAGCCGAATCATAATCTCCGTATTCACCATTATTATCATCGCCCTTTGCCATAAATTCCCAACTGCTATCCAATTGCCATTGTTCAAATCGTCCTCTTGCTCTTTTTGATGGCTGCTGTTGGGGCTGGGTCTGTTGTTGTTGTTGTTGCTGCTGCTGTGATTGTTGCTGTTGCTTCTTTTTCAACTCGTCCAGACTACCAGCGATTTTTTCTATTTCAGCCGGTACCAATAGTGGACACATTGGTGTGCGCACAAATCCACCTTTTGGTGGTTCCGAATGGCGATGATTTGCGGGTAGTAGGGGTCCACGTTGGGAACGTCTTAAAATACTGGCGGTAGTTAGACCAGCTTGTTTCAGTGCATCAGCGGGTTCAGCATAGAAAGGACTACCCTGTTTACTGCGTGACACTGGGGTCTGGGCAGTAGGTGTTGTATCACCCTCTGTTGTTTCACATTTGAAGACTTGATCTTCGGATAGGGATTGACTCATGAGACCGGGCAAGATAAGACCAGCTCTCGAACGAGGCTTGGAATCTTCGGAAAATTTCAATAACTGTTGAGTGTCTGAAGTTGTCTCGGAAGACATTGTGGTAAGCGGGTCGGCATTGTGTGATAGAGGCGGGCAAGAGTTTACGGCAGGTGTTGTGGTATTCGTATTCGAGGAAGAGGTAACTGAAGCTAAAAATAAGAAAATCGGGGGTTAGAACAAGAAGATCACAATGTCTGGAATAAGACTTACGTGTTTCCGCTAATAAATCGGGTCTCTTTCCCTGCTGACCATCTGGTGGTGGCTTAAAGCTGGTCAAAAGCCCAGTCCTGTCACTGGGATCGTGGGACCACAAGTCTTCATAATCGCTGATTTTATCGTGCAAAGTACTGCGACAATAAATTTCCGGACTTTCCAAAATATCCGATTCCTGATAATGTTTAGATTCCTTTCGAGACTTTGATTTGCGAGATTTTCCACCAGCAGTGGCATTTGTGGGTGTACTTGGCGATAGTATATTTCGTTGGCTACTATTCGAGTCTTTGCTGCTGTGAGACTGCCATCTGCTACCGCCCGACGAACCCTGTGACGACAATGTGTCTTTGCATTCACCTTCGGGCGATAGGCGTTTGGAGAATGTTTGGAAAGTGGTATTGGAGTTAATGACCGATGTCAATGCGTTATTGGCAGCTGGTGTTGTCACTTCAACGAATTGGGGAGCATTGGCGTTGTCTACGGAGAATGTCACTGTAGTGGTTACGGTAAAATTATTGGCAGCATTCAGACCATTTATGTCCGTTGGAGGTTGTGGGCTGTTGGGTGAAAGCGGTTTGGACCATCTCATTGGTGGAGCTGGAGCTGGCTTTCGCAAGTCCAAATTCAAGGTGTTCGGCGGCTTGGGTCTTTGTGTTCGTATTTCTTGCTCCATTATATTTTTCGTTGAGTTCTTAAAATTATTTTGTTGAGAATTTTGCAGGGCATTCGATTTGAATGTGGATAGATTGTTCGAGGAAGTCTTGAAATTGTCCGCTGGATTATTGCCAAGACCTAAAATGCCATTCCGTTGGTTGTTGATGTCAACGGGAGACATTGTGAGAATAACTGAGTCTACGGATTCGGGACTCATTAGCTGCATGTGTTGACCACCGCTGGTGGTAAACGAACTCATACTGGATGTGGTATCTGAGGGTGTTCCAGCCTGGCTAAAAATACTAGTTATATTGCTAATGGGACTGAACACTTTACTGTTTTGATTGACACCCGTTGCACTGGAACTGCCACCCGAGTTGCTAAAAATGGTTGTGCCAATGCCGCTTGTTTCGGTGATAGAATTCGGCGATTTGGCGTCGAGAAAAGTAGCCTCTTTTTCTTTAGGGCAAGACATGGGATAACGCCAGAATTCTTGACCCAACAATGCCAGTGATGATAGCTGTTGACGATTTTTAGCCTCTCTAAGTGCCCGTGGCAAGACCAGCTGAACGGGCAACTCATCACAGCACTGAGCATAGTGAGCTATCAACGAGGGTATCGAATCGAATTTAAAACGAGAACTCTCCAGACAGAGGATGCCTTCATTGGATTGTATCAAATAGTGTTCGATATATGGTCCAGTATCGGGTGGTAGGCGCACTGAAACTGCCATGGTGTTGGGTTGGCTTGAACCGCGTACGATAAAGTTCTGGAAATGAAAGACAACAAAATAACAGATCATTAGAAAAAAACGGATAATATGAAGTGTGTGTATATTTAATTAATACGCACGCCCTTGGTTCAATTAAAGATCAATATTTACAATGCCAACACAGTTACGTGTGACCAATGGAATGGGCATATTTTAAAATGTCCTTGAATACAAAAAGGCGATTTCAAGTTCTTTTCTTCTGTAAATAAGTTATAATTCAAATGAGATTTCCTTTCGTTAACATTTGCCAAATTTTCCTTTTCACATTGTCTGTAAACTTTTTAATGCTTATTTTCTTTTGCATAAACGACGACAATGGACACGAGGAGGAGAAGCGATGTCTATGTTGGCTAAAAGTGTGGGGCATTTAAGCATAGTCAAGTAGCCGCCATCGTTGCTCTAACAACAGACGGACGGACAGGCAGACAATTTTTAACTTTAATTTCGTTACGAATTTTTACGCTTTCTCTTTTGTTAAGGATCCAAGGGGGAATTTCGGTTTGCATCCACATTCTAATAAATCTTTGCTGTTCTCTTCATCTTTTCAGTGTTAAGTATTTTCAGTTCGTTTGATGGAGAGGAAGACACGCACATCTGGGGAAAAAGTCTCGACCGGAAAAAAGCGAAATAACAAAAGCAAAACTGATTCTATTGTTGTGTCAATGTTCCCGGGGTGTGTGGAGGTTAGGCGAAGATGCACAAAGATGGACATGAAATAATGATTTAAAATGGGGAATGAGTGATAAATTTATGAGTGAATTGTTAACGCTACATTTAATTTTGCCATAATTTTTACCCACACACACACATGCTATAGCCTTAATTAGGTGTGGGAAATAATGAGGTTCTTTTCAACAATTTGATAATACAAAGTTTAAGGATGTGCGGATTATACACTCAGAGATTTAGTTACATTATTTTCATTACGAGAATTATTTTGTGAGAATTATTTTGTTTCATTGGGAGTGCTATTTGAAAAAACCTATATTGAGAATAGAATTTCGTTCAGTATTTAAATTCCTTTGAGAATTTTTTTAAATATTAATTTAAAAGAAATTTCAAGAATTTGTTATAATTTGTTTGGGATGTTCGCAAAATTCAAATAACATTCCTTACATTTCTTAATAAAATAGTAGGGGGGATTAAGCTTACTTTGTATAATGTAGGGCATTTTCTATCACAACACTGAATACCTATAACTTAAATAAAATTTATAGTGCCTAAAAGTATGCAGCATATCTAGTTATAACTATTAACTGGTACACTATTCTATGTGGAATTTATTTTGTGTTTTTGAAGATTTCAAAATAATGTTTTAAATATTTATCTATTTTTAGTTTCTTTTAAAATATGTTCCCATTTCAATTTAAATTCAATTTAAATTCAGTTTAAAATCTAATTGAGAACATTCCATGAACCTAAATGAATACAGCGCAAATTAAAGCCATTGTTCAGTGGTCTTCAAATAATCTTCTCCTGCAAATAGATGATAATTCACATTCATATGTTTGTTAGCTGGTTGGTATCTCCTGGTGCTCAGTCACTTCAGGCATAAGTGATGCACAAATAAACATCTTCAAATGGTTTCAATAAATTTGTAAACAACCATAAATTGCAACATTATTACAATTTGTACGAACTATTTTGGTACTTTGGTGCCATACCAAACCATTTTGTGTGTTATCAGAGATGTGGTACTTTTGGGGTTTTATTTTACGACGCATCATCTGAATGTGTGAAAATGAAACCTACGCCTCTGTATAATTCTACACAATGCACCAAGCGAGAATACCATCCTTGTGGTAAATTATCGAATCAACTGCATGGTGCATGCATTCTCGCATTAGTGGATGTGTGTGATTATGGGTTGCGGCCGATAGAAAGGAATGGGAGATCTAAAATTAAAAGCCATAAACTATTGACATTTATAAGGATTTAAGGACACTGCATGGAGAGAGCAGATAGAGTGTAATTAATAAAGAAGTGATTTTATACCGAGTAAATTAAATGTTTGAGTTATCGTTAGGTGGGGAATTTTAATTCCAGGAGTCATGGTCTAAAAAAATGAAGAAAATTAATAAAAAAAAAATTGGCTTACCTGTCCCAAATAACAACGGATATATTGATATTGATGCCATATACCTATGTCTATATAATTTTTTAAATTTGCTGAACCAAAAACATCTATTTCTTCGAAAAAGGAAATTTCCTCGTATATATCCTTTATATATATATATATATATATATAAGAGTGTATATGCATTTAAAATTTAAGTTTTTTTTATTCTTTTCTCCTTTCCATTGTTTAAACCACAAAATTGCAATCTCTTTATTGGCTCTCCTTTTTTCTCCTTCGTAATAAACTAAAATAGTTAAGTACCCACAGAAAACTATAGTTTGCAAATATGCATGTCTGGCTAAGAAGATAAATTTAACAAAGACTAAATTCCGTTAACGGAAATTAAATCAAAAATGGACGTAGAAAATACTAGAAGAAAAAAATCATTGTTATTTTTTCCCCAAATTCTTCAGTTTACTTCCTGATGATTTGCTCGATTTTCTTTTGGTGACTTCGTCTAGTTGGTAGATTTCTTTCTAATAAAATCACATTCCAATAGATTGCATTTTATAAAGTTGCCAAAAGAAAAAGAAAGAAACAAAACAACAAAAATGAAAATGCCAAACATAGCAAAAAGGATATACTTGTGTCCTCCAAGCCAATTTTACACGTACTAACCATTTGCCAGCATAACGTTGTCATGTCTCCTTGGTCTTAAACGGAAATTGTGTATGTACGAGTATGTGAATCAGCTATTGAGTATATAATATTGTTATTGAGTATGTGTGAGTTGGTATTTTTTTGTTATTCCCATATAATGTACTCGTTACCATAATCTAATCATCATGACCTTTCTGAAGTTGTTATGGATAAGGAATAGAACATTATTTTCGTAATAAGATCAAGTGTTGAAAATTTTATTGGATTTAAGCAAAAACAATGCAGAATATATATGATCATGAATATTCGTGTAGGAAAATCATAAGGGGCGGTTTGTATGATTTAATAATTGGAAATCCTGGGTTTCGGATTATAGTTTAAAGAGGCAATTAAATTTATGGATACACAATTCGTATTTCGATTTTTAAATAGACCTTTAAAAATAAATTAAAGTCGAAATCACAGAAAAGAAATTAAAACATAATTGTCTTCGTGGTAAATGTTTGTTTCCCTATTTTTTAAATCCTAATACGACCACAATCCCATTTCTTTGAGTATTACAACAAATTTGGTATTTTGGCTATGAAGTCTAAATAAACTTTTGAAAATTGGATTTATACGGAATAAAGAAATAGGAAATCTAATTTTTAGCTGAATAAAGTAAAAATTACATTGAGTTTGACCGGCCGAATACACCATGTGGTGTGCATTCAAAATTTCTAAAATCGATCAGAACAGTTAAATGGATGCTATGTTATTGTAAATTGTTAGGAAGCTAATCAGTTGTTTATGCTCTGTAAAAAATTGCGTAGCATATTACCACGGACGGAAAACTGGCCTAAGAACTTCACCATACTGAATCTTAACGCGACTATTTAAAAAAGGATTGGCTTATATTTAATTTTCTGGGCAGATGTTTTTTATTCACCTTGAAAATACGACTATTATCTACTAAATTACGAAAATGGACCGAAGCCAATTATATAGCCTTCGGTCCATTTTCGTAAGTTATTAACTACCCTTCAAAAACTCAGATTGCCAGAGAAAACAAAATACGTGAACCATTTTTATTTATGGGATGAGTTGCAAACGAAATAAATTTTTTAAGTAGATTTTTGAAGTCAGTTGCCCTTTGTTTGAAGAATCAGGCTTCTAACATATTAAAATAAAATATATCCTATTATTGAATTATCAGATCGTTTACGGTCTGATTTTTTTTTTTATTTTTCCTGCCTGTTCTGGCAAAATTATTTGTAAATTATGCTACGCTAACCTTGGAATGCTCTACCAATTCTCTTTTATAACAATACGAATTTATGTTAAATGCCTTGGAGGAACATTAATCTGATATTAATGGGATAATTTCGCTGTTCTGTTTTGTTTCAAAATATTCGTTAATCGTTGGTCTGGTCTGGTTGGAGAAATGAACGGAAACAATAATGTTCAGCACAATCAACATCCAAACATAATCACATATAATAATTATTTGTATGTGTACAACATGGGAAATACGAGGCCATATTGGTAATTCCGTGAAATTTCGAATACCATATTGTATTACTATATACGAAGTGGAGGCCTCCTCTGGAGAATGTTTTTTTTTTTCATAGTAGCTTTCACGCGATTAGGTTAATGGTGATTTTGGCAGTCAGTAAACCTACGATTGCCGTGGAACCTGTGAAACTATTCCAAATAAAAATATGATCACATGTCAATGTTAAAAGCCAATCAAGAGTTATATATTTACTAGCAAACAATCACATTCCTTTAAAATGTTCACATTAGTCCTGTAATGTCTCGTATACCCTTTATTTGCGTGTATGTATTTGTAGTTTCCGTTACAACACAATACCAATGCCACATCACTCTACAGCGTCAGTATTTGTCTTATCTCTCTGCATGCAGCAGTTATTTCAAAAGAACAACACCCCACACTCACAAATATATGGACTGTATTTACTTTCGACATACAATATGCATGCATCGGATGTATGTGAGGATGGTTTTGCATCTCTACATCCTTTTGGTAATTAATTTAACGTTTATTGTATATTTTGCTTATCGTTTCAGAGCGATCATATAATTTATACAATTTAATGAGTTTTGTTCGCTAATGTGTAATTTACCTCCGGTTTTACAATAACAATGGATCTGTATCACATGGTCCCCATAATGATCCAGCCATGTAGCATTGACCAAAATAATCATCATAAACTATTGCCAGCAAACAATAACCAAATGAAATTTACCCAAGTATTTGCTATAAATTTCAACTTGTTATTGACAGAGTCAATATTATTATGGCACTTGATAGAGACCAACATAAATTTCCAGCAAAGGCTTAAACATTTTTGCAATGGCCGCATCGAGAATTTATTGCCACCCCTAGGCCCCAGAAAAACCAGTGGCCAAACAAGAAATGCATAAAAGAAGCTATTGGAATTTTGCAATTTCTTATTTTTTCTCAGTTTTATTTTAAGTCTTTTGATTGAGTCACAATTTTATGGCCGATGTTGAAAGAAGAGAAGAAAATAGAAAAACCTAAGAAATTTTTATAGACAAACATAGTTTGTTTGGCTTGTGGCACAGCAACAGTTTTACTTGTCCCGAAAGCCTGAGACTCCAATGCCTGTAGTTGTATAGATAAAGTCATAAAACAAGATTTAAATGCATTTTGACTGCCAGACGACAAGGAATGTATTATTAAATTCTCTTACCAGCTAACATTTATTGCATATCGATTACAGTTGGCGTATGAGTATTCATGTACACTCATACGCCTTGGTGGACTTTAAATATGTTTGTTCATGGTAATCAGACAGGGTTTTTTGTAAGTTGATATAAAATTTGAAAAAATAGGATTTTATAGTTAAAGAAATTGGAAATTGGTCAACACAATGTTTTCATAAGAAATTCAAAAACTTATGATCGGTCCCATTATCATTATTCTGTGAAAAATGTCAATATCCCTCGCAAAGAAGGAACTAATTATGCTTCACTATTATGCTCATTTAGAAATAATATATTTTAACTCCATGAAAATGTAATTATTTTATTTATATTCTAGAAACCTCATGAACTTGCAAAACCACACACATGCACATTTCCGCAAATGATATCTGCAGACAATCAGTATGCATATATTCTGAAAAAGGCCGACAGCAATTTACACTCTCTCTGTCTTCTATTTTTGATAATTCAGGAAAATTACATACAAGTTAACTTTAATAAGTACTACAACGGAATTTGCTTAGAGAGCCTTGAGCCTTGTTCAAATATCGACAAAATAAAGCCCAATTTTTTCGAAAATGTACAAACAGTCACACAACACTCGTGTCTGTGTGTTCTTTTTTGCCCTTGGCTTCAAATTTGGTTTGCTTGCAAAACGTGTTGTCTGTCTGCTGTGACAGTCGAACGAACGAACAAACAAACAGAAAAAAAGAGTTGAGGTTTAATGGTGTAATCGCTTGGAATAAAACGCGCAAAAAAAGTACGACAATGCATTCATGCGAAAACACTCGAGAGGCGTATAAATGAATACCGAATGCCAGCCTAAAAGCATGCTTTGAAATCTCCCACCATTTTATTTGTGAATATCAGACGACATGTTTCATGATTGTTATTTACGGAAAATCCGCAATGACGAGAATAGTAAAATATGTTTGACTTTGATTTTGAATAAATAAATAAAAAATAAAAAATTTGATTAAATGTTGGCAAAATTGCAATAGTATTTTTTTTGTGTGCTTGATTGGAGAAGTTTTCGTTGGAAATTTAAAGAAAAAAATAACTCCAGTTTTTAATAAAAACTGATCATAGAAGCCATCATATAAAATGAGTATGGTATGATAAATACCACATTTTTTAAACATTTAATGTACATACACCATCTTAGAAAGTCATGTTTGCTTAGGAAACTATAAAGAAATTCAACTGCATCTTTACCATTGAAATCGATAATGCAGTTCCATCAGATAATTTTTATGAAACTTTCTTTTGGTTGGATTTTGCTTTGTAAAATAAAATCAGCATAATTTTCAACTAAATTAATTTGAACAGATATCAAACACAAACTCTGTAACGGAATTGGCTCAAAACCTGAAATTGTCTTCCTAGAGATCAGTATTAAACTTTAAAAGGTCTGAGGGTACATAAATCCGACTGATAATGCTAGGTTCAATAATTAATAATTGTTTTCTTAGTAAACAAATTGTATTCTAAGTGGGTAAATTTTTCCCTGCTAAATACTGTTAACTAAAATTGAATCGGGCAAATTATTAATAAATTATTTAAACAAAATGTAACTCCAAACACTTGTTAAACTAAATCTTTTATTGAATATTAAAACAAATCTAAAGGATAATTTTCAACAGTTGACATTTTTTATTAAAATGTCCTCCCTAAATGACCTTAAAATCCACTTGATTGTTTTTTTCATCACAATTTGTGTGCGTGCGTCCATGTCTGTGTTGGTGGAAGTACTCTTGTTCTATCGACATCTACTTCTTGTGATCCCATTTCCTTTTAACATCAAGGACATCAATTCATCAATGAGCCACAACGTTCTGTTCATTTCATTTGAAGGGGCCATTCACTGATGTTTCATGTGGAGGGGTTCGTGGGCAAACATTTACACTCCATACAAATATTCAATAACATCAATTTTGCATATTTTCTTAAAACGTGTATGGAATACCAACAAGTTCTGTAGTGGTCTTGGATTTATTTAAAATTCAACATTGGTTGATGTTTTCCAGTTTGCACTATGACAATATACAAACGAGAAAACGGAAACGTTAATGGAATTTAGAAATTTTAAAAAGTCTATGGCAATATACAGAGGAACCTCTTAAAACCAAAGTAGGTTGAAAATAAATATATCGGAGATATATCAAAATTGGCGTGTTTGTTTAAGATTTGTCCCCATTATTATTTTTGTCACTTGTAAAAGGTTCCACTGTATTTGACCATATCAGTTCAGAGTTGTTCTTGCTGCCGGGGAAAGTTTTCTGATTCCGATTCGAAACAATTGTACCGTAAATGCAAATACCAAATATCAAATTATTCACTCATGCATTATATATGTTTGTAAATATGTTTCGTATGTGTTCGTATATGAAAATTTACATAACTGCTACTCTTTACGTCAGATTTTGAAACTCAAACATATTTATTCATGCTTGTGTACTTGGGACTACTCCTGTTAAATCTTTTATGATGTGAATATGAAAAGTTTTTTTGTCGTTTTTGCATATCACAGTTTTCATATCCAATGGATATTTTTGAGAGATTTAATTTTATTTTGAATGGGAAAAGAGTAAGGAGTATTAGAAGAACAATTGTATTTGAGGAAATGCAAATTGCATAAATGCGGGGATTTATAATAATTAGCATATTTTTAGGCTCTATAGAAATATTAACTAATTACAGATTGAATTACAATAATGCAAGAAAAATTAAGATGGCCATTTAAGGGATTGTATAGCGTGCACAAAAGGGAGATAGAAGTAGGAGAAAACAATTATTTAGAGTAGAGGATTGTTTTTAAAGAAAGGGGGGTGAATTCTTATTAGTAAATGAGAGGAAAGATTATTTTTACAAAATTTGGAATATTTTATTGCTTCCTTTTACATTATATTAACATTTTGCCAAACATATGAAAGTCCTGTCAATATTTATAACACTTACGATTCAGCTCATAATGAATCACTTCCTAGGAGATCACAATAGAAATAGTTTTGTGACGTAGGTTTCACAAAATTATTTCTATTATGACTTAGTTCTCCTCGAAATAAAGGGTTTAAAGCCCGACAATAACAATATTAGAAGTCAATTCAAATGAATCGGTTTGCCCTTTCTGATATGAGAGAAGTTCCGAATGTCGATTCAGAAATATTAGTAGGAATTATAATAAGTAGTCGAATTGAGGTTCTATATTGGTATTATTTGATAATTTTCTATTTATTGCATACTTTTAGAAGTTATGATTATTTTGTTTCTTAATTGTTTTTGGTTTTTTTTTAATATCTTTATTTTACTGGGGTAGTACAATAATGAAAAGTTAATTACTTTTCGTTTGTGGCTTTTCGACTTGCTAACAATTTTCTTTATTTATTTTGTTTGTTTCTTTCTCGGAAATGTTCTTGTCTGGTTACCCCAGCATAATAAATGGAAACCACATACTGTTTTTCCATGGTTTCGTGGGTATTAATTCATGGTTGTTTTATGTGGTAGCATAATATGTAGCTGCCGTTGCTGCTGCTATTGTTGTTAAGACGATAAGCCTATTAGAGTAATCCCTAAGAGGATGTCTCGAGGTTTGCTCTGCAATGATGATGATGTCTGTTAAATGCTGTTGATGGACACGGATGTGAACTTGAGTATATTTTCGGTTCATTCATTAATTATCTATTTTTTGGAATTTGTTTAAATAAATTTTTCAACTTAAAAGGTTAGGTTAAGTTAATTAGAAGGAATAATAAGAAGTCATAAAGAATACTACAATATTATAAACAAAACTTCAATACGTAATGAATTGCTAATTATTTAATCAATATTGCCAAGATTTTTAAAATTATCTCATAATGATTGATCTTCTACTTCGAATTTTTACTATTTTTCATTAACATAAAGAAAAAATAAAGGTTCTAGAATAGATCCGATATCCTATATTCGAAAATAGGGGATTCTGCATCATCAATTTCAATTGTGAAAGGATTCGCTGTGACTTTTCAGCGGGTAATTGATATCAATTCTCCTGAAAAATCCCCCGATTTGGCGTTGGCCAGTTTCCTATATACTAGATGAAACTAAATTGGTGTACAAATTGATTCTCCGGATTTAGGATTATGTGCCTACTTCCTAAAATCCTATTGTTGTAACTGGATGTAATTGAAAAGACATAGTGAACTAAGATTCAATTTTTTTGTAAATTATTTGTTTTTGCAAAATAAAAAATCTGCTACCTATACGTTATTCAAAAAATTCAATTATTTTATATGTGTGTATTGGAATAACTAAAATATATGATAAAAGGTTTGTTATGGGCTTGTAGTCTAACCTTTCAAACAATTTGGATTTAGTTTATTAGATAACTGAAAAATGTGACTTTCAATAAAAATAATAATTATAAATATTTTTAATTTTTGGAAATATTAATTGTTGAAAATATGAAAACTAATTTTAAAAAATATATTTTTCAGTAGTTTTTGCGAGTTATTTGGGATACCATTTGTATTTTTTTTTTTTTTTGAAAAATAGTCAGGCTGAGTCCCAGTTTGTCGTTTTTATATAAAAAACACTATATATTATGTTGAGTAAACATACCAGTGGGAAATGTATTGTAGTTGTCTGCAAATGCCTTGTTGACCACGAAGTCAGGCATGAAAGGTTTTTTTGTAAAGAAGCAATAAATAGCTTCTGGGGAGAATAACCCAACAAAAAACTAAGGGAACTTATGAGGATTAGTGGCAAGATCCGAAACTATAGTTTTCCCTGCCCTACCCTTCGGCGGACAATGCCATACATTCCCCACTAATAAATAAGTTTTTTTTTATAAAAACAACAAACTGGATTTCAGCCTGACTATTTTGCAAAAACAAAATTTTTTTATTTCTATTTTTTATTGTATATTCATAATTCATAAAATCCATCTCGAAAATTAAAAAAAAAAAATAAAATATATATCAACACCACAAACTATATCAGAAATTACAATTTTTTCAATCATCCTAAAAGCATGCAACACTTTTGCACCAAAGATGTTTCAACAAAAAACAACTAAAAACAGAGCATTTATTTCCCATTTACACAGGATTTTCAAGAAGAAAAACAGGAATACATTAAAATAGTCCACATTGAAGTATAAAAAGTAGACATACTTGGGCTTGAAAGCAATTCCCAACAATGGTTAGAAGAATACATTTCGGTTGACGGAATGCCATAACACATCATCGTACAAAGTCTAATGACCCATGCACAAAGTGTTCTACTTTTTCCCTGACAAAGAGGCATTAGTAGGTATGCACTTCTTTCTTTACTTCTTTTTTCTGTTAAACATTTTCGTTTTAACTTTCGAAGAAAAACACAGAAAAAGAATTTTAGTTCCTCTTCCTGTAGTGTCGAAAGGCATCAATGCAACACTTCTTATGTGTGGGCCAAGTTTTCAATAGGAAAACAAAAATAATGGTTGTTGATTTTGATATTCTGCACAAAAAACAACAGCAAATACCTAAAAAATACAATATGTATGGAAAATAACTTAAAACCCTCTTCGGAAAACATTTTCATCAACAACAAAAAGGTGAAGTGAGGGCGAAACGAGTTTGCCAGTGCTTAGTCATTCCTTGTTTAGTAAATAGCCATTGGCGGTTTGACGACTAAAGTTCACAAAAAAGAGAAACATACACATTTTCAAATGAATTTATTTTCAAACAAATGCCGAAGTATGTATGTATGCACGACGATGCAAAGGCAATCAACCGAGCAACGGTAACCGCTTCTGAATGCCGCCCTCAAAAAAACTGAACAAGCCGCATCGGGTCGCTATTCTCTCCGCTGCAACATAATTGTTATGACAGTAACTGTCATGTTGAGCGCTTTAAAGATTGAATATTTGATACGACGACGACTCTGGTCGACTCCAGCTATGTGGGTTGCTATGCCATTGCATTGCATAGTTGCAGCAAATAAGGCTACGTCATAATTTTAAATCAACTCTGGAGGTGATTTTAGCAAACATCATTTTGAATGGCGCATGGATGAATGAATGTCTGCCGTCTGTAGCACGAATGGATGTTTGATGTTAATAATTTCGGAAATGTGGGTTTTTTTCAGATTTTTTTGTTTGTTTTTCAACATAAAAACAATGTTGAGACTAGCTTTGCATAGCCGAACGGAAATTGACGTTTATAAAATAAACTTCATTTGCAAAATGTTTGTGCTAATGACTATTATTTTTGTCTATGTTTATGTGTGTGTGCGAGTGAGTGAGTTTGTGAAAATAAATTAGATCAAAATAAACAAATTGTGTTTTTACTGTATATTTTTGTGGTTAGTTTTAGAGCAGACATTATTTATAATAGCCAGTGGGAATAAAGCGATAGATATGTTTATTAAACATTCAAATATTTTTAGGGATCTTTAAATTTTCATTTGTTGAAATATTAAAGTGCTGCTTTATGCAGATAGATATGCTATTGGAGCCTAAAAATATGCAATATTTTAGTGTTATTATCTGTTATAAAAATATACTGTAGAATCTATATAAGAAAATATTATGATAGTTTTTGCATATTCGTAATATAGGAGTAGAATACAAAAAAATTGTTTTAACAGATCAGAGATTATGGTACTAAGTAGTACTGAGGCAAAGAAAGACTTGGTTAGGAGTCAAATTAAAAATATTTTTGGGAAGAAAATGTTTTATTAGCCAGAAATCCCGACTTGAAAATTAAAGCGACATCGGATGGCAAATTCTGTTACAACTTTTAAAGTACAGAAAATTAAATACAATATGGGGACTATGTCGAAACCCCAAAAATGTTTTTATTATTCGAGAACGCGGAATGTGAAATCCCCACTTCTGTGTGTAGATGCGACCAAATGTTTAAAAATAACGAAAATGGACATGTATTGATAATTTTCACCATAAATGCCAGCCTTCAAAAACCCGAAATAAGCCACTTCGATGGCAAATTCGATTAAAACCATCAATACTGAACAAGTAAAAACGGCTTTAAGTTAGTCCGGGCCAAACTTTTTATACCCTTCACTTTCAATATTGATCATTTTAAGTAGGACGATTTAACACTCCACCCTCATTAAAGCCAATTCGATTAAAAAACGTGTCCAAAACCGCCAAAATACCGAATAATGGGGGTTACCATTACGTGGAGGCTACCCCGAAACATGGACCAATGTTGATAATTATGGAAATTTTCCACTCAATTTGTTGATACATGTCCTCCGACCATTGAAGCGTTATATGGAGGCTTCCCTAAGAGCTGGACCAATATTGATAATTTTTAGTAGGAATATTTCGTAGCAAATTACAGCCAAATCGGTTGAAAAACGTGTCAAAAATCCTCATAATACCGAATATTTGAGGGTACGATCGATGCAAAATTTCAAAGCTGTTTCTCAAATACTGCGATTCTATCGTAATTTCAACCGACATATATTCTTATTCTAATCAAGAATATATGCTTATACAGTAAAGGTTATAGCGAACTTGTATGGACCAAGCAAATTAGTTCGTTATAGATGAAGTTCGTTATATCCAAGGTAAGGCAAAACCAGGGATTAACAGAAATATATATATAAAATTCCAAAATATGTAATTTTTGTGTCCTTTTTGGCCATACCTTAGCTGCTTCTCATTTCCTTGGATGAACCTGAGATTTTTTGTGAAAATTGCCAGCGTTAGCTATAAATCCTTTTTTGAGCAGGTTCGTCATCGTTAAGTATTTTGTATATTTATAGAAAGTTCGTTATAACCGAATTAAAATAAATGAAAACTGAAACATGGTACCGAATAAATAGTTCGTTATAAAAAAAGTTCGCTATAAGAGTAAAGATTTGTATGAAAAATATGTCTTAAAGAAAGTTCGTTTTAAGAGCACTCTACTGTAATATGAAATATCTCCGGTGAATATTTCGAAGTGTTGCAAACGGAATGACAAATTTAATATACACTCCACTTTATGGTGGAGGGTATAAAACGGGGTAGGATCTTTAAAAGGAGACTATGTCAAGAAAATTTTCTGAAAATATATTTTCATCCTCTAAGAACCTGGAATGCCAAATTTGTTTAATACCTTCAATAAACAGAAAATGGGACAATATGTGTTCCCATGTTTCTGCGAAGAGAAACTTAAATACGAAATTACAGCTACTTTGGTGAGAAAATGCGACCAAAATCTTTCAACTTAAGAAAATGGGACCAATTTTGATAATTTTCTGCATGGATGTTTGCCAACCTTCAAAAATCATGAATTCGAAATTACAGTCACTTTGGTGAGAAAAAGTATGGAAGCCATCGTCATCCAATAAAGAATGAAAATGCTCCAAACTAAAAATTAGATTCCCTCTAAAATATTCAAATAAATGAAATACTGCACATAGTAGCTTTAATAGTCTTTACTTTTTTTGCTTTGATTCTACCACAATTGATTCGTAAAATATTCATACATACAAACAATCATCGTATTGTAATGAAACAATGTTTTTGATAGAAAAAAAATAAAATGATTGCAATGAAATTTGCATATGACTATACAATTCTATTCTTTTTTGACTGGTATAAATTGCAAATTGTTTCAAACGATTAAACATTTCAAACATTGGTTTTTGGTTTGGTGTTAGAACAAATAATAAATGGATTTGGGCCTGTGGGAGTGGGTCGCCTGCAAAAAACAGCCGTTAACGCAAGTATAAACCACAAACAAAATATATTAACAATAAGTAAAAGTAAATGTTTGACCAAACGAAAAGATTCCACAGACACAGACAAATGACATTTGAAATGTTGCATCGTTTGTGGTAGGAGGCCAATAAATTGTTTGCCAGAGCGGTATTCAGACATGGTCGATGCAGCGAACATACATATATCACATGAAAAGATAACGTTCGATGTAGGTGGTTGGGGGAAAATATAACATCAACCATGATAGTGATGGAAAAAAGTAAAGAAAGCCTCACAACAAAGCCAGGACTTTTATGAATGCCCATGCTACTACCTGGCTGGCTGGCTGGCTGGGAATGACAATAACAAAAAAGGACATTACAACCTGCTGATGATAATGCTGATGCACCAGCGACTGGAAAATATTTAATATCCCATCGTCCAACAACGACAGCAATAACAACAATGAAAATGTGATGTTGATAAGCTGCATATACGACGCATCCTTTGTTGACTTTTGCCATGAAAGCCTATACGAAAGAAAGGATACAATGTTGATGATGGCCGGATGGATGGATAGATGACAACATATCCTATACTCCTATAGAGCAGACAGACAGAGGTTTGTTTGTGACAAAAGCTGTTTATAATATGTTTTTATTATGGCAGGATGGGTGTTTAACATAATGTCCGCCATAAATATTGTCCATGTCCTAGGGAAGTGTATTTGACACTTTCTACTTCTCCACCTGGTCACAATGGCGTTTTGTTGTAAATTTATGTTGTGGTTTTATTCAAACGTATTTTTCCTAATGAAATATTTATTAACAATGACACATCTCACAACTCATCACCATCGCCGAGATGGCCTTAACTAATGTCGCCTGGTAGCTTAACTAATGTCTCGAATTATAGAGGAATTGCTAAATTGAGTGCAATTCCAAAATTATTCGAAAAACTGATTACTGATTTAATTTCTCATAAAGTTCAGCCAATCTTAAGTCCACATCAACATGGTTTTCGTAGTGGCCTCTCAACCATTACCAATCTTATTCAATTTTCCTCAACCGTCATAAAAGGTTTTATTCAGCGTAATCAAACCGACACGATTTACACTGACTTCAGTAAAGCTTTTGACAGGGTTAACCATGAACTTTTAATATATAAATTAAATCAAATTGGTTTCAGTATAAATTTAGTTAAATGGATATCATCTTATTTGAGAAATAGATCACAGGTAGTTTTGTTTGATGATTGTCTCTCCAAATCCATTAATGTTCCTTCCGGTGTTCCCCAAGGAAGTCATTTAGGTCCACTCCTCTTTCTTCTATTTATAAATGATTTAACAAATGCAATAATCCACTCCAAATTGCTTATGTATGCTGACGATGTCAAGTTGTTTATCACCCATAACTCCATGAAGCAAGCTGATTTACTTCAAAATGATTTAAATAACCTTTTTCAATGGTGCGAATTAAACTGTATGGATTTAAACCTAAGCAAATGTAAGCATATGTGTTTTTCCAGATCTTCTACTTTAACAAGGCAATACAATATTAATGGTACTGTTTTATCAACTGTAGATTCATTTGTTGATCTTGGTATTTTAATGGATCCAAAATTAAATTTTAATAATCATATCATTTCTATGGTAAACAAAGCCCACGGTGTCTTAGGATTTATAAAACGATGGGCTAAAGAATTCTCTGATCCCTACATTACAAAACAACTTTTTACATCTCTTGTGCGACCCATATTAGAATATGGTTCTGTTGTATGGGATCCCCAATATACAATATATTCCGATAAAATTGAATCAGTGCAGAAACAATTTCTAATTTTTGCACTGAGAGGTTTACATTGGAATAGTGACTTTGTGTTGCCTTCTTACACTAGCAGGTTAAAATTAATTCGATTGCCTACATTAAAAAGTAGACGTATTATGTTGAACACTATGATAGTAATTAAAATACTAAACGGTAATATACCCTCAGACTTCCTAATTTCATCCATTAGAATAAATGTTCCTTTTCGATCAAGTAGATATTATCAACCATTATACGTAGATTTTCATCGCACAAATTATTCTATGGGAGATCCACTTAGTAAAATGTGTATTGATTTCAATTCTGTGTATTCTAACGTAGACTTTTGCATGAATATAGAACTAATAAAATCTAATATAATCATATTTTTAAATGAATAATACAACTTAATAACAAACTGGCTGTAGATTTCTGTAGCTGGTTTTCTATCCCTTCTCATATTCCATCATAATGCGGATTATGGTGTGTACGCGATCCCTACGAAAGGGGAGGTCGCCCCCTCGGTCGGCAGGGGTGGGAAAGTGAGGCGTGGGAACGTACGAAAAAAAAATATATAAATTGAAATCCCATTCAATTGAACTAATATACGGCAGGTCTCCCCTTTGTAAATGATGTACATTGACAATTGTGATTGACAACATGTCCAGGTTACCACCTACTATTTTGCTGTCATAAATGTCAAATCATCACACAGGAATTAAAGTATTTTTTGACATTTCTGTTAATGTAGGGGAAGTACGAAAAGGGATTTCCCCCTTTGCAAGTACTTTTACAAATAATTTTACTCTCTCCTTCCCCCTTTATTGTGGCAGAGGAAAAGTCGTAATAATAAAACCATATTGCCGTGTTTATGTTTGGCCTTCATAAAAACGAGATATCCGTTTGGTATCCATTTTCGATGAGTTGTTAAAAGGACAACAATCAAAACGCATGTTTATGTACTCACAACGACCCCCTCCGCCTCTGCCCACAATATTTCATGGTACATAAAATCCGTAACAATACTGTGTGTAATATTCGTTGGTCCCAGTTGCAGGATAATAAAAGTGGAAAAATATAAAAAAACTGTTTGTTTTTTATAAATGCCAATAAAGAAACGATATAATTGGAGTTATAAAAAAGAAGAAGCAGAAGACAATGGGTTTGATGTGACTGTCCAGAGGGGGGTTACGATAAGTTACATTGTTGATTGATATTTTTTTACTGGGCAAATTTTACATATCGAAATTGATTGGCTATATCCTTAAGAAGACATATGAAATTATTTTTTAATGAAGACCATAAGAAAAAACAATGCAAATTAAAATTATTAAACTGAAAATATCAGACTAAAAAGTTAGGCCATGTTAAGTTTCGGTAGATGTGTTGGGGCTAAATTTACAATAAAAACTGTATTGAACAGTTAAGTAAACACACATTTCATAGAATCACAGTGTATACGACGAATGGTTATGATTGCATATTACTGGACGGAGAACCATATAGAATATCAATTCTTAATCCGAATAAAATTCGATTTCCATTTAGTTAAGTTCGCCTGTTTATTGAAATCACAATCAAAAATTCAATATTGAAAATAGACCTTTGAAATTTTGCATATCAACTGCTAATACTTCGAGGATGATTGTTATGGTAAAGTGGAAAATATAGTCATGTTTTGGTATAGACCCAACTATAAAAGTTCCGCCTTATTAAAGGTATAAATTTGTACTTACAGAGCGTGTTTCTAGCTATATCTACCATAAGGTGGAATTAATAAATTAATATTTTTAAGGTTTTAAACGAATTTTGCAACCGATGTGGCTGTATATTGCCATTTCGGGGTTTTGATGAATAATTTTTTGAACAAAATGTTTTTAAATAATTCCATGTTTTTGGATTGTTTCTATACAAAGATCCCAAATAACTTCAGATTTGTTGAAGTTCGTAGTCCATTTTCCAACTTAACTGCGTTTAATTTGGTATATAGTACTGTCCTCTGGCCTCTGGCAGGATATTTACAATGTTGAATTCCCACATCGTGGCAGAGGGTATGAAAAGTTCGACTTTGTCAAACATAATGCATTTTTGTCAGTTTTTTAGTAAATTTACTATTAAAAGGTACTAGAAGAAAATTTAGTAGATGTTCACTACTTTTAATTTTTAATCGTGTCCTTCCAAGTATTCTTATTAAACTTACAGACGAAAATGAAAGTCATATACCCCACTTTTGGTTGCAAATATAAACTTAAGGTAGAAAAACAAATAAACAAGTGTCAGTCGGTGTTGCCGACAGATATATGTATACCCTCATTAGCCTCAAGGCTGAGAGTATAATTATGTCAGCGGGTGTACCTGATTTTATACCCTCAGGGTATAAATGTACGAAATAATTTTCAAACAATATAGATCCGATTTGGGGAACACTGAGGCTATTGAAAAGAGGATGGCAAATCTTCCAAAGCAAATGGCTGCCATCACTCCCCGACATGAACGACTGAACCGAACTGTTAAGGAACAATTGACCATTGTCGATGTAAATAATTTTCATCCACGTTAAAAATTTCGTACAGTTCCGTTATTGGAGAACTCAAACGCCAAACAATTATATGATCTTCAGGGGCGATAGGTTTATCAGGGGACCAAAACGATGAGATGAGGAATCGACATCTGAATAAATTTCGTCTGTGTGAAGACAAATTTAGGAGTATTCATAAAATATCAATGGATTTGGGGAGACGAAAGGCAGAGAATGTTGTAGGGGCTTAAAGAAACTATCAATATAAGGGACCTACCAAACCCGGCTCTAATAATTCGGAGTCGATCTGGAAGGAAATATTTTATTTGATTTGCGCATCCTAGTATTCTTACAAATTTCTATCAATTTCGAATATTGGGAATAACGGCAATCTTTTTCAGAAGCCCCTCATCTATGATGACTCTGGTGTATTTTATGTTGTTAGGGCTTCCTCCCAAACGATTTTTGCAATAAAAACAAAAAATTAAATAATCTTCATTCTACACGGCAACATCGTATTATTGAAAAAAATAAAAAATGTTGTTCATCACTAATGACCACACATAGATACTCCAACATATGTATGGCATTGATGGCTCCCGATGCTATCAATAGTGGATTGCAGTAAACCAACAGCTGTTGCTAATTACATTTTGTGGTAAATACTTGTTTATCAAACTCTCTCTGTCTCATTGCAAATAATATTTACAGCAGCGGCTGCAACAATAACGCCAACAATGGTGACCACCACAACGAAAAAAAAACCAAATGATTGGAAACAGGGCTGTGATTTACGATGTAAAATACTCTGTAACGGAATATCATTGGAACTAACTATGGAATCTTTTCAATATTTAATGATAAACAAATTGAAAAAAAAATTGACCCAACCTCCAAAGTGGCAATGACCGTTGACTGGATGTACCGTGTTTCCATATATATTTTACAGGATAATAAGGATATGTTGTGGTGTTAACAGTTTGTTTTTATTTTTTCTTCTTTCGTTTTTGTTGTAGACGTAGCCACATTTCAATGATGGATGACGGATGGTCCAATGTTTGACATTAAACATGTGCTGATGACCAGACTCAATTATTGTGGCAGCAGCGGCAGCGTAAACGACTACAACCTCAATTACCGGACCAGTCAACAAGGGTAACTGGATAACGGTTTTATACCCCCGCCCCTCTAATCCATAATCACTATGGTAATCGTTGTTGCTGTTGTTGTTCTTTCACTGGACATAACATTTAATTGTCCATACACGAATGATTTTTGCATTCAACCACAAACCATGACTTCCTGGGTTAGCCGGCATGTGTCTGACGCAGGGTCTTGAGGAATCTACTTTTAATCATCAATGAAAAATTGACGTCACATTGAAGATATCTGCCATTAGCTTAGCAGCTATCTGTCTGCCATGGTTAATTCCCCATTCCGTTTTTAGGTTTCCGTTGCTTGTTAAGCAAACAAATGATTGATTTTTAATTAAAGCAAAAACAAAAGCAAAAAAATTGTTCGAATCGTAATTAAATACTTTCTGATTTCTCCCCAAACCATCCATAAGTTTGGGTATTTTGTTTTTGTGTGTCCACCCACTCCCCCACCACCTTCAATTACATGGAATTTGCTTCATTTATTGGCACGCAGACATCGTCGTCGTCATCACCATCTCGTTTTAATGACTCTTGGCTAAATACCATTTAATAAAACAAACAATGTACGCTTATGAAGGGCAATAAGAAGAAGAGTCCTTCAGTTACTACATAGGAATCTGAGGGTCATTAATACGATAGTCATAGTCGTGATGGATATTGTTGATGTTTTTTATGGAGTGTGGGGAAGTTTTTTTCTTTACATTTGCATTGAACCAGAATAAAACTTTTACTTCAGTTTAACGATAGATAAATGTATTTTGATGATGAGAGGATAATAGGGAAATATTGAGAGTTGCTAAGGGGAATATTCTATATGGTGTTTGATTGCGAACATACTTGAATAATTTTTGGAATTTTTCAGAACGGAATTTGATATAAATCAAAATATTATTAATTTCCAAATTTTTGAAATAATTGATGCTTAGGGTCGATTGCGGTAGAAGGTTCAGTCATAATTTTTCCATTGATGCTTTGATGACAGACTACCTTTTGGTAAAGCCTGCTGCGGTCAATAGAGGGCTTTATTGACAGCAGCAGGCTTTAGAGGAGCTTGTATTAAAAACGCCAGCATAAATTTCTAACACTTCTTCTATAGAATACTTTAATAGAGACTGTAGAATACTTTAAAGGGTCTTATTTTAGCATAAGGACATACTAATCCTTCAATTGACAATAGAAGTTCCATACCAGACCTTATATTGATAGAAAAATGTTTTAACATAATGGTAATACAAATTCTTAGCAGGGTTTCCAACAAAGGTATCTGCCTTGCAATACAATATATTCCATTGGCATTGTAATATGTAAAGTGGCCCATTTCTGTGATAGTTCCAGGTTATAGTACGAAAAATTAAAAATTGTTTAAGAAATATTTTTCAGTCGCAGTCACTCTTTGAAATTTACTTCAAAACATCAATACATTTCCAAAATAAAAATTGTTCAAAAACAAAATATGCCTATTTCGAAATCCTCATCATTTAAAACAGTCAAAGCTTTAAAACTTCACGACGAACTTAAAGCTCGCGTTGATGAAATATACAAATTAGATGGAGAAAATCTGAAGCTATTAGAAAACTTAAAAAACAACATTGCGAAAAGGATGAAAAATCCTCCAAAGCAAATGGCGGCCATCACACCCAGACATGAACGTCTAAATCGAATTGTTAAACAGCAATTGGCCAGTGCCGATGCAATCGATGTAAATAATTTTCGTCAACGTCAAAAACTTTTCGATACAGTTCAGTTATTGGAGAAGGCAAATGCCGAAAAATTGGATGATCTTCAGGAAGCGATACGTTTATCAATGGAAAAAAATGATGAAATGAGGAATCGAAATCTGAATAAATTTCGTGTGTGTGAAGAAAAATTTAGGAGCATTCACGTAAGATCAATGGATTTGGTTAAACCGAAGGACAGAGAAAGGTGGAAGGGCTTAAAGGAATCATCAATATAATGGGTGTATATTTGAAGGATTAATTTTGTTTGTAATTAAAATGTTTTTTCTTTTCGAAAATTTAAAAATTGTTTTCGGATTAAAATGGAACCACATGGGCGTATTATGAATGTCATCATGTATACGCCACCGTGGCCATATAAACACATTTGTCGTAAAATAACACCTAACAATGTGTTGAAAGAAGAAAAAACCTAAAAATCTGTGTAAATTATTAAAATTTCAACTCACATTCCCATTCACTCGTTATCCCTGTTTCGTTTCCAACTGACCACCACAACGGAAACCTATTTTGAAATCAATATCCTCACAATGTTCATTGGAATGTTTAACATTAAGGTTTTGATTTCTAACGGTTCAGCTGCATCATTATGATCCCATTGGTGGCCATTAGTTTATATTGCGCCAATAATAAAAAGCTCATATTTTATTCAAATTGGTGAAATGAGCTTTATTATTATTTGGAAAATGTTGTAGGAGGCAACCAAAAGAAACAAAATAGTGAAATAAGCAACCTAACAACCAATAAGGAGACAAATCCCTTGTCTAATATTGGAAGGTAAACGCACACAATGCAATGGACGGATGGATGTTAAGGCACAAAAATCGGGTAAGAAAGGAACTTCAAAGACAACAGTTGATGTAATATGACAAGCCTGACTTCTCTCTCACTCTGTCCCCGCATTTGATCCGTAAGATGTTGCTGCTGTTCAAAAGACATTAAGTAATGCTCAACGGGACACTTTTAGCTTTCACTTTATATTGGCTTGATATTTTTCCTTGTTAGGGTTTATTTTGTTTCGTCGTTTACATTTATGAACTACTTCCCGTCTTTTTTGTTTTTATTTTCACTTATCCTACGCATTTTTTGTGTACTTTTTTTATTTGGATCTAAGGAACTGGGGTGCAGCTGTGCAAAGTCTAGTACTTTGTTTCAGTGGCATTTCCTTTATCTTTAATTTGGTTTGAAGTTTTCTGGTTGCTTCTGTTTTCTTTCTGTGCCGAGTTGTTGGCTGTGGAAAATTGAATCCTTTTCAAATTCCCTTAAGGAGCTGTTAGGTCGTGTCTTGGTTTTGAGTTTTTTTTTGTTGCTTTCATGACTTTATTTGAGAATGACAAGGGATTGAGGAAGGACAGATTTTAGTTGGCCATTTCTTCTCGCACTCCGAAATTTGACCGCATATGGTTTTGTGGCCATGCATTTCAAAATAGAAAAATCACAACAAGAGCCACGAAGCACGAAGTTAGTGGACAGTGGGACAAAACTCACGATGAGTTCATATTTTCGGAGGCCTTTAATGAATTGAACATTTCAGAAGGTTTTCCAAGGATTAAACTTTCCACAGGTTAACATCAACAAAAGGCGTTCTACGGATTGGTGTACCTTCCATCATAAGGTGGAAAGTATATTCAATTTGCCACTCCGTCTGCAGCTCCTCGAGATATTGAAGTACAAATTCTTGATCCGAATAAAATTTTATACCGATTTACCAAGTTCTTTTGTCTGTTGAAGAGACGATAAAGCTTGCAGTATTTAAGATACAGCCTTGAAATGTTGACCATACATTTATACCACGTCTAGGATGTTTGGAAATGAAAATATATAGGTTTACGGTATAGATAGAGAGATCCTCCCAAATGTTCGGTATTTCAGGGATTACTTATTCGGCATTTTAGACACTTTTTAACCAAATTGGCATAATTTTAGGATTTGTTGGGTGTCAAATCCACCACATAGTGGGGCAAACAACAACTTCGGTCAGGCGGAACTTAACGAGGTGCTTACTTGTTTATAAATAGAATACCTGCCGCAAACTAATATTTTGAAGGGTTTTAATAATTGTTCTATTGATAACTCTCTCCAATTGTTTGTCTATAGCTGAAATACATTTCATTGGAATTTTCTATAAAGAATACATTCCTTAAAATTAAAATAATGTCTTAAAGATGGGCATCTTCAATATATTCCAAATCGAGGAAAGATGATATACAGAAAATATTTAGACGATTCTTTATGAAGAGAAAGTCTTCCATATGTTTCCTCTAGATACATGATCTATAACAAATTTTATTTCTATAAAATACCTTCTAAAAATTGTCCTGTATATACCAAAACTTCTATGGAGTATATGCGAATTTTTTAAGTCTTCCAATGCTATATTTATATTTTTCCGGAGGTGGGTTAGATATGGCGAAATTTTTTAAGTTTTGATAGTACTATTCGTTCTTTCATCTTTTACCTATTCACTGTCCACACATCTTTCCTTATTCCTTCAGCTTTCGTTCATTTTACACACTGACAGCTATTCTAAGAGGATTCCTTGCCAAAGCTTAACGGTAATTTTAGTATAATTTTTCAATTCTATCTCACGGACCATTCGGTTACAAAAAAAAAAAAAAAAAAAAAAAAAAAAAACAAGTGTGAGTGGATATTTGAAATTCATTTGGAAATCTTCTATAAAATGACTTTTAAACAATTTTGGTTAAGCAAAAAAGAATGACATTTCAAATTCACCAAGGAGGGAATAGCACGTACGTACGTTGCTAAGTTTTTGGCATGCTGCATGGATGAGTTAGCCATTGAACCTGAAACATTTCAATATGACGGCGTTGACGACGACTTGTCTTCATATTCAAATGATCCCAATTCAGCAGCAGTACAGCAGCTATGGTTTGGCAATAGTATTTGGTTTCACACACACACACAAACAAAATGAAAACACCAATATCATCTCATTTTTGTTATCTCTGTTTGCTGGTGTTTCATAAAGGTTTTCCATTCATTCACACAGCTAGTCATTGCTTTGCTTTACTTTTGCTTTTAGTTCTCTATTTTTGCGAACGTATTGAATTGTCTTTCGTTTTCAATTGAGAACTGCGTTCTAGAGCGATTATTTGTTTTTGTGCGCTTGCAAACAAAGATAAATTGCAGGCGTATTTCCTTTTCCATTCAAGTATCGTGCCCGCACAAAAAGCTTTTTGGGTTTTTCGTTCGATGAATACAGTGGCTGTATTCTGGTGTGCTATTGTTTTGATTGTGGCATCACTTCCCTTCTTACCGTCTCTTCTGGTTTTTGGCTCGTTAGGGTTTGCGGTATGCGTTAATGAATTTGCTTTTGGCGGTATTGTTAGCTGTTGTTATTGCTGAGCCATCATTGATTGTTAAAAGTTTTGAATGGTGGGCCCGAATGCCTACGATGATGTTGAAAAAAAACTCCGTCCAATGACTATACGTGTTGGATGGTTATTGTTACGCATTGCATCATACCACACCTAAAGCAAATTGCTGTGCATGGAATTTGCATGCGCGTATGTATGTACATAGCTATGGAGTTTACCTCTTCATTTCAATTTTCAACTGCACCAAATGGTGCAGTTGGTATTTTGTAATATTTGGTGTATGTAATAACAGTGGTATTCAGAATTTGAAAAAAAAAAAATTGTAAGCATACATACGAATTAATAATACTGTGTCTTATCCAATATTTTCCGCAGTTATCAAAAATGAGAAGCTGTATCCGAAAATCGTTAAGGCGTCACTTTGAAAATATTATATTTGTTGAGTGTTGTTGCCTCGACACCACTGTTCTCCACAATGAATTCAATTCCGATGCTTTTGAAAATCACCGTACGCAAATAAGTTGCGTATGTAAAATACATTTTCAGGGATTTCCAACGAATTATCACACACAAATTTGCAACACACGCGAAAGAGAAGAGAACAAAAAAATCCTTCAACAAAAAGAATTACCGAAACCGTAGTAATTGATTGCAAATTGTGGAAATGCTTTTAACAAATCTATGGAAATTGTATAATTTACGATAATTTACAATTGTCCACGATGCAATTGAACGCAAAGTTTCCGCAGAGAGTAAAGCAACGAAAAAATGATTTGTAATTTAATTTATTAATCAATTTTTTATGCATTAATTCATTTTAATATAAATTCAGTGGAAAAAATACTTATTTTTTTACAATTTTCCCTCCGCATTTTCCATTTAAATGCAGATGAACATCATTTGTTTTGTTGTCACTGGCGGTAATACGGGAATGCGTATGAATATTTAATGAATTCAATTCAATTGAATTCGAATTCCGAAACAAAAAATAAATTGATAATACCCGATGAAGCCTTACAACTCAATGAACGCTCAAAACAGATGTGTGTGCGCGTTTTTTTTGGTAAAATGATAGCAGCTTGCAAATGTTTGCAAATAAATGTAATTAAATGCTGTTTTGTGGCCGACCACAGAAATTATAAACATTTATTTTTTTGTTTGTTTTGCGTTTAAGGTGGGAGGGTTGTATTATGTAATGTTTGTTGGAAAAAAAATGTTGAAAAATAAACAAATAAATTAGTATAATTAAAAATTAACATTATCTCCGGGTGACAAATTTTAATTATTTAGCTATATATTATTTATATGTTGTGTATATAATTGAGAATATATATAAAAAATGTGATAATTGTTAACATAGTTAAACAATGAAATAATAATGTACAATTGGATTACAATTTTTTTACACTATGCAATTTATCATCTGAAAGTGAAATGAAAACTAAAATACGAATTTGAAAGAGAACATTGAATTCAATATGAGTGATTAATGTTCATACATAAAAGTACAACACATTTTTGTATATAATTATTAAAAAAATAAGACCCATAGTAAATATATACAGGGTGAGATGAAAAAACCGCAACCAACTTCAGACTCTCATTTCTAAGCCACTCGTCCGACAGCTGTTAAAATTATTCCAGTGACAACAAGCGTACAAAAGCATTTTGGTGACAACTTTCCAGAAAAAAAGTTATCCGTGATGAAATTTAAGCGTGATAGTGTGATTTTTTTATATTTGGCTGGAAAACCATAATTGGCTATCGTTAGAGCACTCCAGCATTTAAACTTTACCGTATTACTCGTAGCGTAGCCCGCCGTCAAGGAAGTGGACGGAAGAAAACCGCAACATCAACTTGATCGAAACCCGTGTCGCTGTGGCCGAAGAATGGCTCGTGAGCATGTTCAGCTCACGAGCCATTCACAATATTCCATTCGTCAAATATTGAAAAATGAGCTGGGGGTAAAGCTATTGAAATTCCAAAAAGGGCTTTTACTATACCGCAACAGAAAGAAAATAGACTCAAAAAAGCTAAAGGGTTGCTTCGCTTGGCCGAAAGTGGTGAACTGCCGAATGTAGTTGTCTCCGATGTAAACAAACCAAATGATCGTGTTTACTTGCCAAAGATGTCAGATGGAAATCTGCACATTCGGTTGGCCACCAGAACTCAAGCGCCGGCCATGGTGATGGTGTTGGCCGCCTAACAACCGATGGTCGCTCTCCGCTAGTACAAATCGAATCGTGGCAATATTCTGGAGGGTGTATTAAAGCCTTGGACACGAAAATATTTTGACCACAGACCTTGGACATTCCTACAGGACTCAGCACGCGTCAACCAAGAATGGTTACAAAATGATGTCCCTCGCTTCATTTCCAGCGCACAATGGGCAACATTCTCCGCTTCGCCGAGAATGGGCCAAAATATCGCAGAGCAACATTCGGTCAGCGTGTGACGGTTTCATTGGCCGTTTGAAGGCCATAATGAGTGCCAAAAGTGACCAATTCGAACAAATCTAAACTTATTCTAAAATTTGGTGCAATTTCCGACATATTCTGCTTTCATTCAATAATATTAAAAAAAATAATGTAAAAATTATGGCGTTTTACTTTGTTGCAGTTTTTTTATCCCACCCTTATTTATGAAACCCCTAACAGTATACATCACACACCATGACATTCTCATCGATTAGGTTTAAAATTGAGGCTGTAAAATTCGTACAATCGGAATTTACCATTAAAAAGATTCTACATCATAGGGTATATTATATAAGAGATATGCCATGGTAAATTATTACCATAATAAAGGGAAAAAGCAAACTATAGGTCTAAAAATTGGACTAGGCTTTTAACAGACAGAAAATAGTAGTTGAAAAAATCTTCAAAATATCGAAAATTGGGATTGCGATTGTATTGGGCTACACCAAAACGTACACCAATATTTATCATTTTTTATATGAAGATTTGACTCTTTGATAATTTGAGTCGAAAATTAGATATCCTCAGGGCAGATTGTGCCTGCAATAACCACTTTTACATCAAGGTGTGCTTTAGATTTAATACAGAGAAATGTGGTAACTAAACTCTGTGACTCTCTAAATTCGAAGAAGCCCATAAAATATAATATGAAGACGTAGCATAAACCTATGTTATCATTACATTTTTGTGATGCCGGAAAGTGCATCTAGATGCAATGGAAATTCAAAAATTGAATTTTATCAGAATAATAGATTTTTTGATATGGCCCTATATCAAGGATTCTTGATTGCTTGTTCATGTCGTTAATTTGATCATTTAAGTCATTTCATACCCATATCCCAAAATTATGCAATTTCATTGTACTTTGTACTCTATATTGCCTTTGTGTCAAAGAACCACAATGAGCTTTAATTTGTTTTTTTATAGAAAATTTCCAATACTTAAAATGCATTCCTCCTACCACATCCACAATATTTGAATTTTATTAACGAACAATATTTTGACAAAACCTTTTGATGTCACAGTCAAAGCGTTGTTGTTTTTGTGTGGAAAACAAAAAATGTCAAAGTTAAAAGAATTCATTATTATGGCGATGTTAAAGGGGAAAGGCACATCCAAATCTTGGTCCTTTGTTAGCTTCCACTGCAACGTATTTACAGAGGACAGAGGCACAAAGCCGTGCATGATCTTCCTCCGCTCTTTCTTTTTTCCTGGCCACACATTTCCAATAAAAAGTCAATGACTCAAACTTTCGCTTTGCACAAATTTTTGCTAATTAATTTTACTCAGTTGCTAAGCAGGTGAATGCTGCTGCGGCCCAAAACATTGTTTTGGGCTTAATTCTGTTACGATAGTGGTTGTGGTGGTGGTAGAGAACAAAAATGTGATGACAGGTCTACTTACCCCTTCTTCTTTGCCTTGCAGAAAATGAACGGCACCCGAACGTTGAATGCCGGGTAAAAACCACACTGGATGTGTCAACAGCAAACGCTCCACCAGACCCAAATCACAGGGAGGCGAATCATCATCCGAGCCACGGGAAGTTTCACTTGATGTTTCACCCTCGGCCAAAATGCCGCCATCTGAACTCGAAACAAGAGATGTACGGGACTGTAAAGAGAATGGAGAGAGAGAAAATGAGAAAAAATATGAATAAGTTTTTTTTTGTAAAATAGGTTGGGTTAAAAGTTTATTTATTTCCTTTTTTACTAAATTCATTATTAGCCTTCTTTTCTTCAATACAAAATCGGCTTAAACAGTTGTTGTTGTTTTTTTTTGCTCGCTTAACATGAAAAACAAATCCATTCAAAACATGTTTTATCCTCATACCAAATGAAAATAAATATGCAAGGAACAAAGGATAGAATTTGAACAAGGTTTTTGCTCAAAAAAGAATATTTCAAAAATGGTATTCCTGGCATTGTTAAATATTCTGGCTTAAAAATTGTTTTTTTTTCTTTATGAGTAAGAGTTAGGATTCATTATCTGTGAATATGTTCAAACAGATGTTACCATTTCGATGCAGACATTTGTTCTTTTCCAGTCTGTTAGCCAAGTTAGTTGTCCAAGGGACATAATATGCGTATGGTCAGCTAGTGTAGAAGTGTATGGTAGATGTTGAATTGATGAAATTGTCATGTGGTGTCATCATTAGGGTGACTTTATGGTTGGGTGCCAATAATTTTGTCGTTGGCTTCGTGTATTTAAGGTTGTGTCTCGTTTTGCATATTTTGTTTAACGCAAAAAGTGTCATATGTTTTATTGAGGAATAAATGGAGTAGATATAGTCGACTGACATGACTTTAAAATAGATGAACAACAGATTTATTATGAAGGGTTAGATGAGAGGTCTAAATTAAAATACAACAAGTAGAAAATTCTTTAAACTTCAAACCGTAATTTTTATGCCCCACACCATGAGTACTCATTCACAATACTTTAAGTCGATCGACATTTTTATATGGGGTTTCGACACTGAACCAAAAAACAAAATACGAAAGGCGAAATCTTTATATGGTGTGTATGCCTAAACCTGGAAATGAAAATGGTCGTTTCATTAGGAAGACCAAATAACTTGCACTTCGGATGGAAAAAAGGGCATGGAACCATAAAAATAATTAAAATGGGGATTATATATAATGATGGATCGATATTGATAATGTTTAGTTGGAAGATTTGCCATCCAATGAGAACTCAAACTATAAAATGAATAATGTCAATAATAAAATAAATTAATTCAAAATATAAAATGAGTCAATTCATTTCAAAGCCTTGTCTGAAATTCTGAAAATACCAACAAATTATGCGGTACTGCTATGTGGAGGCCATTATCAGTACCAAACATTCTAGAAGTAATAACAACGTATGTACGAATAGGAATACCAGCTGAAAAAAATGCTCATAGGAAAATATCCAAAATGATCGAAATTTGTATATGGAGGTTATACCTAAAGATGGACCTATATTGAAAATTATTAGAGGATGATTTGCAGCCCAAAGATAACTCAATAAATAAAATTAGAACAAATTTGGTAGAAACAAGTTTCTGAAATTTTTAAAATACCTAAAATTTTTGGTACTTTTATAAGGAATCTCTTCCAGAACGTGAACATATATTTTCATTACCAATCATTCTAGAAGTAATATCAACCTTAATTTCAAAGCTAAATCATAAATAGTACCATCTCTATCCCGATTCGAACAGACCGATATGCTGAGGTGTTGCAAAAGGAATGACAATGTTAATAGTTTTTAAAATTTACATTATAAACATTAATATTTATTCTGAAGAATTTTAGTTAACATTATATGCCCTGTTGAGGATACTCCACGATATCCTAATTGATATTTATTTCTATTTTCAACCAAGCATTTGTGAAATCTTCGTATTGTGGAAATATGTTAGTTTTGAAAATTGTTTATGAAAATCTACCTCAAATGTAAATCCTTCTAAAAATGTTTTTTTCTCTTCTGAAATTGGACTTGATTTTTATTATTCCCAAAAACATAGTTTTCTTTGAAGTGTTCGAATTCAAAAGATTTCATTCACATTTATGGTTGTCCTACGTCTTAAACTCCTTCTACTACCAAAATAAGATTATTAATAGACCAATTCTATTTCGCATTGTTAAAATCAAATTAAATTCCATTCCATTCAAATCTGAGACAATAATTAAATCAAAATGTCACAGCAAAGCAAAAAAGAATAGGTTTTCCTTTCAATTAAACACGCACTAAAAATCACTTAGTCCTGTTCTGGTTCTGGCCTGGAATCATCCCACATATACACACCCACCCCTGATCAGGGTTCGTACAATGACAAACAACTTAATTTCCGTTCACTTCTCTATATTTTATAATGTAGTTTCTGCTTCTTCTTCTTTATTTGCTACTGCTGCTGGCATGTCATCGTCGTACAAAGAGAAACGTAAACGCCCGGTTTTTCTGATGTGCTGTTGTTGTTGCTGCAGATTCGGCTAAATTTGTTTCAAGAATTTTTGTACTGAGATTTTGTCCACAAAAAAGGGCGTAGCTATAGCTTTTAACGTAGAACGCCTCTATGATGAAAATTGAAAATTACTCCACGCCGAACTCTTCTTGCAGTGATATTCACACTTACGAATATTCGTGGGGTAACCAGCATATAAATGGGTTCTCCCGTCATCTTCGCCTGCCTATTGGTGTGAATGAATGTTGTCATCATATTGAAGTGTTTTATACTCTACACTGTATGTATGTATATAGTAAATACTGTCTACAACAAAAGACATTCCTTTGATGAATATAGCAGGAGCAACAGAAGAAGAAGTAGAAAAAACTAGACAGTACTTGAACTGTAAATCTTAAGATGAGAATGTGTAAGAAAAAGAACAAGAAAACTTGTTCACCTGCCAGGCATAATGATAGTAGAATATAGATTTTTAACAAGACAATAAAAAAGATTGATGCACAATGGGAAGAAACTAAACAAAAATTTATAATTTATTTTATTTTTAAATATTTTTAATTACATTTTTTGACATTTCAAGCTGTTTAAATTAAATACGAGTTTAGAACGCTACGAAAAATCCATCTAGGCCAAACTATTTATATACCGATCATATTTCGACTATCTGAATCCATCTAGCTATGTGTTTCCGTAATTTGTAATAGAAGTGCAGGTGGAGTTACGTATCGATCGCCCGAAGTTTTGAAATTTGGTTAAGTACCGATAATATATTAAGCATTTTATGATGATCCGTCATATTTTTATGCTCAAATGCACCACGACTTTTGTGAAAAATTACCAAATTTGCTTATTAAAGCATATTTGTCCACCACGGGAAGAATGTTTTTGGAAAAGTAGCCAGTTTTTCTAATCTGGTTTAATCTGATATTAATTCTATCGATTTAAGACGATGGAACTAGAAGATATATTAACATTTATAAATGTGTATTCATATATTAGGTTAAATATCATAATTATCATAACGACACTAAAGAGTATAAATATTGCGAAATTTTGCCAGGCTCCACATGTAGTTCAATACATCGATCTAAAGTCGATCGAAACTCTTATATTTTGGGCTATGTCAAGAAATTGACCTATAATTAAATTTGTAAGGCCCTAAGAATACTGCGTATCAAATTAGAGCCACTTGTATCAAAAATTCACTTTGGACCGTGAAAAAACTTAAATGAAAAATTGGGATTGGAACTACACCATATCAAAAAACATTAATTCTACTCTCTTTATGGTAACGATTATATATGGGTATGAATTAAAAACGGAGTAGATATTTTTCCCCGTGCACTATGGGTCAGAGATCCCATTTTTAGTCATAATTAGAGCAGTAGGTTTATGAAATAAATATATATCATATATAAGGGTTTCGAGGAAGCTAATTACAAGAGAAATATAAAAATGTAATAGGGTGGATCGTAAAAGTTGGTCGGTCTGAAACTATGGCATACCTTAATTAAATTTGAATTATTTATTATATACCAAATAATGAAGGGTCCCATTTTTTAGTTGGCACCTACCCCGAAACTTATGTCAACATTGATATTTTTTGGTACAAAGATTTCACACCCAATGAGAACTCAAAATGCTAAATTACGGCTAAATTGGTTGAAAAACGCATTTTGATACCCAAATTGCAAATTTGAGGGATTTTTCTTTCTGTCCTTTTACTGTTCCTTTCAATTATAACTCACTATTTCAATCTCTTGTTTACATGATCCTTCGATATAAATCTAAAGTTGGCTAAAGACACAAAACACAGTTATATCCTTCTTCTATATTAAGTTGGACAATGGGGTGACTATGTTAAACTTGTCCCAGTTCTGTGGTTAGGGTATTTAATCTTTAAAGATTTTTTCCGCATGTCTGACTAAGTGCGAATAACTGACCCTAACTGTTTGCCATTGTGGTTGTTTATGAAGACATTTGACTGGGCTGGGTCTGAGTCTGGCACATGTGTTTAAACATTCCGTTTTCTTCTTGTTGTTTTTTTTGCTGCTATGCTGCAAAGTCTGCCTGTAGTCGTTTTTGTTGGCGTTATTGATTTTGAGGATATTTGCACTTTTACTTTTTTAATTCCCTTTTTTACTTCATTGCGTTTATTATATCCTGGAAAGTTATGTTATTTATGCGACTGGCGGAGACCTTTTTGTTGTATTGCTATTTGTGTGTGTGCGAATTATTGTTGTCAACAGCATTTATAAGAAGTGTTAAATACTTTTGTTTAAAAGTAAAAGTGTCTGTGGAATTTTCCTACACAGAAATTTTCCTCTTTGAAATGCAGACGTGGAAAGTTAAATTTTGCGAATTTATGCGCAGAATAGAATTTTTAACTATGTTAAATATTTTTGATATATTTTTATTTTAATATTCATTATTCTTCCCCTCTTTTTGTATTCTACCATAATAAAATTTAATAATATAACGATTTAAATTTCACTTTTATGCAAAAAAAGGTAATCCACTCCACAAACACATTTGTCACACCTTGTCCACATTCATGATTCACTTTCCCATTTAAAACACAATCAAAATGCTAACAAAAGAAAAACACTTTCCCTTCCTCCATCCATCCATGTGTTTGTTGCAATTTTTCATTTTGCTGTGTTGTTGTTACTTTAACTTTTGTTAAAGTAACAACAACAATGTTGATATTAAACAATATCAAAAGATCATTTTACACTGTATTTAATGGTGACGAGGTGGATGCATACATTGCGGCAGGAAACATTAAATTGAGGGGCGGATAATATATATTTTTGTTAATACCAGTAAAATATTGCAGCAATACAACTCCATCTATTGAGATGAAGTCCCTCCTTATGCCATTATGCCCTGGGATAACTTCATCTCCCACTCCTTCCTGCATCAATTCATGTTTTTTTTATGGCTTAAACGAAACGAAAATATTTACACCGAAACGCGTGTCAATTGAAGCGTGCAAAATATTTATGATGACTGCTTCGTTGGTCGCATTTTGCATAAATAACAAAAACAACAACAGCCAAAGCCAAAGCCAAGTCAACAACATTGTCACCCAATCCCCTAATAATAGCAATTCATGCCACCAGGTCTTGTTAATGCGACCGTGGTAAAACCGAATACATTCAACACTAAGCGACACACGGTGACGGATGACGACGATGATGGTGACGACGACGGCGATGATACCCTTGTATCACTGGATTTTCTGCATAAAAATGAGACGATAAATGACATTTTGAATGGTAAAATTTGATACTGCAGAGGGATGCAAGAAATTCGCACTTAAATTGTGTTTGGCCGGATCATAAGGCAAACAAAAGAATATCATGTCGCATTTTGTTTATTTTTTTCCTAGATATTTTTCTCATACATTTTTGGTTTGGTTTTGTCGTTGTTGTCTTCTTACTTTTTTGGGTAGTCAACAGCAACAACAACCACCCATACCAACCCATTTGCATAATATTGTATTTGCGTTGAAATATGAACTCCAATAAAGCGACAAGAGCTGCTGTTGGCTGCGATTCAACTACTCTTCCAAAGGTATGCATTTCCGTTTGATGCCGCTGAGTCTGCTGTGGATGCAAAATACACAGAAAAAAAAACGTAATGAAGTTGCCCTGGTGACAAGGTAAATGCAGAGAGTGAGCGGGATACACCTGAGCATAGATATTTTGTTAAATAGCTACTTCTATTAGCGACCATGTAATGCAAGGGGCCAAGGTATATTAACATGTACAGTGGATGCGAGATATAAAAATATGGACAAAGTGAAGATTTTAGACGTTTTTCGTAAATTCATATTATCCCTAATAGAGACTAAATGTAGTGCTAGATCTATATCTGCCAAATACAATTTGTAAATCTAAATTGTATGAATTTATTATTTATCGAGAATTTTCTAAGCTTATGATATTTGCAATTTTTTTATGAAACGATTTTAAGGGGCCCCACTTCATTCTTTTAAAATTTAATATTTAACCACAGAGGGAACGGTGCCAAAAGGTATGAAAATGTATTGTCCATCTTCACAAAAAAACTAATATAATATTAGACGTTCATTGTGTTGACAAATCATTGGTTTTGTCATTCTCTTTGTAATACCTCGCAATATTCGACAAAAAATTCAAAATTCATGCAATATTCTAAATCTATGTGGATTCGAACGCTTTTCGAATGTTTTCTGAGGTCTGCCTGATTTTTTGAATTGCCGTGTGGGTCTTCAAGCCAAAACCACTTCGATTAAAATGGTCGCCATAAGGTGGAATATATCGGTTTTGAAGCTTTTGGGCACAGTTGTTATTTTGGGTTCCCGCATCCCAAATTTCGGTATTGTGGGTGCGTGTTTCAACCAAATTGGGTGCACTTTGGTATTTTTATACCCTCAGTCATATGGCTAATGAGGGTATAGGCATATTGATACGGCAAAAAAGTATCTCATCGAAATATTGATCTTAGACTCCATGTTTCTTTGGACAAAATCCGTTTCCGATAATTTGAAGTCGATTTGCAAATGACCGCCTGTCTGTGTGGCCGGCTGGTGCGCACGAAACTTAGTTAAAGATCGAATATGGGGAATACCCCTGATGGGGAAAGCCTCCCCCACAAAATGATCAAAATTGTTCTAGAAAATAATTTTATAATATCCTGCGAACGGTCTTTGCGATTTGAACCAATCTTTGTGCAACTTATTAGTTTTACCAAGCCTTGGTGAAGTCCGAAGATGGGGCCCATTGGTCCACTTCTTCTTGTTCCTTCCTCACAAATGGCCAAAATTGTCCATATTATAAATGGACATAAATTCAATATTAGGCAAAAGAAATGTCCGATTTGAACCAAACTTTGTGCAACTAATTATCTTCACCAAACCTTGATGAAGTCCGAAGATCGACAAAGGATGGAATAATTCAATATTAGGCGAATTGAATGTCAGATTTGAAAGAAACAACTTATTATCTTTACCAATTCTAAATCAATTCCGAAGCGTGGGCCCGTCGGTCCTCTACCTCTCGTACCTCCCCCACTAAAGGTGTATATTTTAAAATCTTGTAAATTTAATTTGAAGTGAACTAAATAATCGATTTGATCAACATTTTTCTTTGATAAACCCCTTAAGGGACGTAAGCAGGGGGGCGGCCCGGGGGCCAGCTCCCCCCCCCCCCCGTAATATTTTTTTTTCACAGTAAATTTATGTTTGCAACAGCGAATTTTTTCATTTTGTACTACCGGGTTATTAGAGGATAAAATACATTGTGTTTTGTTTTCGGTATCATTAAGTTTTATGGCATATCAGATTCCTGCTGAATAAACAATTTTTTCCACAAATAATTAAATATAGTCGAATGTTTTAACATTGTTGCTACCCTAGTTTCTCAATTTGGGACATTCAGAGCATAAACAACTTACTACCACATAATGCAATAATGCAGTCCCCATTATAAGAAGTGTGCAATAAATTCGTACTGGCCGAATATTATGATGTTTTTACTTGTTTCATGTTTATATAAAACATATTGCTGTTTGGGCTCCTATGGTTGTATTTATTAAACACAACCTTTGGGAAATTCTTCAAATTTTGAAACGATGACAACAGTTTTCTCAACAAAATTAAAATTTAATATTTTGTGAGGTTATCTCGAAGAGAACATAATTTTTTCAGTATTCTGTTAATATCAAAATATTTTCTAATTATTTCATTTTCTTCAAATTTAAAATATGTTTTCAAATTCAAATCCCATGTACCTCTGTCTCTCTATAACATCTGTGTTTAAATATTCATTTAATGCCAAGGTAATCCTGTCTACGTTTCAATTTTTTCTCATTTCAAAGTTTCTTCTGACTGCTGCTTCGGTGAATGTAAAGTAATATCTGGTTGTAATTTGAAACAAATGCTGTTTTGAACGCAACGCAACATTTCTTTGCATTTAGCGCAATGCTCTTAAAGAGTCATGTATTTTGTTGTTTGTTTATTAAAGAACATAAACCCAAGTCAGCATTAAAAAAATGACATATGAACGTCATTGCATGACCCCCTCCTCGTCATCACACGATATTAATAATTTTGCTTCCATTTAAAGCTAGTCTGATGGCTGTTTAATTTTTATGTCAGACGCATGAGTTGTTTTTTTTTATTCTGTACTTTTAAAACTTGAGTATGTTTTGTTTTGAGTTGGACTTATGTGACAATGTCAGTGGCTGTCTGCTGCCTTTAAACATTATTCTGGTCGCTGTTTTATAAATAATAAAACAATTAACATATGTATATTAATTAAGATAAAATACATACATATGTTGTCCTTAAACGACTTGTAGAGAGCACGAGGAAAATATTAAATTTCTGAAAACGTAAAACTTATTTTTACTTTATATTTATGTTTTAAATGCCCTTTAAAGTTTGTAAATCTTTTTCCTACAGCAAATTATTTATTTAAAATCTAATATAACCAAAATTACTTCCTGGTTCTTTAACAAAGTTTGTACGTTTTTTGCATTCGCTCAACTTAATTAGTAAATGAAATCTTTATTTTCTAATTTAAGTTACAGTTGAGTGCCAAAGACAGAAATGTATCTTCCCTTGGCTACAGCATTGCTGCTGTCTATTGCAGATTTGCTCTTGGCAATATTATTTTGTTAAAATAGAGAAGACAACAACATCAACAACAAATATATACATCGACGGCAGACCGAACAAAATTTAACCCAACCATCCCAGCATTCGAACCAAACCTAGGTTACTAAGCCAACCGCACTCCAACCATCCATCATCATTACAAAAAAAATTTTAGAATTTCGAAAAAGAAAAACAAGGCAACACAAAATTGAAGCAAACCTTGTGATGCTGATACTTTTATGACTCTCCAGAAGAGTTGTTGATGTTGATGCCTATAGTAAAACACCGACAGGCAAATAACCAGGCAACACATCATCGAAACAGCATCCATCGACTGGAAACCCTTTTTTTGTTGGTTAGAGGGACGGTATATAACCAAATCACAAAGCAACGTAAATGGGTTTGAACAAAAATTGTAAAGTTGTATAGAAGAACTTTGTTTTGTTTTGGGACTATGAAAATTGGAACATAACAACCAGAAGCTGCACAGTAGTTAATGTTAAAAAGGGGTTTTGAGGAAAATTAGACAGATGGAATTAATTTGAAATAAACGAATTCTAAAGATAATGCTAATTTAACGTGTAATGTTTATATCAATTGAGAAAATATTCCTTGGTATTTATTTGTGTGAAAAGTATATCAATAACGATCTTGGTGGATCGTGGAGTAGATCTCCCCATAAGTAAATGCCGAACAATACTACTCTGATCACTTTATATATTTGAGAAGGTTAGTATTTAACAAATAGAAGGTCGAAGGTCAGTTTCAATCCGGCTGGGATTCGAACCCCGTTTTCTTTGGCATTTCAAACGTGTTCAAAGGAAGAAACTGTTGTAGGTTATATGAAAAAAGTCAACCACTTCGGGAAAACCAATAAGGTTTGTCTGAAATCAAGCAAAATTATGTATGGGAGCAATATGTATGGGATATATATAAATTTCTACAGATTTTAACATACCTTAACATAAATCATTCTAAACTCATTTCAATACCCTGTGTCAAATTTCCTGTCATTGGAACAAACATAAACTCTTGGGTCCACAATTTAATAAAATCGGACGAAAATATATATAGAAGCTATATCTAAATCTGGACCGATTTCAACGAAACTTCGCACACATCATTTTAGACTCAATTTGATATGCTATCCACAATTTCGTATAAATCGAAAGAAATATTAGTCATTGGTGCCCCATTTATATAAAATCGGACGAATGTATATATGCGAGCTATATCGAAATCCGAATCGATTGCAATGAAACTTCACACACATTATTATGGACTAAAATTGAAATGCTATATACAATTTCGTGTAAATCGAAAGAATTCTGTAGGCTTTGGTTCTCCATTTCCTTAAATATGTATGAGAACTATATCGAAATATGTACCGATTCACACGAAGCTTCGCACACATCATTATGAACTTAATACGGTATGGTATTCCAAATTTCCTCCTTATCGGACAAACATTGAGAATTTACATAAAATCGGATGAACATATATATGAGAGCGAAACTTATTTCAACGAAACTTAGCACACATCATTTTAGACTTGATATTACTTGGCGTATATATGTTTTAGTTCATACCCGGAAGGTCGATGTATACCTCATTTAAATGTTAAAGAATTATATGTAACGTTCTAATGGCGTCGTTAATAATGGGACAAATTACACTATTCAATAGTCCATGTGCTACTTTAAAATTTAAAAGCCATTGTGAGACTATTAATCATTGGGTATAAAACATTGGCGTATTTATCAAAACTTGACCTATTATTTCGATTAAAGTTCGCTATCCAGGATTTATCCTGATCTTTAACATATTTGAAACACTAAAAATCTTGTTCATCCAAGTATGAACATTTACAACAATTAGAGGCAGGTAATTGTTTTTATAGCTGAGAATGAAATATAAATACTCCTATATATACTATACCGGTATGAAATATCTGGCACACCAAATTAATTGTTTGAGTGAGTTTGTAGCCGGGGACCAATTAAGTCTTGGGCCCTGATGTATTCAAAAGTTACTGATCGGTTTTATTTAGAAATGAAAAGCCATATTAGAAACGCTGCTTTCCGTTAAATCTTTTGGAATAATATATCGTAAGACTGACTTCTCAATATATGCGGCTTACAATTCATTGAAAACAAATTACCTTGGTGTGCTTACCACAGTGCACTCATATTAGCTTAAATTTCGAATGTCAAAAGGAATTTAAATTAAAAATTAAATTTATTTTCAGCAAATATACCTCACAAACTGACTTCATTACAAACAAATAACTATGAGGGGAGCAGAGTTCATTATGATTTTATAAAATTTAAGAATTTTAAAACAAATCGAATACTCCAATTGGACCTTAAAATTCAGTAACTACAGTTGAAATTTCCTATAACAAATGCTAATCTTTATCGATTTTTATACGAGCAATTGGCAATTTTGTAGCAATGCAGCGATCTCTAAGTAGTACGTTATATAAAAGTTCGACTTTAAGAAGGGATAATGAATTACGTTCATACTCACTCTCCTCTTTCTTAACGTTCCTTTTTGTCGTTAAAAATAATTTATTTTGCTAATAACCTTCAACTGACGTTTGTTCTGTCTATGTTGTCGCACTTCTTCATATGTCACATATTCCCTTGTCTTGCGTTTCGTTGTTTTCTGAGGGATTGTGAGTGAAAAAGTTTTTTTTATGTCACATCAAATTCAACAGATGTTGCAACAAATTCACATTAGTTTCGTCTCTCTACATTTGCAGTGAAAACTCATTGTGATGTGATGGTTTGTTTTGTTGTTAATATCCTTACAGTTGTCCTTGTTTGTCTGTTACAAGTACTTTATTACACATTTAGCACATTTATTAAGCATTCCTCGCTATGTGAAGTTTTCGCCTTCTTCATTCATTTTTCCTTGATGTAGTGTCATTAATTTTTATCACTCTGCATTCAAAGCAAAATACGGAATATAGGGAATTCGAAGGGATTATAAATAATAATATATCTAGAGATCCTAAATAGTTTGTTTTCAGAGACAATTTTTGCAAGTTAGAATGAATGTTATGTTCTAAAAGGCAATTCTCTTCCGATTATCCTATATAAAAATCGTTTTATAGAAGTAACAGTGGACATGGGATTTATTACACATTGATAATGCAATGATCAATGAACATATTTGTTTGTTAAAGCCGAATTCTTGTTATTCCTTTTTCATGAAATAGCTCTGCCAAAATTCGCTACAGCTTAGCATATTTTTTAGTTGTCTTTTGATTTTCTGATTCTCCCTAACTTTATCTGACAAAACATTTAATCTTTTCGTTGGATGGCCATTGGCTAAGCGTTTGCCAGTTAGCAGAATACCATGAATTTACGATGAAAAAACTTGAAATAGAACAACAAATGAAAATGTCCAATTCATGTGTCAAATACATTTGTGTCTCTCTCCCATACCCGACGATAAAAGGAAAATAAGAACACCAACTCCGACTTTAACTTCACATTGCGACTGTGATTGCGTTTTTGTTTTCCGTTCTTGCTGACTTTACTTTCTGGACAACTACACTTGAGCTGTGGTGGATACGTGTAGACGACGACAGAGAAGAAGAAGAAAAACGAGCCAGCCACTGACTTTGTGACAATGCCATTGAGGGGAGAATAATAAATGAATTTCAAATGAATCAAATTAAATCAAATTGTTGTTGTATTTTGTTGCGCATTTTTTGTGCAGATACTCATTTTCTTTTTTCTTTATTTTGTTGAATTTCGCACGACAAAGAGGAAACTTAATTTTATGTATTTAATGTGGGGAATTGTATTACTTTATTTTGGTTGGTTGTTGTTGTTGCCGTTAATGTTATTTGATTGAAATAACATTACCTTTCAAGGGCAATATTTTGAACAGATTTGTATAGTAGTTAATTCCCAGAGATATGAAATTTTGTATCGTAATGAAAAATTATGTTTTGCACATATGTTTAGTTAGGTCCGCGAAGTCGAAAATATAACCCAACTCCGGTTTCAAACAAGAAGTACAATGTTTCCAATGAAATTTCTATGTTTAGAATTTAGTTTGAACGGGTTTAAATTGGATATACAAAAAAACTTAGGTAAGACCAAATTATTTATAGTGGTATATTTTACGCTAATTCTTTTTGAATTTTATTTTATTGTGTTGTATATAATGATCTTATTGCAATTGCTAGGGACTCTACGAAGAGTATGCGGTTGCAGGATCATAATAAGGAACCCCAAACCATATTCCTTTACTAACATAAAAAAGACTCCTGTCGGGTGTGATTTATTAAATCTCCTGTTGAAGTTTGTAATCCATTCGTTTATCGTTATTAATTTGATTTTTGGCCACAACCACGTTAGAAAATAAGGAAGATCTTCACTAATTACAATTATCCTAGTTCATACGATAGTTATGTATGTAGAGAATAAAGTGTACAAATTTGGAACCGATTGGATTATTAGTTTTTGATTATCGTGTCCGCCATTCGTAAAAATGTTGTTTCGAGAAAAACGCGTTTAAAATTTGAGAAGAAGTTCTGCCGTCTCCTGATGATAACACAATAAATCGGCAATATATTCAAGAGTTGTTGATATTTCCACTTGAAATTTAATAGGGACATTCATGAATTAGTGAAGGTTCGAATTAAATAAAAAAATAAAATTAAATTTTTTTAAACCAAGAATGGGGATTGTGTTCCCTTAATTCACACCTCTAATAATTTGTTCTTAGAACGAAATAGTTTTTGAAGACCAAAATAAACTGTATATATTCTTGCTCAGAACAAAATTTTATGTAGATTTAGCTATGCCAGTCTGTCTGTTGAAAACACGATTTTGCACATTTATTGTATTTGCACGTTACTATATTGCAATTGGATATTGTAAGTGGAATATGCCGATATCTAGTATTTTTACGCTTTTAGCTGCATTTTCCAGCCAAAATGGTTCTAATTTTACATTCCGGAGTTTTGGAGCATGACATCTATCTATGCCGGAATTGTTCGATATTGGTTCATGTTTTGACAAAGTTTTCATATAAATATTCCGCCAATTTTCAGTATTTTGAAGTTTTATGCTTCATTTTCTTCCGGATTCGTGGAGGATGAAAAATATATTTGTCAAATATAACCAATTTGGTTGAAAAGCGTGGCCAAAATCTACAAAATAGCGAACAATGGTGGGTCCGTTTATATATGGACCTACCTCGAATCTTAATTCAATTTTGATCGTTTTTGTTACCAAAAATTTACACCCAAATTTAAACCTTTATAAGTGTCTTACTACCATGTTATGTGGTTTTTATATGTCTTTGGGATCCAGACTGGCAGAATTCATTCCAACACCTTCGACTAATTAAAAAAAAAACTTTTCCAAAATCTTCCATTTTTCAGGAAGTCCACCAAGAATTTTAGAGTAAATAAATCCTGACGATTTAAACCTGAGCTCGATTAGTTCGATTCTACCCGAGAGTAAGAAGTGAAATTGTTTTTTGCCGTTTATTATGTTTGAAGGTCTGTAGTGGTAGCAAATGGCGTTTCTTGTCGAGTTTCGTACTCTACTCGAATGCGAGCGAATTGTTTCTTAGACCACAACCTGAAACCATTAAATAATTATTAGACTCTGAATCTTAAAAATTCAACATTTCTTATAAAATTTGAATATTCCCAAACGAATGCTGTCATTTAAATATGAAAATATAATTCACAAGCCATTTAGCAATGGTTCATTTGCTTGTAGAAATATTTTAAAATAATTTCATTAATCTTGATGATGATTCATTCTCTACTTTGTGCAACAAATAAACAAGACAGCATTTCAAGTTACTCTCAAAAAAATAAAGGACGGGTAGAAACACACACACAGAGAGACAGGCATAGACAGACAAATGCAAGAAACGCAGACACATACAAACAGATAGACAGCGAAAGTGTGTAATATTAATACCCTTGACGTCTACAGCATTGTCTTTACAGCGCGAGTTAACAATGTAAAGTTCTTTTTCTGTTTTTACTTAAAATGAAACATAAATCATCTTAAAAATATTCCTAACTTAACATGGAGGATTCACACACAGATATACACACGAGTAGACTAGAAACAAAAATGCGGGCATAATCCTTGTTTTTAAGCTTAAGAATCAACTAGACAATATCTTATGAAGAAAAGAACAAGAAAAGTAGAGGAAGTGAGTATTTATAAAAAAAGGTTTTAGTAGACGTATAAAGTTATTTACAAAAAGAAAAGACATACATTTCCATTTAACATTTGGCATATAGATATTTAAATATTGTGCGTGTGTGTGAAGGTAATAAGGGAAACTACAAATCAAAATATTTAATCCGTATAACTAGGACAAAAAAAGGAACATGAGAAGGAATGCTATGAACAAGTAAGGATAATGAGACACCAATTTGGAATTCCGCGTCCCTTAAGAGTGAAACGAAGTTTTATAGAAAACTTCGTTTATAGGTGCAAATTTTAAGATTCACATTAAAGGTAACTCCTAGCATAAAAGCCATTTGGTGACCATGAATGGTGAAAATATACTTACCAAATTTTTTCAACATAAACCCCACATCTGTTTCATGTTCGTCATTTTGAAAGGTTTTAACTCCGAAGTGGCTGTAATGTGGCATTCCGGGTTGCTGCTGAATACGAAAATTATTTCCAGAGAGTTCTATTGTTTGATATTTCATCATGGAAAGATTTACGTTTTTTCCAAGGGACATTACTTGAAATATTTTAAAATCCCTTAAATGCAGTTGTAGAATAGATTTCAAATTTGCCCTTAGAAGAAAAAAATGCCGAAGAGAAAGTAAAATTATATCTTAAAGGACTAAAAACAGAAAACAATAATTGCTATCCAAGGGAAATAATAGAAATCATAATTCTGTGTTAAAAGACATAACAATAACATTCATAACATAAGCTAGCCCCACATCCCTACAAAAAATACAAAAATACCATAAAAGCTTATTCTGAAATGCTTTAACGCTACCAAATAAAGAAGTAAATTGAATAAAAAAACATCATAACTTGTAATCACACAGAATGAAGTAAGTTGAAAAAGTGGTGGAAAATGAAATGTGGTGGAAAATGGCCCATGTGGTGGCAGGGTTCTTCTTTTTTTTACTTTTAAATTGAAAATAGTCTTGCAAGGAAATCGAGTCTTTAAAATGTCATATACAGACTTGGATTTCAAGTGCGGTTATGAGGTTTCTACGCACAAATGGCAATTGCATTTACTACTACCGCCACTTCTAGATGGGTTTTATTTACATTTTGCTTCATCTTGTCAATGACAGGATATTTTACGCAAATGTTGTGTCAGTTCTTCTTCTTATGTATGGGGTTGTTTTTAGTTTCCGTTTTTTCTTCTCCTTTTATTGGTTACAAATGTTAACTCCGTTCTTCGCTATTTGCCCTGCATTGAAATTTCCACACAGTTGCTCTGTGTATTATTTACATATTATTAGTAAAAAAGTGTTTGGTTTGTTTGTTCGAGGGTATATCTGTTTGATGAGATTTCTATTTCGTTTTTTTTTGTTTGTTTGGAAGTATTTGTTTACCACAATTGCCGAGAGTGTAACCTTTAAATTTACTTTTTATGATGAGGATTTTCCTTCTATTTCTCCAGGGTATCTTAAGCAATAAAAGAATGGGCACAACTGTTCTTATGTAGATAAGAATTGAGAATTGTGCAGTGATTGAGAAAAAGTTTTGAATATTTTATAAACCGATTTTCAAATAGCTCAGAATGCGTAGTAAATGAAAATCTGAATGTCAAATAAAAATAGAAAATATTGCCAATGGCGAATCCTATTAGAAATGTTGAAAAAATAACAAGCAAATAATAACAAATAGAAATGTCTATAACAGTGAGCATAGCATTTTGTAAAATATGTTCTGTATCAGTTCGAATATATTTATCAAAATATATGAGATTTTTTAAGTGTTATTTAAAAAAAATAAATAAAAAATTAATGCTTCATATCTGGCTAAAAAATATTACAAAAATATATAAATACCTTCCTTGCAAATTTTTATGTTTAATTTAAGAACCTATCTCCATTCCACTAAAAATCAAAAACCTTCCGGCTACACTGATGGTAAACAAGTGTCTGCAAATCGTTGAGTAGAATTTGTATAAGAAGTTTAAACAACTTCCCCAACTTTGTTTGTCTTGTCATGTGGCTGGAATGGGAAATTTGACTAGGTTGGAATAAGGAGAGGAAGAAGTTCGTAGAACCAGTGGAAATAGTTGAGGTAGACGACGGTGTATGTTACAGTTTAGAATTTCATGGTCAGGGTTGTGACCAAAATAAAAAAATGAAATGAAACTAGAAGTTGTAAACAATTTCGAACAACAACAACAACTTGGCTAAGAAAATATTTTGCTATCTTCTATGGCGAAAAGTGAAGCACAAGAACGAAAGAAAAAACTTTTCACAAGTGCAACAGACTGTTGCAAGCAATTTACAATTTGTTGGGTTGGTCGGTCGGTCGTTCGGTCTTCAATGTCATCATGCAAGTCCTAGCCAAGTATCGTTGGCTTTGCATTGCCCACAAAGACTCAGCGAGTAAGATAAGATGTTAGCATTTTATGGTGACACAGATATATATTTTTTGGGATATCCACCATTTTTTTTCCTTTGCTTCGCATATATAAATTGTATATTCCCGTCTAACAATGGTAGCAGTGAAATATTTTGTCTGCTGTTGATTTTCCATTAGTGACTAGCAGCAGTAACTATCAAAAGGATTGAGCATCATTGGCGTGTGGAGGGCATGCTGCTTTGCTGTCTGTCTGTCACAATTGTTTGCCCGTGTGGTTGTTTTTGTTGTGTTAATATATAACACTGTCGTTATCACTGTCGCATTGCGCACCTCGGTCGTTTTTTGGTCTATTTTTTGTTCGTTCTGGGGTTTTCCCTCATTCAGCTTTTATTTGTTTTGTAGCCGCCATAACTCTTTTTAGAATTCCCACGAATTCAGATATGTTCATCTGACATACGTGTAGAGTAGTTCCAATATGCCGGCATTTATACATATATATATATATATATATATATGTTGTGTTGGCATAGAGTCTGTTTGAAGTTTGCTGAAACACTTGATAAATGTTGCATGAATGCTACTAGTCTGTTGTTGCTGCTGCTGCTTTTGGGAATTCACTATTTTACTGCGCCCTTGTCTTTTCAATATTTTATGCGCGTTTAACGAGTATCTGTGTTCATATGTGGTTGTTAGTTTTAGTAGCGCCCAGTGCACGAGCCACAATGTGACATTATTGCTAGAATATTCTGTAAGGCACAGTGGGTAGTTTTATTTTATTTTAAAATGCTATACAAAGGAAATAAAACATAGGTAGATGAAGAAAGGGACATAAAATTAACAATTTAAGAAATTGCATTTAACCGTTAAGGAATATCTGAAAACTGATCAACAATACTCTATGTTGGGCGCTATTGTGGCAGATTGCTTTCCATTTCATATAGTTAGTAATTTCCATTAAGTTTTGAAAGAAAGTTGTATATAAATAAATATTCCTGATGAGTTGTCGTGTTTATAACTATTCCATGTTGGGCGCCATTGAAATACATTTATATTTTAAAGTAGTATAAATCATTTTAAAATGAAATTTTAATATGACATATAATATAATAAAGGGAAAATACGTTGGGCGCCATTATGGTAGTTATATGCAAATTCGAATGTTTAAATGGTTGGAATATTTGGATTAAAGTTGGGCAATCTAGTTAACGGAGTGGACCGATCTTTCTCGTTATTTTTTTAAAGAGCTATTTTATTAAAATAGTTCATTTGCTCCATATAGTTGCGAGTCTTAGACAGTTCCTTTGAATATGTCCCTCTCTCTGTCTTTCATCGTCATTATTTTGTTTTTTTTTTTTTTTGATCACATATTTCCGTGTTCATTCGTTGATGGGTGAAAATAGTAAACAAATTGAGTAAGAAATAGAAAAAAATTAAATGAACTTCTATTTAGTAGAAAATTCAGATGCTACAAATTCAACGATAAGCACAAAACATGTTATTATTTATCTAGTTTATTTTCAAAAATAATTTTATTATTTACACAATAATAAGGAGCATATGTTCTGAAAAATGATCAAGAACGAATGGATAATGTGGAAATAAAGGAACTAAAGAACTGGACCTAGTTTCTATCGTTCCAATGAATTAGTTCTGGAACAACACAACTCTAATTTGTATTGCCTTTGAAGACCTTGAGTATAAAATGTCGACGGAATATTGAAAGAGGTTTGTAAAAAAAATAATTTTAAATGTAGTTATTTATTAATGTATATCTAAACTGTTCGGGTTTGTTTATTAAGGATCAATAAATAATCCATAATACAATTTCACGTTGGGCGCCATTGCATTGTGATATCACACATACAAATATATGTTTTAATTTTGAGATTTTTTACTCTACTATATTAGCATAACCTTAATATTTAGTGTCAATGTCCACACTGGGCACCACTTTCCTTTATTATTAAGTAAAAGGTTATGAAGTTAATGAACCTATTCATTTGTGATCTAATACGGCGGATATTTCTCCACTGTGCCACAGCAACATTTCAACATCGATTTCGATTCCTTTTTACTATTGTTGCGTCTTTTATGTTCGGTGATGTGGCGGTTTTTACAAATTTCCAATTGATAAACATGTAACAACACCTTGTAGTCGTGAATATTTTAATAGCTACAAATAACGCAATGCGCCGAAAAAAATATTCAGATACTTATGTAGCACAGGAATTCGAATATGAGCTGGTGTGTCCAAACGTTGTGGCGTGGAATTTGAAATTTGATGGCTTTACAAGCTAGATACTAGATTAGAAAACAATTGAAGGTTGGTATGTGTATAAAGTGAGATCTTAATTATTCGATTTTGTATTTCTCAATTACTCTTGGATTATTATTAATTATTATTAATATTAATCATTTGCAAAAAAGTGTGTTAGGAACAGTTCTAAATGAACAAAACGTGAAATACAACATTCGAATCTATTTTCTCAGAAGATGGAACATTACCCGAAGAAAACTTAGTGTGACTTAAAAGACTTATCTCTCTTACTAACCCCTTTAAAAAAATTTCGCCCATCACCTCGACCAAGGTTTCCCATTGCCGTTGCCACCTATGATACAGAATTTTGGCATATGTGTAGCATGTGTCTATGGCAATTTTTGCACACAAAACCGCAACTGATTTTGTCATGTTCATTGTAGTGATTCTCTGTCGTAGACATTGAAACAGCAAATGTTTTAGAAACCACATACAAATGGTATGAGGCCACAACGAAGACAGTTGGCCAGTCTAGCAATGAAGAAGAACAAGACAAAAAAAGGTTCTGAAAAAATAAAACAGATACTTCTGTGTCCATAATTTGAAAACCACAAATGACCACAGTTACAACAAGGAGGAGGAGTAGGGACGGCAAGGAAAAAAGTAACAAGGCAAAGTGTATCATTACGTGTGGCAGGCACACGAGAATTTGTTGGTGCCCCTCCAGTGGTTTTTAGTTTTTTTTTTGTTCGTTTTGCATTGCTTTGTTGGTTTTCTGCGTCAAATAGCAATAAAACGGCCAACAAATGAATGACCACACAATACTCAGAGAGATATGCAACGTGACATTATCGCCATAGGAGAGACATTCAACGGAGATAGTAGAGATGTATGAATACAATAGTTTTATGCAGTAAATTGTTGTAGCAACTATGCCGTTTGTTTTGTCTGTAGTGCAGTGGCAAAGGCTGGAAGAGAAAGTCAATGACATCTAAAAAGTTAAATAGTAAAGCAAAGATAAAAACTAAAAAATGATTAAGATAATTTAACAGAATTTAAAGTTTTTGTAGTCGTAAAAAATTAAAAACGTATGAGGCGTAGAAATTGTTAAGGGGAGGTATATCCAAAGTGTAAGGTCAGAGATAGGGTTTTTTGTTTATTTATTAATATGTGTTATGAGGAACATAATTTTTCTGAATTTTGGAAAAAATAAAATAATTAATTTTGATTGAAATTATATCATTTGTACAATTATATTTCCACAGAATAACTGTGTTAATTTTCTCAATAACATAATAATACCACTAAAATGGCGCCCTATGTCAAATGAAATAAATGCAAATATTTTTTGTTGAATTTAAATTAATTTATTTTCATATATTGTGTTATATTAACTATGGCGCCCGATGTGAAATAAAAAATATATTATTTTTTTCTCACCATAAAACTTTATGAAAGCTCTAATGAATTTTTGTATGGAAAAACTCGATTGAAAAAATGCGTTTTTTGTAACGTAAAAGTGGTTTATAGAACACTGAAAAATGGATCCAAAGACATGACCTATAATAAAATATTTTTCAAGCTCTTGGAGTCATTCTAAAATATAACCAAGAAAAACTATACAAATATCTAACATTAACTTTTAGCAAGAAACAAAAATCTTCTACACACTTGGATTTTGGTATACTTGAACTCCCAATCATGTTGCAAAATCTGAAATTCTTTCTTTTATTTCCATATCTCTTTTGTTTTCAATTCTCAATCAAAGCCACCAGCACAATTTTGACCCCGAGATGTTGCTGTTAAGTTCATTGTAACAATTTTATCGTGATTTTCTTTTTATCCGGAATTAATCAAGTGCCACTAAAGAGTTTAATAACCAGTTTATGGCCTGGATGTTGTTATGTTATTGAATATTCAAATCGATGTTAGGATTTTAACGAAAGAAGAGGGAAGAAGAAACAGCAGCAAGTAACAATAACAGATGTTGCAAAGATGAACCTGTTGGGTCAATAACTTGCACTTGCTACCAACATAGAGGCATATGTTGCAATTTCTTTTTTATCTGAAAATGTCTTCATTTCTGTATCTCTTTTATTTCGAAACTCCATTGTTTGTTCAAAAAGAAAGCACAAAAAATCACGGCAGACACTTTTATCGTTTACAGTTGTGGCTGTTGTTTTTGTTATTGAATATTCATAAATAATGTTAAAGTTCATAAACTCCAAAACCTGATGTTGCAGCAGCAGCATTGCATCCGGCTACTAACCAACCAACCAGGCTGGCAGACATGAATTTATAACGTTCAAGGATACTGGCAAAATGAAAATCAATACAACTCCATTCAACAGCTGTTTTGGGCTGTGCAGACATATCCCAGCAAACCAAATTATGTACTAAATGTTTCCCGATGCGTCTGAAAGACAACTAAATTCTATTTTTGCCAATTTTTAATGTAAATTAAAAGTGAAATAAAAATTAGAAAATATTGAAAGACTCCTTTCGCACTTTTAAGAATGTCCAATGAATTTCCCTCGAATTACGAATGTAATTTAGTATGACTTCAGCATTCATACGTAATTTTTCAAGGCTGAACGACTTCGTCCAGATTTCTCTTTGAACGACTTGGGCCAGAATTCTCTTTGTTTGCTGGGGTGTTAGACCACCACCCTCCTCGCTCCATTTCATTGCCTTTAACTGCATTGTAAATAATTTACATTTGTTGTAGTTGTCGTCCATAAATCGTTTATGAGAAAACAATTAAAAACAGTTGTTTATTGTTTTATGTTTTTCAAATGAATAAAGTTTAGAGTTTTCTGTTTGTCTGTCCACCCTTCTGTGTATTGCAGCTATGAACTTTTTGCCAAGATATAACATAAATCAAAAAGGAAACTTTTTAATCATAACATCCGACTGTGATTCCTTCCTGTTGTTTGATACTAAAAAAACTGTGTGTGGTTGAGAATTTAGTCATTAAAATATAAACAGAATAATGATTTCCTTAATTTTGTGATATAATGTAATTTGCAATTTATGGAGATTTCGAAAATTTAACTCCTACTGCGGCAGATAGACAGTGGTTAATTTGTTAGTGATAACGTGGTAGTCGATTGCCACAAGAAACGGCAAATGTCTAAATCCTAAAGTTTTGGATATAAATAGTGAATTATCACTGAGTACAGTGAGTATTGCTTTGTTGTTGTTTTTTGTACTTAAAGAAAAGTCCTTATTTTTGATGGCGGGCATGATAACTCCTCACTGGAACGAATCCGAAAATTCCAACGTTGTTAGAAAGAGTACATGTCTGGCTCTCGTATGAACTAGGATTATTGACTTCGCTCTAAAATTAACAAAATGGCGGACCTTTGAAAATTTTTTTTTGGAAAATCTACGATTTTTGACCAAAAACCAAGTTAAAAAATAAGGAAGATCTTCACCGATTGGCTTTATTCTAGTTCATACGATAGCTATACGCTCACAGAGAAACGTGTAAAAATTTGGAATCGATTAGGTTATTAGTTTTTGGGTTATCGTGCCCGCCATTCGCAAAAGAGAAAAACGCGTTTAAAGTTTGAGAAGCCCTTTAGCCGTCACTTGATGCTGACACAATAAATCGGCTATATCTTCAAGAGTTCTTGAGATTTTCACTTGAAATTTTGTAGAGACATTCTTGAATTAGTGTAGAATCGAATTTAATCAAAAAAAAATTTTGACCCCGAGAATGGGGGGTCCCCTTAAAGGAAATGATAATATTTCTCCATTCCATTCATCTAGAAGTGAATGTCTTAAAAATTTCTATTTGTGTAAGAATTATTTAAACAGAAGAATATATGTACAGGAAGTGTATTGCAAAAGAGACTTCAATTGGGAAAGGTGGCTATTATATTTTCGTTTGCTATTTATGCATATCTCCCACCAAACATCCTCTTACAAAACATCCTTTTGCTAATAGTAAAAACTATTATTTGATATGTAAATGCAAATAAACATTTTACATTTACATAAAACAAAAGACAGCTTACAAGCAAAAAATGAAAAAAAGGATACACTGTTTTTTGTATCCTTTGAAAATTGCCAATGCACATACAGACACACACATCCCAGTACTATATTTGAATATTTTTATGCAAATCTCCAAAAGAAAAAGGGAGAAAAATCAATATGCACAACATTAGCTTTAATAGCTGTAAAGGCTTTGATGACAGTAACATAAGAGCCGGACGCAAAATAAAAACAACAACAAACCCCAAGATAGTGTTACCCAGGAGAAGTGCTGTATAAACTGTCACAGGATCATAGACAATGTTTACTTTGGTAACATTAACTGAACCCACACATACACATCAATACATGTATAGTATAACATTATAAAGGATAGGTGTATAAAAGAATGCTGTACAAGACGGAAACAGGACTTTGACAAAATGAAAAAGAAAAACCTGTTCGATGTCACTGACAGTTGAAAAAGAAGATGTTGCTGTTTGGACATAGACTGTATGTGGTTGTGGTAGTGGTGATGGCAGTAGTAGAGAATTAGCAAACCAAAATAACCGGAAACTAAAACATAAACCACAACAAATATAAGTATACAGTAAATGAAAGACGGGTGCGAAGATAAGTGAAAGCAACTAATAGATATGCGAAAGAAATGGCAATACAATAGCCAACTGGTGGTCATATGTCTGGAAGGGCTACAGCAACAATCCTTAGAATATTGCCTTTGTTGTAGCATAATGGTAGCAGGGGGTGTTACTTTTACTTCAACAGGCAGCTGGAAACCCAAAACTCTTTCTTGTCCCAAACACAGTATTAATAAGTCATTCCCACCCAGTAAGACGAACTAAATATATGTGTTGTGATTTTGAAATGTGTGAGGACAATGACTTTATTATCATATTTTGGGTAAAATTAGCTATTAAGAGAAGGATTGCGTTTTTAACAAAATTGTGGTTAGAATTTCTTTGGAATATAACGAGCGCACTATTGGAATAAATTATATTCTCATCGCGTTAATGAGAAAGAAATTCTAAGTTGTATCTATACCGTGATGAAACAGAGAAAATCCCAAGGATGTCAACAACCGGAATCACATTACATTAAAAGCAGGACTAGGGTTCTATTAAGGTCGTCTGAAATATGTGTTGAAGCTTGCAGAAGTCAAATTTACAAATTCCTAAGACTATATAGCTTTGAAGGGCATAAATCGACTTAAGAGACCCCCATTACCGATTTTAAATTTTCAGGATTTTTAATGGGCTGGCAAATGAATACCAATGCTTTTCAAGGTTTGGCTGGTAAATGAATTATATATTTAAAAGAAATGGAAAATAATTTACAATTTTGGTTGCTGTTGTTATTGTGATTATAGAAAACCCCATATTTGTATAGTGGGCATGATAACTCCTCACTGTAACATCGGAATCTGAAAATTCCAACGGCATTCGCAAGAGTACATGCCTGGCTTTCGCACAAAAAAAAATCACCAAATGATTGACCTTAGAACTTTTTTTTTTGGAAAACCGCCTATTTTTGAAAACAAAACGATTTGATTTATCCTAGTTCATTCTGTAGCAATACGAGTATACTCACAGAGAAACGTGTCAAAATTTGGAACCGATTGGATTAGAAGCTTTTAATTGGGGCTCCACTTAAAATCTTCTAGATGAGTACTCCTAGCATATATCGTAGAGTAACATTTGTCAATATTACCCTAATCTTGGACTTGTCAATATTATATAATCTCTCAATGTTGTCATGAAAGTTTTTGGGAACTTCTTTTACTTTAAGGATTCTGTGTATACATTGATTACAATTTTATAACGGATCGAATGATGGCTGGATTTAACAATTGGTAGATGCATTTTTAGCCTGTTCTATGATCAGTACACTCATATTAGTTCTAGGTTAAATAAAAGAAATGAAATGAATAAGTTGTTTCATTTCCGTAAAATACTTCATATTATAGGACCTCACGGAATACTTAACATTTTTGCTGCATTTTCCTACAGACTTGATAACTCAAAAATCTCTAGGATCTCATCTTTGCTATACTCTCCGCCATACGGTGGACGATGTTGCCTTGTCCGTTCTATTGATATCCCCATATAATTTGTATTGTTTAAGATAGTTGGTATGGAAAAGGGGATATATCGATCTGTATAGCCCCAAATATTCTGAAATGTCTTCTGTCTTCGTAGTAGTACGAAAAAGGCCCAATATATTGACAAGTCAGGATAAGTTAGACTTTGATTTCGACGACCCAAATGTAAAAAATGCCCCAAGTTTCGGAAAATTAGAAATGTTTTCAATAATTAATTTTACGTGCAGAAAAAAACCTTCTGGATCGCTCGGATTTGTGAAAGAATAAAATTGGGCCAGTACCATATATAGGGATTATGTCGAATCTGGGACATATTGTCTATCTATAACTTAGAGTTTAAAACTATCTATCACTGACTACATATACTTCATAAAATTAACAATTATTTTCTGAAAGAATTGAAACGTTATGATTATATTAATATACTCCCCCTTATGACCTCCTCATCCCTCTGATATAATTTGACATAATACAACACGTTAGATGAAATTTTGGCATTCCAACCATTTACTTCACTCGCAAATTTAGACAAACAAAAAATCGCTTACGTCGCGTTTACATCATCATTAATAACGAACAAACAACAAATGACCATCATTATTAACCATAATGAAAGCACGAAATTCCAAAAAAAGAAAAACAATAATCCATGAATAATGAAATGCCATGTCCTTTAACAGTTCATAGACATAGCCATTGATTTCCGTTGAACAACAATTCTAATGAAAAAATCAACAAAACAACGTAACGCACATACAAATACAGACACATTTTTCGAGTTCTAGTCCAAAAATATGTTAGCATTTCAATTAAAAGTCTCATCCTTGCAGAACATGTTTGTTTGGAATGAATGACATGATGTTGTAATTTCCCAATCACGTACAAACATTCATCATAGTTAAGCTGTGGAAGGAAACCCACACTGCTAAAGGAATCAAAAAAAAAAAAAATTGTTAACACCAATACCAACTAAGATTATAGACAATAAATACACGCAATATTACCTACACATGGAAAGCTGAAACAACGCAACAGCAGCTATGTGTAAAAGAATGTTTTCATTTTCACATACAGTCACACACACACCAATACTCGCCCTCACGCCCTCAAAATTGACAAATCAATTTGGTACGTAATTAGTTATGCAAATAGGAAAAATACTTTGTAAATTACACATAAATACTTCACACCCAACCAAAAACAAAAGCCTTATGAATAGAGAAGAGAGCAAGGCGGAGATGAGAGAGACTGTAAAGGACATCTATGGGTGTGAACAGCCATTGAGTGAGTGAGAATGATTTGGAGATTGTATTTCTGCCATCATTGCTGTAGCATGAATAGAAAAATGTTCATAAACATGGCAGCACATTAGGTGACACAAATGAACAGACGGACAGACACAAAGTGAAGCAGACAAGCAACATAGAGACAGATATGGCAAACACACATGCACACGCACACACAATTGAGACACACATGTATATTGCACTATTATGCATATTTAATTAAAATATCTGTAACACAAAACATTTGCACTACATGATGTGGCTGGTTGGCTGTCTGTCTTTCTGTGTTATGGCAACACCCACAGTCATGGTGTAAGGCAACATGCCGCATATTATAGTAGACTAGTCTGATTCAATATGCGTGTTCGGAAACAATTATAAAGTATGTTTTGTGGACCACAAATTGCAATGATATTTCTGTTAACGGTATATTCCGACCTCCTCTTGATGGTTTTTCTGAAATGGGATTGCGTATCGTATGCTTAATTGCTAATGCGTGCGTTGAGTGGTATACTTAATATTAATTATATACTTATGGAATTGTTGCGTATACGTAATGTGATCAAACAGAAAACGTATACGGCACATTAGGTGTTAAATCGAGTTGAGGAATGCATGTATGTACATTTTGTCATTTCGTTTATATCACTTCGAGATGTTCAGCAGATACAAGTAATCTATCCTCAATAAAATAAAATAATTGTCTCTCATAAAAAATTGAGGACACATAATTTATATATTTCAAGGATAAACGACAAACCCGCTTAAAGGGGAAACAAAAGAAATGCAAATAATTATTTTTCTTTTTTTTTTGCAAATGATACTGGCAAAATATATCATTTCCGTTTCAGGGTGTCACATCATTGTCTGTCAACAGACTACAAACAAAAACCTAAAGAAAGCGAGAAAAATGCAATTGCAAACAGTCAATGCCAAGAAAAATTTGTATTTACCTATAGCTATTAGCGGTACCATTTTTATAATTATAATAAATAATTTTTAGTATTTGTTTTTATATCCTACAAGTAATCTATCATCAATAAAATAAAATAATTGTCTTTCATCAAAAAATGGAGACCACAAAATTTATATATTTCAAGGATAAACGACAAAACCGCCTAAAGGGGAAACAAAAGAAATGCTTGTTGATGATGAAGACAAGAAAGCGAGAGAAATGCAATTGCAAACAAAACAGTCAATGCCATCCAGCTAGACTTGTTGATGATGAAGACAATGGTCCATTGCAGACTTGTAATATAATCTTGGCTGAAAGACAGCAGAATTCAAATGGTTATGAAACATAAAAAAAATTAATATGTAAGTATGAATGAAACAAAAAAGGAAAAAAATAACTCCAAAGAATAAACACGACAATGAGATTGCCAAAAACGGTAGTCAGGGGAACGAATTTCGCCCTTTGGCAAAATAAAGAATATTCCAAGGGCATATATTCCACATATTGCCAGTAAATCATAGCTTTTCTTGTTTGTTCTAGTCAGTGTACATTCGTATTCCTTCCTTCCGTTTTGATTTATTTTATGCAGTGAAAATTACTTTAAATTTGATTTTCAAGCTGCATACTTTTAGGGGCTAAAATCAAACACAATATTATTCATGTTGGCTTGGGGGATAAAAATACACACACATACATATGCATGGGTTTCCACTGTATGCTAGGAAAATAAAAAATGAAGTTTGTTTGTCTTCTTTTTTTGGTGTATTTATTACTCCTTGAAAAGGAAATCGAAAATAATATTCAGATATTATTTACTCATTTTTGGATCTTTTCTCTTTTATATCCATAATTTTATGGTGTAAAGTTTGTGGTAGCAAAGAATTTGATTTTTTGTGCAATATATATTAAAGGCTTTTTAAGTATATACAGCTGACATAACCAGAAAGGATTTGTTTTCAGATAATACTCAAACGGGATTTATTTTCTTTGGCAGCGTTTGGTAACGTGAAATATTACAGTATTTGGAAAAATCGGTTGTGTTATTGACTGTGGAAATGTACCGTTTTATAGGAATAATAAATTGAATACTAAAGAAGTTCTAAAACAAAATTATGTTTACAATAAATCCAGTAAAAATTAATCTGTTAATAGAAAGTGCTTGAATTATATTTTTGAAACCCCCGGACCGGACTTCATGTTGTAATCTAATTGTTAGAATCAAAGATCTGATTACAGAAAATGAAACGAAATGCATAAAATAATTTTAGGTAAGATAGGGTTATTTACCAACAGCCTGGAAAGAGGCTCTGAATCAGATCGTGACATTTTAGTATATTAGGGGACTTATATACATAGGTATCAATGGTCACTAAATTAAAACAAAACTCTGTTATTCTACTTTGATCAACGTCATGAGGCATAATATAAAGATTCCTCAAGGGTAGAAACGTCCGCATCAGAGTTGAAGATACAATGTCGAAACAGACACTTAACAAGACATGGGTATATACTTCTGATATTGGTATTATACAATTTGCTATATGTTATATATCAGAACCTCACGTTCGGTTTGCTGAACAATTCTCTTCTTTTACTTTCCCATGACAAATTTAGGACTTCTGTTTCCTCGTTATAATCGTAAATCCATAATTTGTCGCGGACTGAGTTCAAAATCAACTAATTTTTGAGATATATGCGTTATCAAAATTCGAATTCTATTCAGTTTTGATTGACGCTTAATAGTCAAAAAATTCCTCCATTATAATACATTTATCCTTGGCTATACACAAATCTCCCTCACGCAAATACACACAAGTGTACGTACATTCTACTTCATGTGTGTGTACTGGTGACATTTATATGATTTAAGTGCATCCCTTGAGGATTTATTATTTGCGTTCATTTCTTGTGTTGCGTCTGCGAGTATGGCGTTTTTGTGGTGAAGATATTTCCCCACCTCTTCGATTTCGAAAAGCCATTTGGTCCTTTTTTCTGAGTCTCGTCGGCCTGTGTCTGCCTAGCGGTGAATTTCCTTTGGCGTGTGTTTGTATGTTTGTCGAACTTTTGCTACAATTCTTTGTTTGGTGGTATTATTACCCACTTGTTTGTGTCTGTTGTCATTTGTTCTTAATGCATAAAGTAAACCAATACACATGTATGACAAACAACACAGACATAGATACACACACAACTACTATGAGATGTCATAAGGCTGAGAACTTAAATCGTTGTCTAGTGTGTTGGGGGTATTTGTGTGTGACATCATGATATGTGTAATTTCCTCCTATTTGCAACATGTGCGTAAATAGTAGATTTCACAACGTTTCCCCTTTGCATCTTCTTGGCTACTGATTTTTATTTTCATCTTCAAAGCCGAACGAAATCCTCTTTGCCAAGATAGGCAAGGCAAGGCCTTTTGAGTGTCATCACAAGAGGGTGTTGCCACGGATGGCTGATGTGATGTACTATTTGCGTGATGAGATGTGATATTTGTGATTTGCTTTTATTGGCTTTCAATAAATTGTAGACACATTTCTGTGTGGACAAAATTTTTAAGGCATTCTTTTTAATTGATTTCTCTGTCTATTTGATTGTATTTTGTATGCTGGTAATGGAGAGATTTCAATGCAATTTTATAATGAAACTGTAATGGTCAGTGATTTTGGCCAAGATTACATGTATACCCTTGGGGATATGGGATTGGGGCTTATTGGGTAAAATTCCATTATAATAAAGTATACAATTTTGAAGAATATAAAATGGAAAGAATTTTCTAAATTAGTTGTATTATTTTTATATGCCGCCAATACATTTGAAACTTATTTAAAGGTGTTTGTTGTAACGTGATTATTAAATATATATCAAAATAACAAAGCCAAAACCGCCATAAATTGATTTTCCTATAGCCAAGGGCACCATTTAAAATTACGCCTTTATACATATCTCATATTGAAAATCTTCCTGCATCCACCTTTTAAATACCATAAAAATCCTTTGTATTGAAATAAAATTTATGTCATTTGTGAGAAAAAGAAAACAGAAATAAAACAAGGATACAATGTTCTTATTTATGCAAATATCTCAAAACATTCATAAGTCAAAGTATTTGCAGGCAGACAGATATCCCATTCCATTCTATATATTTTTGTGTTCACCTGCTGACGGTGTCGGCGCAGAAGGTGAAGAGCATCATTTGCAGGCTGAATCTTTGGAAAATAAATAACTCTTAAAGATACTTCATGCCACGGCTGTTTGTTTTGTGAAATTACTCATAAGCCAGTGTAAATAACACAAAAACACAGTGTAAAGTCGGAATATACATACAATGACAATATCTAGTGAAAGGGGAATGCGATACGGAAAGGGGGAAATAAAGATACACAAATAAAGAAATGAGGATTATTAGAATAAACGAAAAAAATGTCTGACTGGATTTGAATGTGTTTGAATTTCAAAACCGTCTAATTTATTTGTCTTGAGGCGAAGAATGGAGAGTAAAAAGGATTTGTTTGGGAATGGAAAGCAGAAATCATGATTGGAGGATGTGATTTGCATTGAATTTTTTTAATATAAAAAAAATTGGGAACGAAGGAAAGATATGAAAAATCCTTTACAATTGTCTAGTATTTGAGAATTCTCCTCAGACCTTGGTTAGAATTTGTAGGATTAATTGTTATGTCTCTTAAGAATAATTTAAAGACAATCCCTATTATTTTTATAGTGTTAAGGAACATAAGTGGCACCGAAGTATGGAAGAAATGCTAGCAAAAGTGATATTTTGTGGATCCTTCGCATTCCCGTCGTAAGGAGAGAAGAAATAACCTCCAAGTTTTATTTCTGGGTTCTATTGGCCAGAATAAATATTTCAGATGAAATAAATTTCCATTTGTGTAACCTACACTATAAAGTGGAGTATATATATATATATATATATTCTAGATCAGAATAAAATTCTATGCCGATTTAGACTTGTCCGAAATATCGCAATATTTAGAGCTTTGAAACTTTGCACTGACAATGCTATTGATTCTATAATGTTTGATATTGCAAATTGGTTATGTTGGTCCACGTTTTGGTATAGGTCCCAAATAACATTACCGCCCAATTTTTGGTATTTGGTATAGAGGCCCCGCCAAATTCGGCCGAAGTTAACCACATTTGTATTCGTCCTGTTAAAATTAAACCCCAAATAAAATGGGGTATATGGTGAGATTACAAAATTCATGTCCTGCAAATGGGATGACATTTATCAAAAGGGCGTACTATCATTCGGGAATAAAACTTATATGTACGTAAAGAAAGTTTTATTGTCTGCGATCAAGGTGATGTCGTTAAGCAGCGAAGTTTCCAACTTATGCTTGTGATAATTATATTATTAATCGATACTTAGCGACATAAGTGCAAGTCGTTTAAAACATGAAAAGAGTAGATTGTATAGTTCAGGATATATCACCCTGCCTGGGCATCTCCAGGCCTCTTCTGAGTGTTTCCAAATTAGCCTGATTTCGATTTCGTCAGGCGATCTATAATTTCCTCTTCGGATCTGTTATTTTTTAGTGCATTACAGTGACTAAGGTCATATAGTCCTTTTTTATTCGGCAGCGGCGCCAGTTGACAAAGAAAAGAAAGTGGGTTATATGTTCCAATGATATAGTTTAATGTTATCGGTCTCGTGGACCTAAATCTGCATAATCTGACTTAATAATTTTCTTTGTGGTAAAGAACTCAACAGACAGTCAATAATGAGTTTAGTGTGAACAGGTTGGTCAAAGTGGCGAGAATATTGCGTATCAAACAATACAAATCAGGTAATTTTCAAGAATTGTACATAACTCAGACTTCTTTATGGTAACTTTTTGGTAAAAATCTTGGTTTACAGGTTTAAAAGATCATAAACATCGAAACGACGTACTTTATAAATTCCATACTGGAAAACCATTCATTTGTAATATTCTGAGTCAACTCCGAATTCGAATAAAAATAGAGGTTGAATCTGGAAGTAGCTAGCCAAAAAATCGCGGTTTCACATCATTTTTGGGATCTATGTAACATTTTTAGGGAGCGCAATAACTGCGTATGAGAATTGGAATATTTATGCCCGTAAAGCGGTTCGAAAAATTATAAATCAATCTTGGATTCTTAGTGAATTCCTTCAATTTTCACCTCATCTCATTCAGTGTCATAAATAGTTATATTTCGCAAAAATAGCACATTCGATAGTTAGCACATGCTTTGCAGTTGCATAGGAATTATTGCAGCTTTTCATTGTCATTTCCGAACTTAATACAATCTAAGAAAAATGTCTCATGCAACATAAAACATTATTTCAAACTATTCAGTACCATTTGAAACGCTGTAGTATATTTATCTTCTTAGGTTCTTCATATACACTTGTCTAGGTACTTCATAAAACGTGTTTTTTTATCTACTCTCAGTTACTGAGCTATAATCCGATGTACATCTTTCTTTTGTCTATGTCCTGCATTAAGTCCTCGAATGCAAAAGAAATTCATCATCCATAATTTGTGCTTTGACTTACCTGACTTAGTTCATCTCTAGATAGCCGAGAACATTTTGGCAGCAAGGCTTGCATATCATCTTCAAACTGGCCATCACCACAGCTATCGGTGGCATCGAGTGAATGAAACTGTTCCGAGGCATTGTCATGTGACATCATGTTGTTGTGAACTGCTGCCATGTGTGTTGATGTTGAAGAGTTGCCGTTTTGTCGATTCAGATCAAAACTTAAATTGGTTTTGCCGCCTGCAGTCGCAACACCACTACCACCACCACTGGAATTGGTGTTATTGCCACCAATCGAGCCATCTCCACCATTATTGTCACTTCCTTTAATGGAATCTAAACCACAAAATGGTAGACGTTGATGACTGTTTAGGCCGCCACTACTGTTGGTGTTGTTATTTGTAGTAGACGCTGTTGTTGCATTATTGGTTGTATTCGATTTTAATTGATTGTTTTGTCCGGCTGTTGCATTTAAGCCCTGCTGATGATGGTGTGTTGTTGTTGTTGTTGCCAATGTGGAATCGGAAGATCTGCAAATAAAGGAAGCCAAGAGAAAAAAGGGAAATTAATTTCGAGTTAATTAAATTTTGTGTGTTGATGCATGGCATGTTAAATGTTCGTTTCAATTCATTTCGCTGTTGTTGTTGTTTTTGTTATTGTTCTATGACCAAGTTTGAACTCTTTCGTTTGAACAAATTTGTTTGTTGTTGTGTGTTTACCTAAAAGGAGTTTCAAGTTTGCATGTTTTATGTTAATTAAGCCAAGTTTATTGCACCAATAAATACAAAATAGAAAATAAAAGCTCATTATCGACACAACTTTGTAAAAAAGTCCAATTGAACAACTTGTTGGCAAGTTGTTGAATGTGCTCTTTTTTGGTTTGGTGGTAAGAATGAAAGTGTGCAGTGAATAATTTTTTTGTTCGTAATTTCGTTTTTTTGGTTTGAAGTGGCAATAAACTTTTGTTTTACGATTTTATTAAATATTTAGATAGCAAATAAGTGGTTATTATTACAGACAGGCATACATATGTTTTCAATGAATCACGAACTGATTTTTTTGTTTCTGTTTTACTTATTTATAATAATATTTTGTTTGCAGTATGATTACTATCAATATTTCTATGTAAATATTTTGTATGGTTATCTTTCTGTTTTATATAAACAATAACAATTACATTAATTGTACTACAACGACACGAGAACGTATACATACGAAGATATTTATTATTCCTTTTAAATTGCTATTTATTTAAGCCGAAATTTATATTTCACATATGCAGCAACGATTTTCAACTGTCAATAGAAAAAACATCAACTTTGATTTTTGAAGAAAATGCAAAAAACAAAGCGTTGCGAAAAACTTTTCCTATAAGAAATTTGTCAATGAAAAGTTTTTCCATTCAAATCAGTTTATTCGTTGAAAACAAATTTGAAAGACGATTGCTGCAAGCACAATGCATTTGTAGGTAGCTATGATTCCTTTGCCTTCTCGCTGAAATAGAAAACTACAAACAAAGCAGCAGAGAAGTTTTTTTTTATTTTCATGACATCTTCATCATAGAGTTGTATTCATCTTTTACACCCACATGAATAAAAGTTTTTGAAAAAAGGAAGAATACAAACAATGGAAATTAATACTTCTACGTGTACTTATGCGTAATTTTGATGGATCACAAAGCAAAAAGTGGGAAGGCGAAAAGTAAAAACCTATTATTTGCCATATAAAAAAGATTGTTCAAAGATTATCAAACAAAATTGAAATGAAAATACGAAAACAGTTTCAAAGGAATCTTATTTGAAGAGAGCTATTTTCATAAAATAAATATTTTTTTATGATTATTGATTTTTCAATTTGAATAACATTCAGTCGAATCAACCGAAAAAAGCAATAGTAGAAATAGCATATTTATTTTTCAAATGTTCCGAATTTTTTGTTGTCAGTTCTGTTGTTTATTTTGTTAAAATTGATCCATGCTGATTGAAGGTTCATTGTTTTGAGTAGTTGTCCTGCAATCCAGGGGAAATCTAAACTAATTATTAGTTGAAGTTAGAAACAGAAGTTTTCACACACAAAATAAAGTAAAAACAAAAGTTTCCGAAATAGAACTCAAAATATGTTGAACTGGATATTGTTGAATGCTTTACAAGATATATTGACTGTGTAGATACATTGGATGCGGAGTGTTAGAAATGAAATATTTTTTCTTTGTAGAGAGATTTTTTCGTACAAAATCCGACCCAAATACAAATATAAATACACTCGTGATTAGGTAAAAAATCTGACAATAATCAAGAAAAATATGAAGATTTTCTATAGTTGGTTTGGTTCCTACGAAAAACATTTATAGAGTGTTAACAAATGGTGACAAAAATGGTCAAATTCTATTTTAATTCGCAGAGGCTAAACATAGACTAATGAGCCTAACGAATATTATCCATTACATAGCCAGCAATTATCTGATTTCTTTTGAGCCTGATTTCTTTTCAGCGACTTCAGAATTTAATGTGATTGTCGGATAATAATAGCTTTCATTTAGACTAGACTTAAGGGCTAACGAGTCCTCACATACCCTTGTATACGATTTAAAATATGTCTCATCGAAATATCGGTTTTAGATCCCAAGTTCCTTTGGATCGAACTAGTTTCAGAAGTAGAAAGAACAAGAAAAAGGTTAGCAAATCGAGATGTACAGGAGCCAGAAGAAATTTTACCAACGAATAAAAGAGCACTAAGGAAACTTAGTGACAAATACAGATAGCGTGTTGAGGATCTGGAAGGAGCACTTTGTAAAGTGGCGGTGAAGAAGGTACCTCAGAACCAATACGAAATGACCGTATAGAGTGTATACCACCTAGCCAAGATGAGGCCAGAATAGCAATTAATCTACTGAAGAATAATAAAATAACTATACCCATCGTCACCTGGGTTCGCAGCCGAACTATTCAAGGCCGGTGATCAGATGCTGATCAGGAGCATGCACCAGCTGATGGCCAATGATTGGAACCTCAGCATTCTGTGTGCCGTTCACAAAAAGGAGGCAAGACGATATTATGTTCCAACTAAAGAGGAATTAGTTTTCTTTCCATGGCATATAAAGTGTTATTCAGTGTGCTGTGTGAACGACTGAAGCCAATGGCCAATGACATTATTGGACCATACCAATGCAGCTTTAGACCTGGCAAATCCACCATAGACAGATTTCTACACTGCCTCAAACCCTGGAGAAGACCCACGAAAAATATATCGACACATTCCACCTATTCGTCGACTATAAAACCGCATTCGACAGCCCAATCCGCTCAGAGGTATTTAACATCATGCCACCTTTGAAAAAATTGAGAAGGAGTCTGGTCTGACAGTAAATGGCGAGAAGACTAATCTGGTAATATCAACACGCAAGACCTCAAGTAGATTCGGATTAACTATGGACTTGAAAACTACAGCTTTGAGGTTGTCAGAGATTTCATCTACATCGGTATCGTTTTCAATAAAACAAATGACATCACTTTTGAGATTCGGAGAAGGATAGTGTTGGTCAACAGAAGCTACTATGGTCTATGTAAGCAATTTAGGAACAAGGCCACCTCTCGCCAGACCAAACATACTCTCTACAAAAAGTTGATATTACGCGTGCTGGTATATGGATCAGAAGCATAAATACTTGCGCAAACAGATGAGCCTACTCTTGGAGTGTTTAAGAGTGTGGCATATTTGTTTTTATTTAGCTTTGCACATGGTTATATTTTTCCCTAATCCAAAAATCGGTTTGTAAATCTCACATAAATATAACAGCGTAACCGAATTGATCCAAACTGTTCACATCGTAATATATTTAGCAAACCTTCATTAAATCTGAAGATTGAATTTATTGGGCCTTCCAAGCACTAAAAATGGTTCGGTATTGTTATATGGGTGCTATATCAAAATGTGGATTTATATTGGCAATTTACTGCGTATACATTGTTTATTTGAGAAAATGAAAAACCAAACTACCTAAACTCAAGTTGCAAAACTGGTCTAGGAACATTAATGTACCGCAAATTAAGCTGATCCTTTGCATGGCAGCGATTATGAAGTTATATTGAAAACTTTCTGGAAATAAGAATCAAAGCCATCCTTAGAATACCTAAAATGAGGCATATATCAAAGTGCGTAAATGGGACGGAATCTTTATATAGGAGCTATGTCCAAGCATCGATATATGAAGAATATATTCTGCATAAATGTGTTATAACCTACAAGACCCCCTAAAATCTCTATTTTCAAACGATTGAGCAACCTTTTCGGCCTTCGAATAGTTCGGTTAAGAATAGTGAACCACTTTGTTTCAGCTCGGCTTTTTTTACCCGACTTTCAGATCAAATTCTCTTTGAAATATGAAATTGTTTTAAATTAGATTTAATGTGTGTGTATGTAAGAATATATGTGTATCATATTTGAATCCCTCATAATGGTCAATATTTAAAATTTGACAGACACTAATTCTCTCTCTCTCTATGTACAAATAACCACGAATACTTATAAACTATGATAATTACAATAAATCAGCCAGTCAAAACTACAACAAATGACTGACAGCAGAAATAACACTTTCGTTCGAAACCAAATTGTTTATTTATAAAATATATTTGTTTATTTTTAAATCGCAGAAAATCATAACCTCAAAGGCTTTACATCATGTATATGTGTCATATTTAGAAAATCCACCCAAAAAGAAATATGACAACGAAATATTTGAAATGAAAAATCTTAAAATATTCACATGTTGATGAAATATATACTTAAAAATACCAACAACATCAAAACACACTCACACATGGACAAAATTGGAAGGGAAATTTTACAGCAACAGTGAAGGTCAATGTATTGAAATGGATAAGTCGAATGATAGACTGTCAAATGTGAAAATTATCTGGGGTACAATTTGAAGATAAGATCAAAATTTTTGTTCTTTAGAATTAAAGTAAAAATTTTGGATCAAGTTTTATATTTGAAAATATAAAATATTCATTATTACAATGTCTTCCATTTTTTGTAAACATATAAATTTGTTAATCTGTGTATCGGAAAATATATATTAGAATAACAAACATGGTTTATTAGTCTGTCAGTAGTAGTCCACTTTCACTCAGCCATCTGTGAGTAGGCGCTGTGTTTAAGTAGAAAGCAAATGCAATTAACGGCTGTCCAACTCAATTTCCAATTCCGAAAAACTTGTAACCCAGAAGACGGGCGACATCGTCATAAAAATTCCTAAACATGCATATTTTTTAAATGACAGCTTGTTTTTGGAATTTTGCACGTATTATAATTGCTATTATGATTATTAGAACATTAGAATGCATCGGGCACCACAGAAATAAACAGAGTGTGCCAACGAGTGAGCATAAATTGTTTAGTGTGCTATGTGCCTTTCCGGGTAGGCAGCAGTAGCAGCAACATCACCACAATCATCAACACCACACAATTTGACTGACCCACATTTGTTATAACGCCTCTGTGTTCTGCAATCGTTCGTTCGTTCATTCATTCATTTTGTTTCGTTCTATTTGAAAATTTTCTTCGATTTTCATTCGTTTGGTGTTTGTTTTCCCACTTTTTCTCTTCGTAGCAACATTACTACTAGTGCTGCCAGCCATAGCATTATGATGATGTCTTTTGCTGTTAATTTATTTTTGTTGTTGTTGTATTTTTTTTCATTACATTCAGAGAATGGCTTTAAAATTAAAATACAATTTGCGGTTTATTGGCATACTAAATAAAGTATTTTCGTCGAATACTAATTTGAAAACAATGCCGCATAACGCGATTGCAAAGCGAACGAATGTGCGTGTTTTATGTTGAAGTTGTGATGTGTTGGAGCAACAACAACAACAACACCAACAACCACTGAATGGGTGTCTGTCTGTCAGTATGGCACTTTGTTTTAGTTTCATTTAATGACTTTTTTGCTGTCATCCATTTGTTTTTCCTAGTTTTACGACAACTGTCTGTTGCATAAAAATGCATTTTCTTTCTCAGCCGACAGACCGATTGTCGAACATGCCGTCAAATGCATTTCATAAAACGATTAATGATTTTTATGTGTTGGCAAGAAAACACCAAAACGTAACACACTTATTTTGTACATTTTGATTAAAATTAGGATTTTATGGTGTTTTGCTAATACCCTATACAATGCCTATTGAAATATAGTTTTTATATCTAATGCCGGAGAATCGTTTTATTGACGCTATTAGTGAATGAGAGTTATGGAACTTAGGTTAAATGGATAAGCTCAGAACCAAATTTAATGTAGCTTGGACTTTTTTTCTATCGTCTATATAATCTATATTTGGAATTTGATGAAGATACCTAGTCTTCAATTCCTCGTAAAACTTTCCAACAGTGGTGCTATCATGGTCCAAATTTTGGACTGATTTCTTCATACAGTTTAGGGGCTTTATCCCCAAATTAGAGATTTTTGTTCAGAAATGGGAATTAGATTTTTGAATTGAGGTCTGGGGATTTTGAGTTTTTTTTTTCAACATTTATAAACAGTTTTTAGTTTCCGAAATATGGAAAAAAATTTCAATATAAAAACATTTACAAATTAACTTATTACTTATAAAAATCGAAATCAATTTTATTAAAGATTCTGGCAGGTTCTGGAACAGAGCTAAATGTAATATACAGGGGATTGTCTTAAAATGGTACCTTCCCATTTTGGAAAATTTATAATTTTTAGTCGTCTTTTCCAACATATCTGACTGTAATTTACTTTTTACTGGGTTTTAAAATAACTTTGCTGCAAATATTCAATGTAGCCCTTCTGTATGGGGTCAATAGACATTCAAGTATTTGTATAGTCCACATATAAGGGTACCGCGCCATTTGTGAACATTAGTTGGCATTCCGTGTTCTTTCAGGGTGTTAAAGGTCACTGCAGATATATTTCGATATAAGTGCATATATATATTTAGACTACATATACAATCTTTAGCAGCATTTTAAGTGTTTTAAGATCCACGCGTTTTTTCAACAGAAGTTACTGAAATTTGTGATTCCGGGTCAGGGTAGGATACAAATCAGGACAATTTTAAATGTAGGCCCATACTTTGACAGAGCTATCATAAATGTTTCACATGTGGTTTTAGGTTTTGAACGCTCCCCTTATGTTGGAGGTATGAAATGTTCAGCCTGCTGTAAGTCGAAGGAAGTTATATACGGGAGTTGTATTTATACAAAGAGATTTAAATTAAACTTGCAGACACAAATCGGCTCATCAATAGTGTAAAAAATGATTTGCCGTGCTAGCTTCTAAACCTACAAAGTGGTAAATTTAGTCTCCCCAAGGGAGGAAATTTAATCCCTGTATATTAACATTCATACTACTGATCAATATTTGCCGATATTGTAACTTATTTTATTAAAGAAAAATCATATGATATATAAGTTGAAGTCGGTTAAATATTTATTACCATACCACTCGCTTCAGCTTTTATCATATTAATTTAATTTGCCTACCAATTTCAAGGACATATTCATTGTTAAATCATTCTATGTCACTCAAAATGGAATTGACTTCGACTACACAATGTGCTGACAGAGCTAGTTAAGATTGCAATACATTATTCAAGCAAATTTGCTACAATGCTTTAAAAGAGTATTTCACCATTGCAGCCAGCTTCTGATGAAGCAATAAACAAACCTTGAAGGACACATGTTTTATAAAACAACTAGGCTAATTAAGGATGATGATTCTGTTGTACAAAATTTGTACTTGCACAATGCCTAACAGTACCAAAAAGCACACCTAGAGCAACATGTCATTAAAATCAACCCTCATGTTGAACAAGAGCAAACCTTACTCAGGTACCAAACACAAGTAAAATACAACAATAAAATTTGTATGTTTAATTAATGTAGTTAAGCTTGAAATAATGGCAGCCATCATCATCAACAGTAGTAGAGCGACAACAATGAAAGGGGGGGTACGAAAAAGTCACCCAAAGAAGAAAAAAAACATGTCGTATATGTAAACTCGACACGGGGTTTTATTTGAATATTTCTCTGAAGAGGTATTTAGGTTTTTGTTATGTCCTTTGTATTACAAGGTAAGCCGAGTGGTAGTTACTTACCCAAGGGGTGGATAGAGATTTTGGCAAAATAAAAGAGAAAGAATCAAGCATCAACTGCATATCTTAAAGGTTGTACAAACCGGGGGAGGATAGCTGATGCCATGTAATCATTTGCCCGTATCCTTACAGCGAAGAAGTATATTGAAGAACACAAATATTCACTTAATCTCACAAGCAACTACTTGGCACAAACTGTGTTTTTTTGAACGTGTCTCCCTCAAAAAATTTGGGGCAACAAGTTGGATTTTTATTTTCCAATTTGTCCCATGGCATGGTGTTTTTTTTCGATTTCTTCGACATTTCCACTGTTACATTTCTAAGGATGTCGGATGTCAACCACCCTCTCAGATTTTAATTTCAAGTGTTTCGGATGTTGGAATTAATGAGATTGTTTCTGGGTTTTGTGTTTTCTACTCTTATTTCGATTAAATTTCCATTTACATTTCCCTGGTAATTGTATGGTAATGTTGGGGGATCAATAGATGTTTAATTGTGTCTAAGGATTATTGCTACGGGGGGCGTTGAGGTTTAGAAATAAGTGGTGGAATTCTGTGTGAAAATTTATGAGGTTAATAGCATTAAATGTGAAATTACCATATTCATTTATTTTAAATTGGAAATATAATTTTATTAGGAGGGTAATATTTAGAAAAAATGTAAGACTTTCACGACATTTTTATTGAGGAAGGAAGAAATTGCTTTTACATCGGTAACATTAATTTAAGAGGGTCAGAAAATTAGAATCACCCTTAAATCATAGAAATCATAGATCAGAAGAATAACTCTAACTTTACCTTGAGATTTTCTCTCCACTATACTATAAATTACAAATTTTTAGTTATGTACTAAAAAATTGCGGAGATTTTTGTAAAGAAAGGCTAAAAATGGAACACTGCAGGTGCGGTAAATATATGTGGAGAGATACAAAATGTCGTTCTTAGAACTAAATTCTACTCTTTTTAAAGTCTCCACTTGTATAGATTTTTACCAAATCTGTCTTATTAAATGAAGAATGTTTAATATGAAATGGGTCCAGGTTTCGTGAGTTACCGATTTAAATAACTTTTTTCACAAAGTAATATTTAATCCAAGATTAGATGAAGTTGTAAGAGGTAGGCTATGGGTCCAAACTTATGGTACATTGCTCACAAAAAATGTTATAATGTAGAAGAAAAAGAAATATACAATATTTGGGGGCCACAAGTTACATCAATTACATCCGAAGATGGAAAATATAGGTCTACTCCTACTGGAAGCTTCCCTACAAAGGTTCAACTTTTTGAAAACTTGCAAATTTGATATGAAGTGAAATGAGTATCCTATTTGGTCCAAACTTTTCACATCGTAGTAATTTGACCAAGCCTTGATCAAGTCTGAAATGGGTCTCATCGGTCCATCCATCCTTGGTTCAACAATTTATGGAGAGGAAAAAATAGTACGGCTTTTCTAGTTTGCGAGCTTTTATAAGGTGGTGCATATCTAATTTATATGTAGTTCCATTAATTTATTAAACCACTTACTATGCCGGTGGATTTTACAAGGGGTACTAAGTAAATATTGCTCAAGAGTAATATCAAATAAAAAAATGGATTCAGGATCCTATAAGCTTTTTGAACCGTTGATGTTACTTCTCAATCCTCTCTCAGTTGTAAAGTTAAAGAGGAAATCTTCACAGGTCCAAATTGGATCGATGAATTCCGACTGCCTGGCCGTTTATATTCTAACATTGGAATGAATTATATTACCCATACGATAATGGATTAATATAAATATGTGTAAAGGACTTTGAGTGTCTTAATATCTCTTGGGAAAATACAAATCATCTGGCGCTCGCTTAGATCTTAATAAAAAATAACAATTCCATACAATTTTTATATTAATAAATATTTTTTTAAATACGACGCCAATATTATTGTCCGTTTATTATCCTTTTAATCTAATTTTATTATACTGTTTATTGCTATTACTCCTTGTTTGCACAAATCTAATAAAATAAAAAAATTGTTACTCTTCATAATGTGGGATATAAACTTTATGGCTCGTATCCCATAAAATATATATATTTATTATGTATTTCATTTTCTTTTACGCCAGATTTGTACAGCAGGTCAAATAGCAATATGCCAGCTGTCAAAAGGTTAACTTCGAAAACATTGGATTTTTGACATTTTAAGTTTAATTTAATAGAGAACGGAGAGTTGTCTACCGAGGGATGATTAATGATTTTCCTGTTCGTCACACGACTTCAATTTTATGCTCCAATATACGAGTGGCTGTCTCCGTGGCTGTGAAATATTGATGGATATTTGAGTGATTATTAAGGAAGAGATATTTGTATAAATGGTGGGGGTAGATTATGGTGTCACAAAGCGAGTATTTATGGCATTTGTATAAATGATGGAGCTATTTTTTTTTGAAAAATTGTTTGTCACTATTTGAGGCGATATGTGTATAAAAGTGAGCAAAGTGTTAAGTTTAAGGCAAGTGGATATTTTAATAAATATTGCACATGACTTTCGCTTTGACCTGTATTTAACTTCATTTGGAAACTCCCTTACATTTTTCAATAATCTTATAAAGTTAGTACCTCCCATACCGTTGCATTTGTCCTTTTTTGCATTTAAAAAAAAAACTTTTATTTCAAATTAATTTGAATATTTTAATTCCCCTCGGAGACTTTCATTTCAGTTCACCATCACTTTTTGTTCTACTTACCGTTTATTGCCCTTAAATTGAGCTACTTCGGCGTAACGTCTACCCATGGGAGCCTCTTGTGGACTCAACAGTGCATCACATTGCAGTGGCAGACTACAGGGCTGTGAGTCGATTTCATCTGGTTCAATGTTACCCTCATCAATGTCCGTCGAGCTACCAGTACCACTGGCTTCATTATCCTCCTCAGCAGCACCACCACCAATACTGTTATCCTGTTTGGTGGCATTTACATAATTGTGCAGTTTTTCTCGCAACGAGTAGTCATCAATGCAAGACGAGGAATTTGAAATACAATTTTTACGTTCTGCCTCAAGATCCTCAATTGTGACGACATTACCATTTTCCAAATCATGATAATCATCGAGAGCAACATCATCGCCCGATGAAGTACAATCCGAGGAAGAAGATGACGACGACGAGGTATTCGAGCGACTGACACAACTGTCCACACTAACCAAGGAGTTGCGATTTTTGTTGTTGATTTTAGTTTTGGCCGTCGCCGTTTTATGTTCATGGAGATCCTCTTCATCGGTGGAAGAGTGATTTGAACATATGGAAGAATCAAATGATTTACTCAACGACGATTGTTTAGTATCCGTGATGAGTTCATTACAATTCTCTGTGTCTATTGTGGAAGTGCTCATGTTGTGCGTAATGGTCTTTTGGTCCTCGCTATCGCTGGGTGAATCCTTTTGGGGCACAATGATAAGGGAGGTGCGTTTACGCAATGAATCATCTTTGGAGTCCATGTTTTTGGTTAACGTCTTGTCCGATTTGGCAGCAACTATAACTTCAACTTTGGAATTACCATTTAAATGGTCTTCCTTGGTTTGGGTTTCCTTGACAATATCGGCCGACATTTTACAGGATTAGTGTTCTTTGCGGAATGTTCTTTTTATGCAATTAGAAATACATTTTTGGAGAAAGTTTTGTTTTTTTTTTGTTTTTGGTTGGTTGGATGCTGCTACTTGAATATCTGAAAATTGAGAATTATTTTAGAATATGGAAATTTTCGCTAATATGGTATGCCACTGTAGCGTGAGTGAGTGTGAGCTCTTTGTTTTTACGAGTTTGTTTTTAATATTTCTGAAAACACATCAGGCGTTCCATAGGATTTTTATGGTTTCAAAAAATTTCATTAAATATCAACACTTGTCAATCATATTTCATAAATTTTCAAGTCACATTTGTTTGAGTTTTTGTTTTAATGGCGCATACTAATGTACATACAAATGTGTGTATGTGTGCATGAATGTGTTGTATGGTGCATTTGATAGCCTCGTTCTGTTTCATTGCATTTTGATGAATGTGTCTGTGCTGTGCGCCTCCCCCACATAGGTTATGGCACCGGAATTTTTGTATTGATTTCCAAACATTTTTTTTTTGATTTTTACTGTGACTGACAACATTGTGTAGCGTTGACAATGTATACGGGTATGTCATATTTAATAATTCAGTTTTGTCTCGCTCTTTTATTGTTTTTCTTTTTTTCCAGTTTTGGTTTTATGGAAATTGATATTTTTCTCCAACAAAACCAATGAGACGGCAGAGGTGTAAATATGATCGTCTGATTATTTATGTTTGATGAATATTAAATAATAATAATCATAACATCATCATTGTTGTTGTCAACAACATCATCATCATCATAGTCATATTTTCTTTTTTCCTTCATTGATATGTGTGTGTATTAAAGAATCATGTGGTATTTGTCATTTACATTTATTTCTTATTCAATATTCATTCACAATATTAACTAAGTGAGTCAGTCAGTCAGTCAGTCAGCCGAAACCATTCATGAATTTTTTTTTTCATTTTCTTTTAACAAAACGAAACAACCCTCTTGGTTTGTAAACAGAACCCCAAGGGGGGAGCTGCTAACGACCACTGTCATAAATTGTATCAAATTGCATTTAGACCATATGTTGGAGATATTAAAATAGCGAAACGGAAAAGGAAATGAATTTAGACATTGCGGAGAAGTGAAATAAATTCTTGTGATATCAAGTTGAAATATTGAAATAAATTGATAATTAAAAAGGGGAATAGTATTACACGGAGGGGAACTATTTTTTCGAAGTGAATAAGTAAGGCTTTAAAGGGGAAATGGGTTGTTTAGTTTAAAATAAATTTTGCATTTTGAAATGAAAAAAATGTAATTATTTATTTACCATTGAAAATAAAAAAATCTGTTTAACGAAATGCCAAATTAATATTGAAAAATCTGTAGTGTTGACGGGTTTTTTGGGATACCATTTGAATTTTGTTTTTGCAAAATAGTTTGGCTGAATTTCAGTTTGTTGTTTTTATAAAAACAACTATTTATTGTTGGGGAATGTATGGCATTGTACATTGAAAAATGTAATGAAAAGATCTTAAACCAAGCGGGCCAACACATTTAGGTTTAGGATGGATTTCGAATTCACATTTCGACAAATTAGAAACTGTGCAATAAAATCATTACAACCCTATTCAATATTTTATGGAAATATCTCTTAAAAGGCCTACTATATATTTTTCTGGTCTATGAAAAATACGTTTTCAGATATTTTTATAGCCAGAAGATTCCGCTGACAAGTTAAAACCATTTTTTAGAAGGGTCTTAATCGTAATGGAAAAAGTTAATCGATAATTGCTATGAGCACTGTAGAATATTTTAAAAAATAATAATCGATGTGTTTAATAATCTCATTTCCATTTTGAAGCCAAAAATATATAGCAGCCCTCGTAGAGGACATTTTTTAATGCAACTGTTCAAATAATTATAACGATCCAATCACGTTCGATAATAAAATAAATATTTGTTTAAATTTTAGTTTGCATTGTGCAAAATGTAAACATTTGTTAATAATTGTTATAACAGCAATTATATATTTTAAAAATACATATTTGATATTTGTGCACATGTCATAGGATTTATTTTATTGGTTTGCCATTGAAAGGGAATATTGCGGCGCAGCCTTCCTCAAATTGACAAAACAAAACCAACAATAAATTCGTTGTTGATTTTGCAAGAGGGTGGTTTATTCTTTTCGACCTGACCAATGGTCATAAGGGTTAAATTTATTCGGTTGATGGTCATGAAGACCAAATTAAATAAGGTATGATGCACTTTTTTGGCTTTTATAATTACTTTTCATGGAGAACTCGGCCATCGTCCGGGACTTAAGAATTTCACGCTTGGATAGACTTAAATTCGAATATGTCCATTCATACCATTTTATTAAAAGATTATATAAAGCCTGATGGGTTAGGGTGACAATAACATTCAAAATTAAATACGATCTACGATATTATGGCCATCGGTTTAATGAGCATTCTGCGTAGTGACAGCTTCCCCAAATAAAATTTCTCCTTATGACATATTCACATTTACTATGTCTGGAATATATAAATTCGTAAAAACCACACTATGAACAGTTTTCACTATAAATAAATTATATAATTATTTCAATATTACAACATTTGGTTGCAATTAATAATTCATTCGTAATTTCACTTTTAAAAGTTTTCACAAAATGGTCAATTCAATTTACCATTGTTACGAGTTGGGAATATTATTCTATAATGGCACTTTGATTGAGAGTCATACAGCAACCAACTCGAACTTAAACAGGGTATATGGTGTGTGTATGTGCTGGTAGACAATAAATGGTCAATGGCCATACAATTGACATTTTGCACAAAAATATTGTAAAAATTAAGTGTTTTTTATTGTTGTAGTTATTGTTGTTGTTGCTATTAATATTAATAAAGTAAACAACAATGAAAAACACTTTGATTGTATGGAAACCCAGGGAACATTGTGTATTAATGGTGTTTTACGGTTATTTCTTTATCTTACATACACACACAAAAACACATATCATTATTACATTCCCATCATGCTGACTATGGACAATTTTGCACCAAAGTAATGGTCATTCACTTATGGGATTTTATTTCTCATCTTTTGAAAAGAGAACCGATTGTTGCTTCATTCGCACTTTTATAAGTGTTTTTTTCATTTCATTTCTACGCTTTTGAGATGTTAACGTTTTGTCAATATCAACGAAACAAGCTCGATCGACAGACAGACAGGCATTTGCTGTAATTGTATATTTTTTCCAACGTTTTTTATTGTCGCTTTTCGTAAGCTGTATTTAACCATCATTAATCACTTTCGATTATGGCTCATTAATATTGGACACCCCAAGAGTAGCTGTAGAGTTACTGTTAATGTACGCCGCTATTAACATGGTGGACGTAATAACTGTTTACGTAACCATATTTGGTAGTAAATATTACGTGTGTGCGTGCACACACATTGAGCTACGCACCATAGGAAAATGGAAGAAATATGTGGTGCCAAGGAAATATGCATTATAACGGGATAACTACTTGGTTACTATTTTATATAAATTATAGATGTGGGTTTTGATTTACACCGAAAATTATTACATCGACTGGGATATATTGGTCCACGTTTTGATATTGTCACATTTCCGGTATTTTGAAGTCTATAGCCGCATTTTCCAATCAAAGTGGCTGTAACTTGGTAGGTGAAAAACATTATAAATGTAAGATTTGGTTCTGGCATAGCCTTTACCCATTTGCGGTATGTGGAAGATCCAACCCTAATTTTTCAACCTCAGTGTCCGTAGTTTGACATTTTTCAGAGGATGTTTTGGCAGAGGACGTTTTGACATATACCCCATAACAGATTTCCGATCTATTTTAGTTAGTTTGAATGTCCACCTCATGTTTGAGGGTATGAAACATTTAACCTGTTGGAATATAATATTTTCTAAAAAAAATATCAATTTCATGCACTTGCAGTACCCATCCTATTATACACACTTGCTATCTACCCATTTTTTTATTCACTTCGCTGAATAGTTATGAAATTTCTAAAAACAGCAAAAATTCATAAAAGAGGAATCATAAATTAAAACCACTCCATTATCAAAAAAAGCCATGACAGAGACAACCACCTACCGGGTGGTAAACTAAAAACGTGTTGACAAAAAATATGGACTTCAATTGAATTTAAGCGACAACTGCAATCGACGCTTCACTTAGCATTTAAATGCATTTCATGAAGGCTTCTATGTTTGGATTGCATTGAAATTGGTGTTGGTATTTGGTATGCATGCACATGTCTGTCGCCATAGCTAATTTAAAATGTATCAAATTGAATCAAATTAAAAAAAAAAATAGTTCCGTTTCAAATGCAAATAGTGATATGCGGACAGAGCGTAGGTTTTTGATAGGGTTCACATTGAATAGAACTATTAGTATACGAAATTAAAATCTTGAATTAATGGCTGTATAACAAGTACTGTTCCCTTCTATCGCAATACCTCGAAATATTCTTTGGAACCAAATAAAGCGATTTATACTGAATAAAAGTAAAGTTCTATATATGTATGTAGCTTTATATGATCGTATGTCTTTCTTCAGTATGTTAGTTTAAAGCATAAAATGTTCGTTTTTCAAATGCTGCTTTTCAGGTTCTCAGAGGGTTAATAACTTTCTAGGAGAACAAGTTGTTTGTCGTATCGTTCTAGGGTGATATCAGCCACATTATGAATATACCTTATCTCTTAATCTCGAAAAAATGGTTTGTTAGAATCCAAACAACAACTAATGAATATCCCATATAATGGAACCAATATGATGTCTAAAATTGTCTAAATAGTTTAATTTTGAAGAATTTCCTTCTAAAAGAAAATATTCGGCTCATCTATAATACACAATAAATCTGATAAAAAAGAATTACTATACGATTTATAATATCATTGAATAGATCAAAGAACTATTTCTGCTCGCTAAGGCCATATCATAAAATATGGGATAAGTCATAAACAAAACGCTGACTTTAGAGTAGAAAAAAAACTAGAATTTACCACATTATTCTTTAATATACAAATGGCAAATGGAAATTCCATAAATTAGAAAGTGTTAAAGGCTCTCCCCAGCTAATATTTTTACCTATCTCACATTCAATTAAGATCAACACAAATGCTTATTTATGATGTGTTACACGCACACAAAGCATCTCATCTTTATTTTTTTTTTTTGTATTCAACATTTTTTAAAATTAGAATATACGATATGCTTAATCAGTTTTGCTCAGCCTTTAGGCTTTTCTACAAATGGCATTCATTAATTTGACCTTCAAATAAGAATTTTTGGTTCCTTCTTTATTTTGTTTTTGTACATAACAATGTAATTTAGTTTCATTTTAGGTTCAGATAAAAAATGATTTTACATTTTTTGAAAGCAAAGTTCTAGCTGAGACGCTGATTGTTAGCAGTCTCCCATGTTGTCCACACAATTGAAATGTTTTTTTGTTTTGTTTTTATTTTCTTGTTGCCACACAGTGGAAGTATTTCGCTGTGACAGACGATAGTCGTCGTCATCTCCCTGCTTGATGTTGGGGGTGGTTTTGAAAATTACACAGCGCTTAACTGAGTGGCTAATTTTAAATGCAAAGAGCATATGTTGAAATGGCAGAAATTAAAGCAAATATTTTGGCGCCAGTTATTTTTTAAATTAATATCATAACCAGTGTAGTAATAAAAGCAAATCGTATATTTATTGAATGGTATGTGTGTGTCTGTGTGGGCGACAGTTTGTACAAACGCATGAATATCAGCGAATATTGAAATCGAATAAGTGCGCGACACTCATAACGTTGTGTTGTAACATGTGTTACAATTTTATGCGAATATATATACTTTTATTACATACCGAGTTCAATGACCATTGTTACACTGGGTGTGTTTTTCAACAGGGAAATGTTTTGAATATTATTATTGTAAAAAAAGTAGGTGGGATTTTGAATAAAATGAATGGAATAATTAAGGGGTTTCAATTTATTTTTTGTTTTTTATAAATTTGGTGCAAATGTAACCTTTACACTGAATATACATATGACATACTTTAATTTCGATTTAAATGTTTTTTTTACTGTTCTACTGGACCAAGTCATTGGCATTTTGAAACGGCATTGTTTTTTACAGTGATTATGTTCAAATATTTATATATTTTCTTCATACAAATCAGAAATGCATTTATTTATTAAAAAAATAACAAAAAATTTCGAAAACTACAAAATTCAATTCAAAATGTTTTATAGCCTATTTTGTCGACAACTGAAAAAGCTAGTCAAAAATGTTTACGATGCTAGAGACCAGTATTGCCAAATAACAAAAAAAAAAAAAAAAAAAAAAAATTGCTGTTTTAAACCGATATTTTATGAACGGTGTTCAAAGTTGCCCCCTTTCTCCTAGAACGTTCACAAATTAAAATATAAACACCTAGTTTATAGAAAAGTTTAAACAATTCTAATTCCTGCTTTGTTTTAATGGCAAAGCTTCTAAATAATTGAGATTTATATTTGTGCAGGTGATTTTGATGACCAGAATAAACGATACAAGAACTGCTTTTTAATTTTTGTAGCATATTGTGTTATTTTGATCGATTATTTGACCGTGTCGATAACACATTACATAGTACATTCCATTTTTGATATTATATTTTCGATCGGTTCTAAATTGACATTTCGGGTTCTTGGAGGACTCGCCGAAACAATTAAGAAATGTCCATGTATTCACATAGGTCCCATATAAAGGTGCCGTCCTTTAACCGGGGATTTTGGAAGAAAAATATCTCTTGGCAGAACATTTTCAATCTAGGTCCATGTTTTTATATATACTGCAATTTTATGAATATAATTGCCGCAATTTTTAACCTATATTCCTAAAAATTTGAAATTCGCATTATCAAACAATCGCCTTACAACCAATGAAAAAAAATATCATGAATCTGTTCTTAGCAATGTGTTTCCTATATTTCTTTGGCCTTCAGCAGCTCCTATATAAAGGTTAAATGTGCCTCAACTCGGTTGTGAAGACTCCCTCGTTTAAATAGATTCCCTTAAGCTCGTCTATAGAAAAGTCCCTGCTTCAGCTCGTCTATAGAAGACTCCCTCCTATATCTGCCCGATCGACATGAAATTTTGTACATGCCGATCTAACGTAGCAATTCTTGTGAGGTATGTGCGTATTCGTGTATATAAATCTGAACTGATATTACCAATTTCAATAGGGTTCGCTCTTGTGCCAAATAAAAGAACTGTTCCAAATTTCGATCGGATCACAAAAAAAAAAAAAAAAAAAAACATGAAGTATAGATTGACTAAGAAAGTCATTCTAGCATATTCTAAAAAGTTGATACCTTTGCCTATTACAAACTTTTTCAAAAATACATTATATCCTGTTCCACAGTGCAACAATAACATCAGTTTTTTTTAAATAATACAAACATTTTTTTTTATCAATAAGGAATAATTTTATTTTTACTCACAATGTGTTGTGTTTCAATCACCATTGTTTAATTACTAGCTTGTTTAGGTAGTTCGTATATAAGCGAACCAAAGACCTAAGATTTTTCGCCTCAAAAATAGTATCGAGGTGAAATATACAATCTGAAATAGTGTTACTTTATTTATATTAATTGTACGGTTACAATTCCATTTCGTTTTAATATTCTAAGTAAAAATCCTACAAGGTCAATGTAAAGGTGTATACAAAATCAAAACGGTAAACTTTAATTACCACCATTAAAATGTTTCAAAACGTAAACCACAACACGTCGAAAAAATAAACAAAAAAATAGACACTGATTTAAAATTAACCTTTGGTGTCAAATTACCCTCATTTAAACTATGGGGTCAAAACGACTAACGACTTTGTTGACCTGTCAAACACACAAGCAGCTCACAACAAATGTAAATAAATAAACGAACAACGTTTGTGTGTTACGATAAAACCAAATATACTCGACCCAATACAATTACATAATTAAGTATTTTTGAATGTTTTTTTGTAGCTGTCAGCTCACGTATTTAACTTCCCTCTTAAAAATTTTGTTACAATTTTTTAATGGTCATATTTCATTTATCTCCATTCAGCCACAAAAAAAAAAAAACAAACTATAAAATTTATAGCAGCACAGCCCAGTCGATCCATTTAATTACATTAAATTGCAAATTCGTGAGTTGTTATTGCCATGTTTAGACAACAACTAATACAACAATGATGACGACGACGGCGACAGAAATCAGTAACATGTTACATGACGGAGAATAAACCTCGTTCGTCATAGGCTAATTTGAATACATTTTCATTTACAAAATAAAACAGAGATAAAAACGAATTGTAAAAAAACTGCCATGAGCCCTGGCTCTTTAATTAAAAGTGATTTTATTTATCAATTACAATTGTCAGTTAGATAGACAAAGCTATTAGCGTGACGTGGCTGCAATTCATATGCAAATTGTTTTCCCTGGAAGATATTTTTAAAAGCTAATTGAGGGAAAATTACAACTAAATTGTATGACAAGTTACAAACATGCTAGTTGATGTTAGAAAGATATTCAATGATAATAACAAATCAATAACATCAACATGGCATTGTTAACCTACCCTCTATTTGTACAAATCAACCCATATTTATTGTTAAGAAAAAATTTCACCGAATATTGATTTTCATTGAGAAAATGAAAAGTGTGAAAAACAAATGTTTGACAACATGAGAAATTATGTTCATCACTTTTAAGATAGATAGACGGGGAAGAAAGTGTGTGTGTGTGCCTTGTTTGTTTATTTTGAAATATTTTGTAGTAAACACGTTCCTCTCTCCACTCCACCCCTCCCCCATCAACATTTATTTATCTACAGACACAGTTTGTTCTCCTTGTATGCCACAGCAATTGGTTCTGGTCATGCACGTCGTTTTGTAGCCTATGTTACACGTGCTAAAGTCATAATTTATGATTAAATTAGAAAATTGAAAAAAAAGTCGACAACACTTTGGGGTGATGTTAATGACAAATGTGCTAAAATTGTCACAACAATTCCATATTCATTTCGATGAAAGTCTCATTTACAACCCCTACCCATGGTCTGGGGCTTTCAGACCAAACCAATTGATTGAAATGGTAAGGATGGATATCATCATAACACGACCAACAACTGGTGGCTTACAAAATCAACAATATACCTTTTTTGAACTGGTGTTGTTGTTTTCGTTTTTGCTTATTTTCAAAAAAGGGGTTGTAATCAAATTAATATAGAGTCTCTCTTTTTACAGGAAGTAAGGCGTCGAGGAATATTCATTGGAATATTCATTTATTTCGATGTTTTTGTGGTGTTTCCAACAAAAACAATAAATAAAACAAAAAACACAACATCAAAAACAAAAGTGTACAACTAATCTACCTTTGAAGCTTTAGACCAGTCACAACAGCAACAAAAAACCCCGAGCCATTTAAATGAATAAATCATTGACTGTTGAGAAGGTATGAAGACAACATAAATGTGGCTGCTGCTCGAAATGTCCCAGGGTAGATCAATAGATATATAAATAAATAACCAAAAAGGGTGCACAAAGATAAATGTCTATATTTAGCAGAAATATTCCCCCATTAGATGTCAATGGCACATTCGTTTTAGTACCTTTGGTGGAAATTTATAACTGAAATATGGCGAGTACTTTAACTTGAACAAAAACCATATAGGAAGGGCTATGTCATATACTTATATTGTGTTGTACTTGTTTTTTCCAACCACACATATTTATTAGATAACTGAGCTAGTCATATTCGCATGTTCAAACGTTTTCTGATTAAAGTTATTGGAATATTTTGATAAATTTTTCTTCTGGGTAGCCCCCACATAAAGGTACCCTCTAAAAAAGCGGATCTTGAGGATTTTGGACAATTTTTTGGGTTAGCCACCATAGGCCCAAATTTTCGGTATTGTGAGGGGTTTGAGCGCGTTTCTCAACCGAATTAGCTGTAATTTGGTAGCAAATCTTCCTACAAAAAATATTATTATTAGCCCACTTTTGGGGGTAGTCTTCAATAATATACCCTCCACCATAGTATGGAGGGTATATTAGTTTTGTTTTTCCGTTTGTAACACATCGAAATAATCATTTCCGACCCTATAAAGTATATATATTCTTGATCAGCGTAAAATTCTATGACGATCTAAGCATGTCCGTCTGTCCGCCTGTTGTAATCACTCTAGCGTCTAAACGAATTGAGATAGAACGCCAAAATTTTGCATAGAGTCGTCTTTTGTCTGCAGGCAGGTCAAGTTCGAAGATGGGCTATATCGGTCCACGTTTAGGCATAGCTCCCATATAAGGGTACCCCCAAATTTTCAGTATTTTGGGGTTCTTGAGTGCGTTTTTTTAACCGAATTCGCTGAAATTTGGTAAAATGGGTTCTTTTTGGATACCAAATTTTTCCACTAAAAATTATAAATATGGGTCCACTTTTTCTGGTAGCCCCCATATAACGGTACCTACCAATTTTCTGTTTTTGGGGGGTTTTGACCGGATTTTTTCACCGAATTGGCTGTAATTTAGTACTTTGAGTTCTTATTGGGTATCAAATCAGTCCCCAAAAAATCATAAATATAGGTCCATTTTTTCGGGCAGTCCTCATGTAAGAGTACCCCCAATTTTCGGTATATTGGGGTTCTTGAGCCCGTTTTTCAACCGAATTCCCTGTAATTTGGTATTTTGTAGTCGTATATGGTAACAAATCTCCCTACTAAAAATTATTAATATTCACCCCCTTTTAGGGGTAGTCCCCTTATAACCCCCTTTTTTATTTTATTTTAAAAGAGTTAGCTAATTTTTTCCGTGTGTTTGGGTTATCCCATATAGCTGTATTCCACCATAGTAGGGGGGGATATTCGGTAGACGCAATTTTCAGTTTATACCCTACATAGTATGGAATTCTAAAACGATTTAGTCGATTTAGCCATATCTTGTAATAATTTTTGTCCCGGAGGATATCGACATAAAAACTAAAACGTGAGGTTTGAGAATGAACTGTATCGACCCGCATTTAGGACCAGGTCCTATATAAAACATCCTACATATTTATGCCGCTTTAGTATGCCTCGTATATAATATTGCCCTCTAAATTGGAGTATTTTCAGGATTTTATACATATGATTCACCGTACCATGCGTTAATAATATATGCCAATATTTTAGGGTTTTGAGATTTTAGGAAAACCCCTATTGAAATTGCTGAATTTTCTATTTGGTTTACAACAATCGATTGGAAGAATTGTCGCTATATGTTTGTTCCCTATGTTTTCAGTTCAAAAATTTGTCAGTATTTCTATGGTGGAGGGTATCCAAAGTTCGGCCCGGCCGAACTTAACGCTTTTTACTTGTTTTATATTAAAATAGTTAACTGATTTGTTCCGTGTGTTGGAGTTGACCTCATATTGGTGTATTCCACCGTAGTATGGGTGATATTCTTTACTCGAAATTGTCAGTTTATACCCTACAAAGTATGGACTTCAATTTCGGTATTTTTAATAATTTTATCGTGAAGGAAGGTAATGAGATGCAAAACTAAAATATTATATTCTAAACTGAGCTATATCGGCCATTAATGAAACACCAAATATTATATAATGAAACACCAAATATTCGCCAATTCCTACACAATGATTGATTACATTGCGTAGGAGTTGGTCCCGCTTTAATTATAGCCTCATATAACATTGCCCTTTAAATTGCAGTATTTTGAGGATTTTATACACACGTTCCACCCTACCATACGTTATCAATATCGGTCCACGTTTCGGGGTTTTGAGATTTTAGGACAAATTTGATATACTTTATGTTTTACAACAATCGGTTGGTAGAATTGTCGTAATAGTTCCACTTTTGATATGTTCCCTATATTTTTATTTCATGTAACTGTCAGCATTCCTATGGTGGAGGGCATCTAAAGTTCGGTTCGTCCGGACATAACTCTTTTTTCACTTCTTTATTACTGACATCGGAATAATCGAGCATTTGGACCCACGATTCGCTATGAGTTTTAAAGTCCTGTGAAAATTTGTCGCGGATCAAATCAATTGATATCAACGCAAAGCTTCTTATATACCGAATACTTCACTTGCACAATCGTTTCCTGTAGAAAAACTAGTAAAATATTTACAATTTTATTATTTTTTAAGACCTCCGTAATTATGTTGTGAGGGTAATATAAGGATATGTGGTCCAAGAGCTTGTAACTCCATGAAATATTGGTGTTAGATTAACCTATTAGTTTAAAGTCTATATATTATAATATTAATCAGTAATACCATCCTTGAGCAAATAACGCGAAAGTTGATCTTGACTTGGTATTTAGCTCCGAAGAAAGAAAAATTATAAAAACTTGAAATCCAGAATGGGGGCAGGTCCTTAAGGCAGGTCCATGTTTTGATATAGCCCCATATGAAAATCGATACATTCATGGACCCAGTCACATTTTCCAACCAAAGCTGCTGTATTCGTGTTTTCAGAGGATAAAAGAACCGTCATATTTCCAGTATCTTAAAGCTCACACAACCAATGACTGAATTCATTGCTTAAATTTACATTTATTACTTCTTAAAAGGTTTTATTTTTCGTTATGAAAATATTTTCACACATTTTCACAATGACACCATCAAATGGACGAAACGTGGCTGTTGTGGTGACAGCATTACCAAAAAGTTAACAAAATTAAATTAATTAACACAATTTGGTTAATTAAGGCAAATATTTATTTCACAGTCATAAAAGAGACACTCTCGAAAACCAAAAACACTCTCTAAACAATCGTAAAAACTGTTTTAAGGGAGACCATAAAATAAACATCAATAAACGGTAAAACAACAGCGCAAAAATCGCACACACACAGACACAGTGTCAAAACATAAGGTATTAAAACGCCAGCAGTGACATGTCATACTCGGAATTTAATGGCAGGCGCGCTAATCTGCATGGACTAAATGGTAAGAACCCATAAATCTCTCAAACCAAAAAAAGCAATGCAAAACAGAGTAGCGAAATGAAATCAACACGGCCATAAAACAAAAAACTTCGAAAAGCTTTCACAACAATGGAGAGAAAAAAAGGATATCTAGCAGCTTAAGCATAAACAATACAATCACGCTTTCCAGCACACACACGTATATATACCGTGAAATGACTCTTCAATCCTTTAGAGCATGTTCCAGTGGGATAAACAACAGCAGCAACCCTTTCAAAGGATATGCGTCTTCCTCTTGTTGTTGCTGGTATCTGTTTGTGGTGGTTATTTGCGATATGAGTCGCTGATACAGCTTTAAGTGAACAAAATAATGAAGAACGAAGAGAAAGGATAGAGGCGAACAAAAAAGGAATTATGGCATTAAAAATAATTTGTAAATTTTAATATGATATCATAAAGTCCTTTTTTGTAGTCTCTCTCTCTCCTTTACATACTACCATTCATGCAGAGCATACGTGCCGCTTGCATTAATGAGAGAAATGGTAAGAAAGCCAGGCAGCCAGTCAGTCAGACAATATGAATATGAAAATCCTGCCACTTGACACTGTAATTGCCGGATATCCTTTTGTTTCGTTTCTTTTGCACGGGGGTGAAAGAAAAGACCAATGTACGTATGATGTTTGATGTAATCTTTCTTGATATGAATATACCGAAATAACGGGGAAAATATTTATATAGTGAAGCGTGATTCAGCTGTTGTAACTTTAATAACAACATGAATTGAAAAAGAACACGAATATAATGAATCAAATTTCACACAGCCATCAATTGGGCCAGAATTTCATGTAACTGACCATTAAAGTGTAACCGAACCGAAGTTCCAATAATACCCCCCGCTGACCAAGGCCATTGTAACATCTTTTACTAGTTTACCCCCGGAAGAAAGTTTAGCTGTAATTCATAAACTCAACGATCTTGAAAACACACACACAGAACACTAATAAATGATGGTATCCTTGAACAATAAATGTCAGCATTTAAGGGTGATTTTTTTCTACTGGTGATACAGTGGTCTCATTAAAAGACATTTTTTGAATTATATGTATTGGAAATATATAATATGTAGGATATAGATAAATCGATTTGAGACCTGAAATTGATGAATAGAATTTTCGATGTTCAAAAATTGGGTTAATGGACATTTCTAAATCGAATGTAAAACTTTTGAAACGGATTTGGTCCGAAGAGTATGTACATATTCAAAAAGAAATAAGATAGACCCATAGTTATATTTTGGGATATTAGAGGGTATAGAATCGCTTTTTGAATCGCTCCCTCTACTGGGTTTTATTTACTTTTTAAACACTATTAATGTATTTTTTGTTTTTAATATTCTGTCACACGGTTATAACCATTCCACTGTAACCGTGCAACCTAAGTTGCTACCACAAAAGAAATTCACATATCACATAACTTAGCGAAACTTTTTCACCCTCACGTGTTGGTTGTGTTTCATTACAAACGGTCGTCGGTCATGTTCTTTGTAAGAGGGAAAACTTTTGAGAAAAAAATCGAACACACACACAGCATGTGCGTGTTTCTTAGTTTAGAAAACGAAGAACATCATTTATTGCAAATACAATCAACATTTGTTTGCAATCGAATATACAATCAACCATTCCGAACGGAACAATGTTAGAGTTCATCAATATACAATTCACACGTTTCACACTAAGGCTAAGACTTTGGCCTCCCCCTGTGTGTGTTGGTTGCATGAATGGCTGTATAGCTGTCAGAAGCGGTTACAACAAAGTTGTGTGGTTGTTTCTTTTTTTTTTGGCGATGGTGGTGGTTCTAGTGTTGTTGTTTTCGTTGTAACCAATCATTTGACATGACATTAAATCAAAGTTCTTGACATTTCGCACAATGAAACGTTGCGATTGTTTCTTTCAGGATTTTTTTTTACTTTGCAGAATTTCACACGGTTACCAAATCGCAAATCAATTTTCGCAAAACATTTACCTTACATGCATTGCAGTAACTACCCTGCCGCCTGAGCGTGTCGCTGTATGTTTTATTACAGAGATAATTTGCCAGAATCAATTGTTTCCTACTTTATTTGGTATGGACTGCAGCATGTCTTCCATGCCTTATACAATATTGGGTGTGGCCCCTGTGTTTAGTGGATAATTTTATAATGCCTTAATCATCTTATTGACAAGTATGGTACGGTATGGTATGGTCGTGATACGAGGCGGATTTATCTATACAAGTGCAGTCATTGATGGGAAGAGACGTTTATTGTTGTTGTTTGGCATTTTTTCTTTCAATTTTCTTTGAAAAGTTGTATGACAGCTAATATTGTATCCTTTTTAAGGTTAATGTGGGTTGTGAGTTTGAAATGGGCATGAGATTATTTTTATTATTTGTTTAACAGGAAATGTTTGAGACTTGAAAATATTATCATTATTAAACACATTAGAAAACGTTGACTATGAAAAATAAAATGTTAAGATATTTTAAATCAGTTTTTCTTCGAGAAAGAAAAACTGACCTAAAAATCATTTAAATTATCATCACCATTACAGGCAAAACGCAAATATATAAAAACGTCAATATATTTTTAAATATGAATATTTATTTTGAGTATGCTTTAATTATGAAGGCTTATATCAAAATCTAACCTATATGATTATAATTCTTGGGCGGTTCACATTCAAAACAAAACAAAATTTCAATAGAGTTGGCATTTTCAATTACAAGTTTTTCTTTAAATTCCAGTCTCAATATTTATAAAGATATTAAAGAAATAATTTTGTGTTAAAACCATACAATTTAACTGAATTTTAAAATTTCATAGAAAAAATCTATGATGAAAATTTTCACTCGGTGTTGTTTTTTTTTTAGTTTTCAGCAATTTGTAAAAATTTCATTTATTTTATGCTGTTGTTCAATTACAAAGATAATCAAAATCACATATAATTAAATACCAACTCTTACTAACTGACCACTTTTCTTTAGAAAAAAAAACACAGTGAGAAAAAAATCGAAAGAAAAGAAAACTTCAATTTCCCCTCATAAAACTGCCACTTGTGCCTCGTTTAACAAAACAAATGTTTATTGTCAGCTGTAGCTGGAAACAAAAAAAAAAAACAATCGCTGGCATTCATAACGCTTTCTAACGAATTGAACGAAAAAAACGATTGCTTGCCTCAAATCCATTCCATTAATATTTCATTTGAAGCTTCGTACTTTACCAGCTTCTTTCAATTGAACAAGTGCATCCAATAGTCAGATAAAAAACACTTTAGACAAAAAGAAGAAACAAAGCCAAAAACTATTATAAACAATATTGTTGTTTTTGTTGAATGCACCAAATGTTTCCTCGCTTTAGAAGCTGCAGCAGAAAACAAAAACGATACAAAATTTGAACTAGACTTGCAACTTTTTCTTATTGGGCGCCATACAACATGTTAACGCTGCTACGTGTTGTTATTACAATTACCAAACAAACATCAAAAGAAAAGTTGTTAACAACAGAAAAAAACCTACCTCTCCAACTTGTTTTTGGAAAGGTATCGAATGATGAATGAAAGGCTTAGGAGTCAGTACCAACAACAAGAAAAAAAACAACAGGAGAATGGAATTTGGCACTTTAATAACAAAAAAATACAACATTTTTCAAATGTTAAATAAAAATCATCATAGGTAGGTAAAAATAATACAGAGTTCGTATATTTTTTTAGCAATTTTTCCTTTATGATATCGGAAAATTTGTTAAATTCTTGCAGAACGCGAACGTACTAAATATTTATTTCAAAATTCGAAACGATTATTTTGAGTGATTGTCAAACAGGGCGGGATTCAGCCCGAACAAATTTCTTCTAAGGTCAGTTGTTCAAGTAATATCGAATTTATGCTGGTGAATGATATGTTCAAGGATGCATCAATATTGTTACAAAGGTTGTTTTTAGTCGCTCTTCGTCTTTGAGCAAGCATCTGCCAGTTTTTCACAGTTCTATAGGATGGTGCACCGAGATTTAAGAGCATCTATACTCTCTTGTCGTGATAATCTACGTCGAATGGTGTGAAAAGTACACGAAATATATTCGCGATTTTAAACAATACGACACATTTTAACAAAAAGCTACCAAAAGCTACAATCGGTGTTAATTATACCAAAAATATACGTATAAGTCCTCGTATATAAAATATATTTACTAAGGTCGCCCTTTGAGATGGCTTCTAAAAAATTTAATCTGGTTGCAATATAATTTGTCTATACAATGAATATATCCGGAGAATTCTTCTTTGAAACTCTTGTAAAAAAAAATATTATTTAAAAATTTCTTGGCAATCTTGAGTCTATCAGTTTATTAAACGAAGTGTACGACATTCAAAATAAATCAATTAAAAAATAATTTTTGCTGTAAAGAAAAAAATGTCACAACAAATCCGTTATAGTGGCAATTCAAGATTTATTTGTATTATTCTATTGAATAACAAATAACAATGGCTACGAATGACAGATCCATAGATATTTTTCCCCCCAACCCCCTTTTGCAAAAGTGAACAAATTGTGATATAATGATGGTATTTAGTTAAGCCTGTTTAGTTTGTTATATGCCTGGGGTAAAAACAGCGAACGTACGATAAAAGTTGACAGCTGTTGCCTGGAGGAAGAGAAACTACTTGGTAACCAAAAAGTGCAGAGAAACATCAAATTTATGTCTCAAGCATGGTCGTCCATCATAAATATGATACGCTTGTTTGTGACAGTTGACATATTGGAGTAGTTTTTTGTGCGGCCCATACATGAATGAGAAAAAAGTAGCCGGACGATATGGTGTAGGCAGGCTTAGTTGTAATAAACCGTATGAATTTATAATTGAGAGAAAAAATGAGAAAAAACAAAAGTAAAATAAAATTACAAAATAATACCAAAACTTCGCCATACAACCTTGTTCGGCATTTAATACGTTTATGATGTGAAGTACTTCTTTGCCAACATTTTTTCTGGCTCATTGCATTTTTCACCAAAAACAAAAATTAAAACCCAAAAACCTATCAAATTACCTCCTTTTTATTTGTCATGCGGTCGCCGACAGACCTGTTCTTTGATTCGGAAAAAAGAAGTAGAAACAAAAACCTTTGATGCTATCAACTAACCAGTTTTCGCACAATATCTGCCTCTGTTCTAAATGCCAAGATAATTTTTTTTCGATTCTTTACTAATATTTTTTTCTGTTCTCTATTTAGTCCTGAACACATGTCAGATAGGAGTAGTAAGCGAAAAACATAGAAAACAAGCAATGAAATACTCAACAACTCTATTCTTTTATCTATCTTTCAGTCGTGTAGCTTGCAATAGAATTGTGGCAATCATTCAAAACTAAATACAGAATTTTTGTTGAGAGACTTTTTTCTTCATTGCTGCTGATGCTGCTGCTCAATAGAAAGCAATTATATTTGCCATCCATATAGTTCAGTTGGAGATTGTGGAGCGGGACACTCTGCCCCAATGTAGCTGTATGTGAATCTTTGTTTTGATATTTTTGTTCTTGTTGCAGTTGTTGTTCACACATGCAGAAGAACAACAAAATGATTGAAATCTCTAAACGTTTGGAAAAACGTATTCGATAGAAGAACCATTTACTGCTGAAAAGGATGGAATAGATTGAATGGCAAACTTCAACAAAACAAAACTTTTTGTGTTCATTTTTGGAGTCCAAAAAAAAGATATGATGATTGTTTGTCAGAGTAAGATTTTGATGAGAGGGGTTTTCGAGTTGGTACTACTTTCTATAGCGAGACTATTGTAAAATAAATAAAAAAAAAACAAATGGCGGGCGGATTGAAAAGTTCGACCGGATCGAACTTTTTATAAACTCCATGTTATAGAATGATAGAAAATTTTGATACAAAACCTAAGCACCCCATCAGTATATATGTTTTTAATTTGATAATTTTTTATGAACACAAAGTTATAATATTAGCTTTAATTTTTCTTATTATTTATTTATATCTCTATTATTCAAAAATGCAAACCTAAAGAATTCAGAATTAAAATAAATTTTTTAATTTCAGGAATTCTAGCGGACAAAAAAACTACTGCACATCCTAATATAAAGTACAGAATAAAAATTATTAAACTCAAAATTTCGTTGCGTATATAATCGCACATCCTTTAGCCATATGTCACATTAAAATATTAATTATTTCAGCGATATTGCTTCCTAGACTATTATTCCGGCTTCAAATAAAATTTCTTGGTTTCACAATTCTGAGTTTGTACAGACTTTAATTGGGTGAAAAATATTCGATTAAAAGATCAATAATTTCTAGGCTAATTAATAAGTTTTTGCAGAATGTTCGGAAATCTCCAACTCATATTGGGGAAAACCATGCAAAACATTGGGATATTGAAGAGTTAAAATTTTAAAGGACAATCTAAATTGATTCATTCCACTGTAATCCCTAGTCAAAAGTTATTCAGTCGACGACGAGGAGAAAACCTTTTATTTCTTAATGAACGTTGGCGATTGCAAACGTTCATCTTAACAGGAGTGTCTCAGAATGGAGGACTGAATTAGATTCATTTCCTAACTTGTTTTTCTTAAAATGGTCCATTTGTATAATTTTGATCAAGGTTAAATAAAATTGTTTATTTATCCCAAAAATATCTCGATGTGTCTCTATATATATAATTTAACCTATAATTTTAAGGATGATTGGGCTATATATACACCTACAGCTAATTTCTTGCGTATAAATATGCTATATCTAAGTGCAGCGGTTATTGGCGTGGGAATGATACCAATCTATCACTCAAATCGAAAATAGACGAGCAACCCACTGAACGGATGACAAACACTGTTGATAAAAAAAACTTCAGCAAATAAATAAAAATAACCACACAACAACAAAAAAAACCTACAACAACAAGAGCGAAAAAAAACATTGTAAACTGTCAAAGTAAAGCAAAGAATACAAATGTTGCAATAATTATCATAATATTAAGAAGCTCACACAAAAGCACACACACAACGAAACAAACGCATGGACATGAGCTCTTTGTAAACATCAACAGCACAGTGTGCCAACAAAACAGAAACAAAAAATACGTACGAACGAAATGTTACAATGACAACTAAGAAGACAAAAAGATAGAAGCTAGCAACAAGAACAGCAGAATGGCAAAAATGACAAACAAAAAACAGAATAAAACTTAAACATGTATGATGACAAAGCCAAGTTGGACGGACGGACATTGGAACAGATAGTGGAAACAGCCAAGTAGCCAGACAAATAGACGCAGCTTTTATGGGTGATGTGATAACAGACGTTCGCATAACGTGCACCGTGTCACCACTTACAGGCCGGCCACCAATGAGCGAATGATATACCCAGGCAATCCACACAATCACACATCGTCGTATGAGACTATTCTCCGTGTTAATGACAGAACGTTGACATAGAACATCTCTCATACATATTGAAATAAAAAGTTTACATTTCCCTTAAAAACACACACATACACACATAAAATTACAAAAAAAAAAAAATGAAAACACAAAAAAGTGGAAATGTGATTGTGAAGTGGAAGTGTAATTGAGCTAATTTAAGAAAATTGATTACTAATTAGAAAAATTAATGTAATTTCGAATAAAAAAATCGACAAAAATACATATATTGAAAAAACTGCAATTTGTGGTATATGAAAAAATTGAATGCAAATGATCACTTTGGATCCAGCGGGTTTGGATTAGACCTATGTCGTTTCAATTTGAGTATTGTACCCACAAACTTTAAGAAATTAGAATTATTTATTAAATCAGCAGAGTTTGCAGAAGGAATTTATAAAATCCACTATTAAGGAGAGAAGTTTACATTAATGATGCTTTAAGTATTTTTATCTATTCAAAACTTTAACTAAATCGATTAATGTTTTCCAATAAAAAAAACACACTCACAACTTCCCTATTAAAATCTAATTTTGTTTTTATTAAACCATCATGCCGATCAAGACACATAAAATGCGCCGGATTTACTGAAAGATATTCATGCTTCCAGGGATCCAATGTTCTCTTTCTTAAAACTAAAAATGTTACTTCCTTACAAAATATATCTGTCGTCATTTTTAATTAAGTGTTTTGCCACATTACCTACCCGCTGGCCTCTGCCTTTGACACTCTACCTTTGGCACCCACAACAGATGTGTTGTATATTTCAACTCTCCAACAATACGCTTGTCCGCCGACTGCCTGCCTCTAAAGCCTAATTTTAATTTGAATGGGCGATATTCCCTCCAAATAGGGTACTAAACTTTTTATGTGTCTAGTTCTCGGTCTTTGTGTTCGGTGTTCCGCCACACACCAGCTGTCTGCATGTGTGTTTTTATTTTAAACAAATAAATAAAAACATAATGTCTTCTTCTTATTATTTGTGCTCGTTTTGTTCAAAATAACCTCACGTAGAAAAGTAATTTTTCTCTAATTGAAAATATGTTGAGAGTTTCATGTGATTATGTCCAATAGAACACTGAAATAAAGCTCACTATGAACGGTGTGGAACATAAAAATATCTGTCGGAATGGAGGAGAAGAACAACTTCATTGACATACACACTATTCTGAAATGGTAAAACAAGGTACTAAACTTAATATTAATTTGGTTACACAGTAGGCGGCGATTGCAGAAGAAAATATGACTGACCCAACCCATGGACAAAATAAATTGCATGGTCAAGAATATATTGCATTAGCCACCCGTGGCTATGTCCCAGCTTTAATGTATATTTTTATTGAAAAAGTATTTGGGAAATTCTTTCCTTTTTTTCTATTTCATTACAACCACTGCCTGCCTGACCAGTCAGTGGTGATTCAATTAGACAAACATGAATTCATTCATGCAGTCGCTCACACACTCACTCATTTCGAGGCGACGATGGCAGTTGTTGTCTAATTTTCAGCATTGGCAGCAAGGCAGCGTTGCACAAAAAATTGAATTGAATTCAATTAATCTTTGATAGCTATTTATAGATTGTGGGCCACTACTATGCAAATGAATCAGTGGCATGCATTCGACTTCTATTCTTGTTGTTGTTGCTGCTGCTGTTGTTTTGCTTTCTAATCAGGTCAAAAATGTGAAGGTGGCAAATAAAAAGAGTTCATACACAACGATCGCAACGAGTGTTGGTTTTTGTTGTTGTTTTTTTTTCTTCATCTTCCATCATTGCCATGTAGCTGCAAGCTTTTTTATGCTTCGTAGGTGGTTTGAACTGCATGTGGGGCACCCCCACAGTCTGCCTCTGCATCTGTCGGCCTACCTTTTCTTCATGCCATATTGATGAATGCAACTTAGGCTGAAACGTTAAGGCCCCCACCGAAAAACTGGTTTGCTTTCCACTCTTTCAATACAACACAACAACAACAACTACCAGATACTGGTTGCCTTGTTATAGAGTTGTTCGGTTGCCCACTTATCGATTGCGTTTGGGGGGATGAAAGTGGGTTGTTACTGGTCAAGAAGTTGTTATGAGGTTGAGGAAGAGTGCAGAAGGCAAGGAAAGATATAAATCCCCAAAACAAAAAAATTGTAAAAGTTGTACATGAAAGAATTCTGGTCCATTCAATGTAGATGACATGCATGCATTCATGACAATAATACTGGCGGTAAGCAGTAAAGAAACCGGCATTCCAAAAACAGAGGGAGAGAGAGAGCGAGGGGAAGAAAAGTTTATGGCATCACGTCTTTATGAATAACATGGCTATAAATGTTGAGGTTTTTTTTTTTTGCCACGGAATACTGTGGTTAAAAATGAAAATGTTTTACTCCTCAAAAAAACTGATGTTCTGGCAAATTTGGGATGCATAATCGTTGATTTTCTGGCAAATATTACAGTTTTTAAGAGAAGAACACCAATTTACACTCTTTACATTTCCCGAGTAGATCTATACTACACAGAATATAAATTTAATAAATATTTTTATAATTTCATTCATAGTTATTTTTTCCATATTGTACATGTATCTCGCTTAGAATCTCGCCACTATTTTTTCCAAAAAAAAGTATTAATATTTCATTAACATCACAACTATTTTCCTACCTCGCTCTACTTTACCATTATTTGCACTTTTCCCCTCTCTTTCTCTTTTTTTTGACAAAAACAAATGCATTCGTCGCAAGAAAAAAACCCGATTTCCACTCAACCGACTGTGACTATCTTTACATTCCATTGCTTCCTTATTTCAGACACTGTTTACGACTCTGCATTGGTGTTATAAAATTCGCATTTGTATTTTCCAAAATAATTCGACATAAATAGGTGCTAAGCTTTGATATCGAGAACTCTATAAGTAGATCTCCAGAGGTAGCATAATGAAAAAAAGCATTATCATTTCCACTGGAGATATTGGCCTCTATCAAGGTCTGCTCCATCGGAATAATCAGTTTGTGGATATGAAGTGAAAACAAAAGCGTTGATTTATTATTTTTCCAAAGAATCTCAAGGCGTGATTTTTTCAAAATATTTTTTCCAAAGACTCTCAAGGCGTGATTTTTTTCAAAATATTTTTTCCAAAAACTCTCAAGGCGTGGATTTATTAAAAATATTTTTTCTAAAGATTCTCAAGGTGTGGATTTATTAAAAATATTTTTTTTCAAAGACACTAAATGTGTGGATAAATTAAAAATATTTCATTTTTAAAGACTCTGAATTTATTAAAAATATTTTACTCTCTAAGGCGAAGACTCCATATTTTTTCCGTGGTATGGTATTATTAAAAATAATTTTTCCGTGGCGTGGATTTATCAATCAATCAGTTTTTTTCGTCTGCAGCTTCGGTGAGCACATGAGTTGTGACCAAAAGATTATCAAAAAAGGACAATAAATAAATTCCAGATTTATTGGAATAAACTTCGAAGGACATCCATTTATGAAAATTACAAAGCATTAATTCTTATGTATTCCATCTTTAACATTAGTGTATACATTCAAACCATCACCATCATACCACAGTGTTTGATTATTAGCCTTAGTAGGAATACTATTCACTAAAAATTGAAGGAAAAAAAAAACAACAGGAAACTACAGATACCGTTGGAATGTTCTCGAACAAATGTTGAAACTCTCAAAACAAAAAAATAAAAAAAACTGCAAGACCAGTTTTTAAGCCTCATAAAGTTTTGTTTGCAATTTTTTTCCATCGACACGACCTTAGAACACTTTTGCCACAGTTTGAACGGTGCATCATTTATACGATTAGACCACACTACTGGCCAGAACACAACAGGAGTAAAGAAATATGAAGAAGAGGCAAAAACAAACCACAATGATTTTCTAATAGAAAGATGAATTTCTTGTTCTGTGGACTGCAACACAGCTGGTTGGCAAGCTCTCTCAGATCTCCTGCAGGCCCTCCGCCGAAAAAACCCATGCATACTCGTATCTTGTACTGACCACGCATACTCTGGCTGGCTGCCGGACTTCTTATGCAATTCGTGGCAAGTCACGTACAAGACACTGTAACGTTTCTGTTGCTGTTGTTTTTCGGTGTTTTATGGCAAAAATAGTTGCATGTCGTTTGGTGGCCAGTGTTGGGTAAATATTTTTGGCATTACATTTCTTAAAGGCTGTTTAAAAAATCATATATTTGCCGACATCATGAACATCCATTCATTTGCTGGGAAGGCTCATAAATGTTTTACGTTTTATTTTTTGTTATATTTTATTTTCACATTCCTTTTCATCATGGTCTTGTGCGTTGTTCGAACACAGGCGGCATGTCCAATTGCATTTTTTCCAACCAAAAAAATTTAAAAAAACAAGTCAATAAACAAAGGGCTGCAATTGTTTGGATATCATTAAAGTTGAAATTTTGTGGGATTAATATAGAAAACCCCGCTCACTCCCATCGACAAAAACCATACATATAATGATGATGGGAATGATGTGCACAGTGGGTAAATGGGGGATTTAAAAAAAATTATATTTTAAGAAAATAATTTCTTTCTTCAAGTTTTTAGTAGGTCCAAAAGTAAGCCGAATACTTTTTTAAACCTTTAATACCACTGTCCCTAAATATGTAGGTTTTGCTTTTGTTGCCTAAAATTCACCATGTAATGCCATAAAAGAATTCGTGAAATATGAATTTGTAAGATATTCTTGTCGAATAACAAACCCACCAAAAAGCAAAGCCAACCTTAACAACATTTTGGCCTATCCCCCAGCAGTCGCCACCGAACACAATAGACGCGACTATTGAATACATATCAGCGACACACACCCAGTTGGTTTACCACAAAAAACTTTTGTTCTGGGAATTAATGATCTTGTGCTCAAAATTGAATAACATTGATTAGCTGATATCGCTTCAAAAATGATCAGCTATTTTGGATTGTATTTATTTAAAGACTGCATGGCTGTAATAACCCTCCTCAAAAAACACTCGCATACTATATGAACATGAACTCTCAAGAGTGGCAGTTTTTTATTTTATATGAGACCATAATGCGTTTTGTATTTGCATTAAAATTCTTATTTTTTATTGCAATTTTATAGATTTACCCTGTCAGTTTGTAAGTATAATGTCTGTAATGATGTTGCTGCTGCTGTTGTTGTTGTGTGTGGGGATTATATGGATTGAAAATGTGGGCTTTAGTGGGTAAACCAGAATGCATATTTGTTGCATTTTGTGGTTACATATAGTCAGTCATTGTTGTTATTGGCTCTTGTTATTTGTTGAGGTTTACCATTCATATGCATAAATACACGAAATATATATGTATATACATATGTAAGCATGAAAAGAACTACACATCTCAAATATAAGTTAATGTCAGCCATCTTAAGCAATTATCATTTGTGTGCGTTCATTTACAAGGTTATCCGTCTGACTGATTTGCCAAAGTGTGCCCGCCGGAGACTTCTGTGCATTAATTGAATTTAATTTAATAAGACTCTACAATTTGGATGGAGATTAAGAGAAAACATGTGATGAGTTAATTCTCCAATGGCATTTACATACATTAAATATGCCACAAAATGATACATTTGATGATATAAATTGCTGAAGAATGAAATGTGAATTAACGGACAAAATAAATAATATAGATGTATAAAATATATGTAAATATGTATATAAGTTCAAAACAGATGAGGTAAATATGACCATTAGAGGACATATTACCCTCACTTGTTTTCAAAGAGTTGTAGGATTTAGAAAGTTTATTAAATAAGTAAAACTTAAATAAGAAAAAGTGTATATTATTACTATTTATTAAAAAATATATTTTTCCAACATCATTCAAAACGTTATTCTTTACAAAAAATCTGAGTCATATCTCAATTTTTTTCCATTAAAGGCAAAACAGCTATAAGCCTATAACATCTGTTTTTGTTTTTTAATGTTTTAAGATTTCAAAATAACCCTGGTTGTGACAGCTGTCATACGATAAACAATTTATTACAAACTAATTTTATTATAAAAAAATAACAACAAACCTCAACATAAAGCTACAGGTGAAGGTGCCTCTAACACCTCTTTAAAATAAAAATTACAAAAAAAAAAAAAAACATCAAACCATATGGATTATAAATCTAAACGCACCAAAAACTTGAAATAAAACCAAAACAACAACAAACACACTAAAATCAAATGCAACAACTTTCAATAGCTGGGTAAATGAACGAATAAACGATTCGAACCAAACTTGATTGGGTTGCAGCGACAAATTGGCTGCCACAAGCCAATAGAACCGGTTACCAACAACAACAAGTTCGTAGTGCTGTTTAGAAAAAATAATCATATTTTTAGAAAAATTAAGAAAAAAATGCATTTGATTAATCTTTGAAGGCGTTTACATGGAGGATTTTCCATGGCGGTATTCGATTAGTAACAAATGATGATGTCAATAAAAATCGGTTGGATGTAAAAAAAAAAACAAAGAATATTTCTTTATCAAAATATATAGTTTAGGAATTAAATAAAATCGGTTTTTAGAATTGATATACCGGTATCTTGAATTTTAACAACAGATGTTTGCATCTAATTAAAAAAAACTATCTCTGTCCATAGAAAATGACTCCTTATTACATTATTTTTTTGAAGTTTGATTTGCATGGAAAATGCGACTGGAATTTTATTGAGCTCCATGCTAAAAAATTTGATTTTTACTAACGTAATGATAGTCCTATATACCGAATTATAGACACATCAAATTGACATTGCGTCCGCTATTCTTAAATGGGAGCTACAAAAGGCTTGGAAATTTTTTATGAAGACGTCTGCCTTTTTCTGAGAAATCTAAATGTTAAATTGCAATAAAAATCCGTTAGAGCATACATCTAAACTTTTAAAATAACGAAAATTGTGAGGTACTTTTATATGGGACCTATTTCATACACCTTTTCAATACAAAATTTCCTAGATGTAATATTAATTTCGAAACCTAGTACATTGCGAGATCTGTTGTGATTGCTTTAGGTTCTCCAGAATGGTCAATTTTATATATATTTCATTATTTCTTGATATGAAGATTTATTTCCCGAGAAAATCATTTTAATTTCTCATAATTAAGTTACCACCAGATGTCATCACACATATGCTAATTGGCCTAATGCCAGTGAAGAATGTAGGTGTTAATTTTGTCTTCATGTGTAACTAAATCTGGTTATGGCTGCATAATTTGTAAACAAATCACGCCAACTCTTTTACAAAACCAAGGGAATTTTTATAATATTTATTTTTTTCCAATTTATTCTCATTGAATTTGGTTTTTGATTGTCAGCCATAAATAAAAATATGAAGATTTGACTTTTGGGCTAAATATGTCTTTTTGACTGTGGGTGTTTAGTTTCTAAACTTTAAATTGGCTTTTAAAGTTGGCACAACAAAAAAGAAGGAAAACCCACATGCGTATTTGAAACAAAAATAAAATATTTTAGTTTTGTAATTTATGACTGACTGACGATATTAACGATTTTGGATATCCTACTCAAAATAAAAATTTTAATGAAACTATATTTCAAAATAAAATAAGATGCAATAAAGTATTAAGATTACTAAGGATAGCCGAAGACTGAAATCTACTCTGAAATTTCTATGACAATTTACCACAATAGTAAATTCAGCTGATTCTCAACACCTTTTTCTGGTAATCTAATTTGTTCCTGATAGAGAGTGAAGAACCATATCAGCTATAACATTGTTGACATTATTACCATTCAAAATATTTTTTAGAATACATTTTTGTTTTCCATCTCCCCTATAGCTTGAATAACTCTTCTTCTATGCCGTCATAAATGACTTTCTTTGTTATCTAAATCTGATGAACTTGACTTTAACCCGGTATCGTGTGTCATTAACATTGCTACTGACTGACATACCAGCATTTAAATTACTTTTAATTTTTTTCTCGTTTCTTTCACGAGCAGTTATCTTTTTTGTTTGTTCGCTTGTGATATTGTTAAGGCAGTGCGTGTACTTGTCGTTAGATAAGCTAACTTTTCATCTTCAATGAATGAATGAATGAGCCAACGAACGAAATAAACAAAAAGCGGCAGCTGTAGAAGTAGAAAACAATAATACAGATACAGACACACACACGTGCTCCCCGCATTCTGGCCAAAATACAATGCAAAATTTGTATAATTATGAAAAGTAACTCCCACACTTGTCGGCGAAACATGAGACATGCAAGACATGTGATAAACCTCCAATTCGTTCATCCATCCATTCATCGTGACGTTCGTCTGTGTGTGGGGGCCTCATAATCTGCCATTGAAAAAATCTACATTTTATAAATTCTTTACTTGTTTTTCTTTGTTATGGCGATAAAGATATGCAGCCCATACAGCAGGCCAACCAAACCAACCAGCCATTCAGCCAGCCAGCCAGACATTCAGTTATTGTTGCTAATATATCTGTGGGATTTTAAACAGCTTCATTTAAAAATTCCCAACACGATTTAAAATATTTACGGACAAACGAAGCCGCCACTCGTTTTTAATTGATTATTGCAATTGCGAACAACTTAAGTGGAATTATGCGATAATGTTTACAGTAGCCGCCATGTGGTACTGGTATATCGGGATATTTACAATTGCTATACATAATGTTTATGATTATGTAAAAGAGCTACGATTCAAAGGACTAATGGAGTATTGATATCAAAAATTAAAATTCTTTACTATTATGAACTTTTAAAAAATTGGGTAAAAATAAAAAAATTATTACATTAAAAATTTAAATTATAAATTATTAAATTAAAATTTAAATTATACGATTATTAATTTTAAAATTAAATTAAAAATTATTAAAATTAAATTAAAAATTGCATATTTAAATTATACATAATTTAATTCTTTGAGGATGTTTTTTTTTTGATTTCTCATAATCTAAAATTGCAAATTATAACTACAAAATTTGTGTATGATCTCTCAAACATCTAGTGTCTAACGATACTTGTATTTGGGAGTTGTCGTAAAGAGTGACCCACATTTTTGCAAACCTTCAATTTGAAAATGCAGCTCACCTTCAACATGCATAGTTTCGGGCTATATGGGGACTGTAAAAAAAGTAGCTCTGTGAAAAATGTATGATAGAAAAATAAACTCGTTGATAAACTGCAATGATAGTCTAAATATATAGGACGGAATCGAATATAGCTTACTGCAGGAAAGATCAGAAGATGGTATATATAGCCTTTTTCGTGGTAAATAGTAGGAAACCTGAAAAACCTTGAATGTAAAACTTAATTGAAGGGAGTAACGGTGCATATGATCGTCAATTTGCGTAGGTAATATTCAATTTTGAAAATTTGGTATATCCCGTGATTAAAAAAAAACAGACAAAAATAACTATTTTAATCCATCTTGTCTCAGAAATATTAGTCAAACACTATAGATGTCATCCTTAAATTTCATCCAGAACTTGCAAAATTTCGTAACGACCGATGCAATATTTGAAAGTGCAATAATAATGCTGATATTAGTAAAATCAAAATATATAGACCCCTGTAAATATGTGCACATACGAGTACATACATCACTATAATTGGTATAAATTTATAGGTCAATAAATTCTTCCACTGATCAAAAAAAGTTGTGTCCATTTGATGCCCTAAAAATTTAGAGCTGGGGCTTCGTTTAGGACACCCCTCGATTTAAAAAAAACCGATTTTTTATTTTCATTGAGTGTGGATCTATAACTTCTCAAGGATGTTTCCTTAAAAATTCAAGTGAAAATCTCAACAACTCTTGAAGATATAGCCGACTTTTTGTTTGTTTTGCGAATGACACGATAACTCAAAAACTAATAATCCAATCCGTTCCAAATTTGAAAATTTTATTCTGGACAAAAAACCAAATTTTCTAAATTCTCATTTTGCAAATTTTCGAGCCAAGGCAATAATCATATCACGATTAGTCCATAATTGCCACCTATGTATATTTTAATATATCGATTCAGGCAAACGAGATATGGTCGGTATTTCAAATGAATTAACCAGGCTATTTCGAATGCAAATCTTTAAAAAATCTTTAAAAAAAATGAAATTACATTTTGTGGTACGTCAAAATTGTGTGCGATAATCCGATTTTTACCATTTGATTTTATTATTGGAATACTACAAATGATTATTATTTTTACTCCACATAATCAGATCAAAATCTATAAGTTGTTGCATTTGTTTCAATACTATTTATCAATTCCCTACCTTATCAGCACTTAAAACAGAAATATCAACACAATTATTACAAATCGATCAAAAATGGGTCATCATTTTATGGGAGAAGAGAGAATCTTTTGAACTCAATTAGTTAGGGTTAATTAAAATTGGATTTTTCCTCTCTCGAATTCATTTTTATAAAAATATATAAAAAACAACGATTGCAATCAATACATAGATGGGCTATTGATGTATTACCACATTTTCTACTTTACTTCTTTTTTTGTCATCATTCTCTTGCCTTTATTCATTTTTGTTTTATTTTGAAATCATTGATAACGTCATTCATGTGTATGACAACAATAATGATGGTGGTTAAACAGGGTAAGCACTTTTTTGTGGTGTTACCATTTCCAAAATCAAACATTATCACCTCTATATATTCTGTTATCAGTAGAGTAAATGGATTTTAAATGTATTGACAAAACTTGTCCACTGGAATGGAATGGAATATGGTTAACGCATATATTTTACTGGTCTAAATACTGTATATTATCTCATGGATTCCATAATACTGTAATTGCCTAGAAAACAGAATGTCTTAACTTTTTTGTTTTAGTTGTTGTTTTTTCATCCATTACCTATGTCATTGTTGTTATCTTTCGGTTTGGTCTGGTCTCGTTTGACTGCAATTTCAGTATTGCTTGGTGGGTTGCCTACAGCCCTTTGGCTGGCTGGCTGTATTACCTTTCCTCCAATATGCTTTGCGTTCATTTACATTTGTGGTCTATATCAACGTTTATTAAACTTTCGTTTTTCCTACTTTACGGGGCTGGCTTATCGGTAAAGTGCTGGTGGCTCACAACCGTTCGAAATATTTACAAACCAAATTAACAGCAACAGCAAAACAAGTTCAATATTTTGTTGTTATCGGTGTGGTGCTGTGGTTGGTCGTCGTCGTATTTTTTTGTTGTGTCAGTAGTTTGTCAGTTTGTTTGTAATGTAGAAAAAAATTATTGTGCGGTATGCACAAATTCCAAACTGAAAAATCGGTTAATTCTCTAAACGTCCCACCACGTCCCATCTTCTTCTTTGAATTTTGTTTTTTTTTTGTTATTGTCACAATTTAGTTTTGCTGTGGCAATTGTATGAGATAATTAAGAATTGTTTGTATAGAAATTCCTCCAAGAGGAAGACATTCCAACCAACTGGAAGTTTAACGAGATTGTATTGAACTGATATTTTCTTATTTAGAAAATGCTTACAATTGATAAAAGTTTTGGGTAACATTATCGATTTAACTGTCAATTAACCTATTTTCTTTTTAATATACAATGGAGCCAAAAAATGGGGTGAACAGTGCCCTAAAAAGTGTGTTGTTTTTTTTTTTTTTTTTTTTTAAGAAAAATTATATAACTTTACATTGGAATAAGTAGTGATAGGTCGTATTAAAAATAGTTATTTTTTACCGGACCTTTGCATTTTTTTTGAAATTCGCCTATTTTTGACCACAAACTAAGTTGAATTTAAGAAAGTTCTTCACCGATTGGATTATTAGTTTTTCAGTTATCGTGCCCGCCATTCGTAAAAACACTGCTTCGAGAAAATGCGTTTAAAGTTTGAGAATCACTTTTGCCGTCACTTGATGCTGACACATTAAATCAGCTATATCTTCCAGAGTACTTAAGATTCTTGACATTCTCGAATTAAATTAAAAAAAATAAATTAAATTTTTTGACACAGTGAATGGGGAGTCCCCTTAAACTTGTTTGAGTATTTACGTTTCTTCGATATCCTCCCAAGATGAGTTTTATGCAATTACTAAAAACTTTTGGTATTTTTATTGCAATTGAAATTTAAAAATAAATTCGATTCAGTGTCATTATACTTTATACGATTCTCAGGCAAATTCCTAAACATTTTTCTCAAAATGTATTACCACATCAGGCGGGTATTTTTTAAACATCTGTTACATTCGAAAGGTTATCTAATAAAACAACAAAAATTAAAAATTCAACAAAAATTGAATTTTTACCCTTATTTTATTGAAGCACATCATTTAATATTCCATTAATATTTTTATCACCTACCCACCATCATTGCTCCGCATGCCATGTAAATTTTCATGGCATTTAAAACAAGCCATATAAAGCAACCACATAACACTTGTTCTATTCTGCAGAAGAGGGCAAAAAACCCTTATGGTTGTGGTTAAAAGCCACATAATCATTTTACCATAATGAGATTACTAGCTGAAATGGGTAATGAGCCCTAAATAATAATTTTCACATAGCAGCTTTATTTTCCATGAAAAGGGCTTATTTGCTCCAGCCTTTGCAGTTTTTTCCACTTTCTACCATAAAGTCTATAAATAGGTTTGTTATATGCTGCGCTAATTTCCCAATATATCAATTTGGGGCAACATTTTCAGAAGAAAGGTTCATCTTCTTTGGTTTGGCAAAATGTCTAAACAATTGACATACATAGATACATCCGACAGCCCCATTCATCTCTCAAAATGTCATCACTGGGATTGAGTGTTCCTTTCTTTTTGTATTGTGTAGAGGAAGGAGATAGCGCCGTTGCTGATATTCTTTTATGTCCCTGACACACTGAGAATCTATGCAGAAGACTTTAGTGAAAGTCACTGAAGTGAAGTGAAATGAAGTGTAGGCCTTGTAACGATTTTAGTTATACTTCATTAAATTTTATTAGTCATAAAGGGCATTGAAATGAGAAGTAACATCGTTGCTGCAACATTGGCTGTAGCTAAATATCAAAGCGATTATCATGAAGGAAATATAATTTTTTTCTTTGCGATTGTTTACCATGAGAATTTTTGTTTCTTTTTAACATTTTTGTTTTTTCAATTCAAATATCATTTATTGGCCGTAGAATAAAATCTGTGTTTGAAAGCAATATTTGTTTTTAAATGGGAATGAATCTCTTTAAATGTAATTTATTTAATGATATCATGAAATATTTTGAAGATTTAAAAGAGAAAACCAATAATTTACAAAAAAATATTGTTGTTGTTTTGCGTTATTTAAGAAAACTACATATATTTGATACATATATTTGTCTAACTCTCGTATGAACTGTATTATTAACTTCGCATAAAAATCAATAAATTGGCGGAATTTTCTTTTTTTGGGGAAATAGGCTATTTTAGATCGAAAACCAAGCTGGGAAATAGGGAAGATCTTCACCGATTGGATTTATATATGTACAGTACAACGTGTTAAACTTTGGAACCGATTGGACTATTAGGTTTTGAGTTATCGTGCCCACCATTCTTAAATATATTTTTTTCGAGAAAAAGGAGAAAAGGATTTACCCTCTTAAATCTGAAATCGATAGTTATCGTGCGCACCAGCCAGACAGACATTTCCGCCTTAAGGCTGAGGAAATAAAAAGAGTTTATATTTAAACAAAAACGATTTCTATTTCAAGGACTATATTTATCGTGTCTTAACGGATTGAGTACCAATCCGTTAAGACTCGATTATAAAAAATATGTGCTATATGTCTGAGACTTACAACCAGTGTTGCCAATTTAGCACTTTTCAAACTCGTTTAGCACCAAAAGCACCTTTTTTAGAACTTTTATTTTTTTCTGGAATTAGTTAAAATTTTTGGTATTATTTCGATCTCGAATTGACTCATTAAATTGTCTCTATGTTTTACGCTATGAGTTTGATTTTATTAAAAAGTTTCAGTACATCTGTAAACAATTAAAAGATCTTCAAGTTCGACCGGTCAGAACTTTTTATACCCTGCATCATGTGGAGTGTGTTAACATTTTCTCAAAAAATTGTCGGGTACTTCGTACGGTTATTATAGCATCGCCTGCTAGTAGGTTGTTTATTTTGTAAAATGAAAAACCAGGTTAAGTGGGCCTTTGTACGGTAGTGATTTAGAAATCATGAACCTAAATCGGAAACTTTCTGGAAAGTAGTTTTTTATTCACCGTGAATTAGGAATACCAAAATATAGTCACTTCAGAGTACCGAAAATGCGTCGCGTTCCACTTTATAATGGGGTTATATCAAAAGAATGACCTACATCGAAAAAGTTCGGAAAACAAATTTTTAAATTACAGACAATTCTCCAAAACCCCCAAAAACTGGTGGGGAAATTTGACACAAAATATATTCAATTTGATGGAAAAATGTGCCCGACGTCCACAAAATGTCGTTCTCTAGGCTCTAATCCGAAACATAGATGGACATTGATATTTTTGGTGGGGAAATGTGTACTTAATGAGAATCCAAAATATCAAATTACAGCCAATTCTACTAATATCAATTATACAATTTCTAGCACTTTTATTTGACACTCTTTTTAAATTCTTAGCACTTTCTGACATTTTTTTAAACAAAATCTAGCATTTTTATCAACAAAGTTTTGGCAACACTGTTCACAACTAACATAGCTTACAAAACTTGTAAAGTTGGACGATATTCGCAACTTCTAATGTGTGTGATTTCTGAAATTCGTGGAATGAAATTTTCGGAAACCTGAGAATTTGTACTTTTAATAGAATAATATAAAATCGGTTCAGCAAGATCGATGTATTTAATATTTTCGAATTCACGTTATTACATATTTTAAAAATAATAAACTTTTTTCTCAGTTGAAAACTAGTAAGGAAAGTAGTAAAGTCGGACTGGGCCGACTATATGATACCCTTCACCACTTTGGGTATATTTTACATATGTATCCGAAAAGTCGTCGCCTTTTTGAAGGAATTTTGATATGAAATTGAACGAACATAAATATGTGATTTTTATGTATTTGTGGAACCTATGCTAAGTTTCATTTCATTTGGGCAAGTTTAGAGTCGATTGCGCACAGTGGGACAGATTTGTGTAAATCGATTTAAAGCAAACTTGACACACGCTATTCGCTATGCTGCACGGTTTAAAATTTAATTAAATTTAATCTCAATCAGACACCTACGCTATGCCAAAATTCTTGCAAATCGAATGATTTTCAGATACTTTGGTGCACCATTTACCTAAAATCGGACGAAACTATGTATCAAATGATTTTCAGGGACTCTGGTGCACCATATACCTTAAATCCGGCGAAACTATAAATTGAAGCTATTTGTAAATCTAAACCGATTTTCACGAAACTTAGCACACATCATTCTAGACCTAATTGAATAGGCTATACCAACTTTCGTGCAAATTGAAAGATATATAGGGACTTTGGTAGACCATTTACCTAAAATCGGGCGAAACTATATATAGGAGCTATATATAAATCTGAACCGATTTTCACAAAACTTAGCAAAAATCATTCTAGACTTAATTTAGTAAGCTATACCAAAACTCATGGCAATCAAAGGATTAGCAGGGACTTTGGTGCATCGTTTACCTATAATCGGACGAAACTATATATGGAAGCTATATCTAAATCTGAACCGATTTTCACGAAACTTAGCACACGTCATTCTAGTCTTAATTCAATACGCTATACCAAATTTTGTGCAAATCGAAAGATATGTAGGGACTTTGGTGCACCATTTACCTAAAATCGGGCGAAACTATATATGGGAGCTATATATAAATCTGAACCGATTTTCACAAAACTTAGCAAAAATCATTCTAGACTTAATTTAGTAAGCTATACCAAAACTCATGGCAATCAAAGGATTAGCAGGGACTTTGGTGCATCGTTTACCTATAATCGGACGAAACTATATATGGAAGCTATATCTAAATCTGAACCGATTTTCACGAAACTTAGCACACGTCATTCTAGTCTTAATTCAATACGCTATACCAAATTTTGTGCAAATCGAAAGATATGTAGGGACTTTGGTGCACCATTTACCTAAAATCGGGCGAAACTATATATGGGAGCTATATATAAATCTGAACCGATTTTCTCGAAACTTAGGTCACGTCATTCTAGACTTAATTCAATACGCTATGCCAAAATTCATGCAAATCCAATGGCTTTCAGGGACTTTGGTGCACCATTTACCTAAAATCGGGCGAAACTATATATGGGAGCTATATATAAATCTGAACCGATTTTCTCGAAACTTAGGTCACGTCATTCTAGACTTAATTCAATACGCTATGCCAAAATTCATGCAAATCAAATGGTTTTCAGGGACTTTGGTGCACCATTCACGAAATTTAGCACACATCATTCTAGACCTAATTCAGTAGGCTATACCAAATTTCGTGCAAATCGAAAGATATATAAGGACTTTGGTACCCCATTTACATTAAATCGGACGAAAATATATATGGGAGCTATATCTAAATCTGAACCGATTTTCTCCAATTTCAATAGGGTTCGTCCTTGGGCCAAATAAGTGACATGTGCCAAATTTCATCCAAATCGGATTATAAATGCGACCTGTACTTTGTTCACAAAAATACATGGACGGACAGATTAAAAAAATAAATCGACTCAGAAAGTGATTCTATGCATATTCTCAAAAGGAACCATGGGTCTATCTTGATTATTTTTGCCTGTTACAAACATATGCACAAAGACATAATACCCTGTACCACAGTGTGGTGAAGGGTATAAATAGTGTAAACATTCATTAAAATGATTTAAAACAAAATATTACACTTAATATCCGCAATTATTTGAAATTACCGACGATTCATCTACATTTATTTATTAATGTTATTATTGCCATATTTGCCAATACAAAAGCAAATTGTCTGATTACACGCTTCAGTTTTGATTTGTACAATTTCAATTTGGATTTTAAATGCTTTCAACGCCAAAGTTGGTGATTAATGATTGAGAAGAGAAAAAGCTTGTTTATTTTTTTATTTAATGTTTAAGTGTAATTTGTGACTTAAAGGCAGGCTTAAAAAAATATTTTCTTTTAATTACAAAATAAAATCTACTTTAATTTCTTTGAAAGAATAAGAATTGTACGCCCTCAAAACATAAAAAGCCACAAAACGCCAACTTAAAGACTAACTCATGCGGAACCACATCGGTTGGTTGGATGGTTGGTAAGTACGAATTTTGCGTTGATGAGGCTTATGACGCAAAGTTGTTTTTTTATTCTGGGTTGTGTTCTCTTTCTTTTAAAGGTAATTTGCTAGAGTTTTAATATTTTATTTCCTTTTATAGACATAATTATTTTAGAGTTTTTTCTACCTTCCTCTATCCATTTATGCGTTTTTTTGTTTTTAATTTTCAGAGTCCAAAACCTATCTTCCAGTCATGTATTCATATTGTGGCGCCCAACTCATTCGCGTTTTTAGGGGATTTCATATCTGAACTCATTTTGGTTGGTTCTGTTTATATTTTTCTCATTTTTTGTTTATTTTTCATTTCGTTCTTCTAAAGAAAACCAAACGAAAAAACGGGAACGCAGAAATAAAAAACATGGTCTTCATTTATGTTATGTTGCCCAAGGCAAATGAAAATAATAATGAATAAGAAAAACAAAAAACAATATAAATATTGCAAAAAAACTTGTATAAATATTGAAGTATATCAGCAAATCAAAATAAACGACTGCACGAATAAAATAAAGGGGAACATTGCAAAATCAACAAGAGCCAAGCATTTGCCCCCTGAAACCATGTGGCAAAGAGGTCAAGCAAGGGTTAATGCATTAACATGATTAAAATATGTTTTTCTAATCGAAAACTTTGTTGAGGCATCCATCATTAATAGAGATTTGCTAATATGTAATAAAGTGATTGACTTTTCGATTGCTAGTGGTTCACATACAACCAAACAAAAAATAAAAAAACCAAAACAAATTTTTGCCATTTGAATTTCAATATGAAAACACATATGCCACCAAAATCGAAACGCTTTTCGAATAAAGAATTATCGCTTTTTTATTGAGCCATTTAATATTGATTAATATACCGGACACATAAATATTGACCGGAATAATAATCAGTTTCATGGATCAAAATGATAGGAGGGAACAAGAACAACTTATTATGTTGCGGCCGAAAACAACAACAAAAATTCGATCAATTGAACATAAGCGAACGCACACTATCGCATAAGTTTTTATTGTAAAATTAGTAGTCATATTTTCCCAGAATTATTTTTTATGCCATATTTGTGAATGATAGATACCTTATGGTAATTTTGAGGCTATAAAATGCCTATTTACAATTTTATAAAGAGGTGTTTAATTTCGAACATTTGGCAGCATACAGTTTTTTAATACTTTGTTAGCATATACTTTAAGTTAAAATGATGTACAGCGAACTGAAAAAAGCCAAAAGCCAAAATCAAAAAAGAAAAATATATATTTTTGGTTTAAAAGTGAAAAAGGCGTATAATTGAATTTCAAGCTTCCTTCATCATTATTTTTGGGAAAAATCCAAAGAGGATTCTACACCATTGTTTATTTTTTCTTTTGATCTCAAATCAATATTTCAATATGGAGTATACATATTGGTATGGGCTCCGTATAAAATCTGTTAAAAGTCTGATGATAGATTTTTTTATAGAAAAACAAATAAAAAGTCTGAATCGTTGTTGCCTACATATATAGATCCATAGCCTACAGTTTGCAAAATCGATGTCTAGTTTCTAAATTTATAATTTTTCAAAATTGTGACAGTTTGTGGATATAGGATTTACTATTCCTTTAATATAAAATATATGTTTGTTATCATAGACTTGGCATAGAGTTGAAATTGTCTTAAAGGCCACATCCTCGGATGCATTTAATAACAATAAATACATTGCTATGCAGAATTATTTATTAAAAACTATATTCTATGTTCTAAATATCAGTTGAGAGATGATTTACATAGAGTGCTAATGATAAACAAATGAAATTTACAAGTTTTTCAAATATTTACCATTTGTGGGAGAGGTACTAGAAATAGTGGTCTGAAGGGTGTCATCTTAATTTAGGTTTGATAAAAGTGTCATTTGAAAAGTTTGGACTAAATCGCCATTTCATTCCCTACATATTGAGGAATATTCAACTTTTGGACACTTTATCTGAGGACATATTTTTCTCATAGAACATCATAAGGTTTCTTTCCATAGATTACACTTTTATAGAAGAACACAATATCTTCTGCCCAAATTATTCATTGCAAAAATATGAACTTTAAATATTATATATAAAATTTAAATTTTCGCCAAAATGGGTAACCTTTTGTGTGACTTCTTACTGAAGGTGTCGTGCAAAAATGTACACTTATATTGAAAACATTATCTGATCATAATTCTAAGTGTAGTTTCGTGCCATTTTTCGTACGAATTTTATTAGCTTGCACTATCAACAACTATTTTAGAGGCAAACAATCCGGATTATATAATGATTAATGAGTTGGAGGTCCCGATAATCGAGAAGATTTGAAGATTTGAGGCATACATACATTTTTGGTCCGCTTAGAATCGTGAGCCCAATTATTACCGCAAATTGAGTTATATTCCTATATGTGATCATGGTCAAAATATTCCTATGTCGATAAAATCATAGATATATGGGAGTTCGAAACTTACAATTTGAAAAGAACACATTGACCATTTTTAAATGAATGTGAATCATTCACAAAATAACTAATATTATAAAATATTGAAACAATTTGTTTAACTCTCCAATGGATTAGAGAATTATAAAAACAAAAAAACAAATTTCCATGTTCAAAATTTTATAACGCTTATTTTTTATTAACATGTTCATTATTAAATAAAAAAAAAATAATTCTTCTCTCCTTTATTTATATTTTATTGGGAATCCATGTTGCAAAAATAACAACAAACAATATTTAAAAATTTATGGCCGGCACCATGATGATGATCAGTTTTCTGTCGTTCGTCTAGTTCAATGACTCATTTCATGTTTTTTGCAGTTTGTTTTGTTATGGATTTTCTTTCATGTTGGTGAGTTACTTTTTGCTTGTCTGGTTTCGTGTTTTTTTTGCAATTCATTTTTTTAATTTCCCAGAAACAGTTTTTCAGAGCATAGCTTCACGCTCATATTTTTATTTATATTCTCATATTTTTATTATTCTTTCTTTCTTGTAATTAACAATAATAATTTAACACAAAATAATTAAATTGAAAAACAAAAAATTATAATTGTCTCAATTAATTGTAAGTGTCTATCGAAATATTTATTGCAATGAAGATAGGCTTCTTGAGTTCTCCAAAACAAAAAAAATATATTTAAATTAATTTTGTTGTTGTCACATTCAAATGAGTTTTTACGCAATTTAAGGCCAGCCAAACGACAGCAACAACAACAATTCAAATCAACAATAAATGCTGCTTTGCTGTTGCATTACAACTACAACAACAATTATAATAATATTGTATCTGGCAAATTGAAATACAACTCGATTCGAATCACTAACGAAACAAAAACAACAACTACAACATTGCGTTTGGACCCACTGGCTAGCTACTATAATGTTGGGGCTCTCGTCGTTGTTGTTGTTGCTGTTGTTGTTATTTTAATTGTTTGTTTGGCAGACGTCGTTGTTAAAAACAACCCAACCAAACAAACTCACACACATGTTTCTGCTACTCACACTCACTCACACCTACATTAATGGTATTATTCAGTGGCATTGCAATACAAGCCAGTCAAGCTGGTCGATTGTTGTTGTTGTTACTCACATTCAACTCTGCAAGGAAAAAAATTGTATTTTTTATTTGTTTTGGTTTTTTATGGCATTTAGTTGTTGTTTTTGTTTCTCAGCTGCTATTTTTTGGCACACACACTCAAAACGCACACAATCTCACAATTTTTGTTTGAATTTTAATTTTGTTTTCCTTGAATGCGTTTTAGAGTTTTCAAAATTTATTTTAAATATTTTATTTTGGATTCTTTTTTCTTTTTTTCTGAAGGGAGATGAATTCTTTAAAATAAATAGCTTTGGGCTCTAATTTGCAATTTCCGTTTTTATATGTATTTTATTTTAAATATTTCAACACTTTGCTATATTGCAAAATTATTTCAAGTTTACTTTGCACTTCACTGTAGACACCAATAAGCCGAACAAACTTTAAAGATATCAATTTTTTCACAAATTATTTTTAATCGTTGTCTTCATGGATACACCTTTATGTGGTTTGTGATTCTAATTAGAATTTTGTTAGCTTTAATATTTTATTTTTATAATTCCACAACAAATATGATTTGTTTAAAATTTGTATTTCCTACTTTTCAAGAGGAAATACCAACCGCGCGTCCAAAAAATTTATGCGACAATACGACCCGTACACGTCTGCAACAAAAACACGAATGAGCCGATATGACTCTCTTTGGCATAGCTTTACTCTACCATATGGATTACATTTTTCGATTAAGTTCCACATATCCAAGTTAAGTTGTTCTGCTCTCTCTCTCTCTCTCCGCCAAACAGAAGAGAGCAGCAAAGTAAATATTTGCAAATAAACGAAAACTCCAGAATCCAGCTTGCCACAAAATGAGGTATCTTTAACTTTGCACATGCCACTGCTGTTGTTGCTGCATTCGATGATACCCATTCCACCGCCACCAACCAACGACAACAACATCAGCCAGTATTGCCGCAAACAATGATGGTGTGTGGTATGTTGGCGTTTCCTTTTCCGTCTCCCACCACCAAAACAACACAACTCACACACAACCCATACCAACTCTAGTACGAAATAAAATTCTAAAAATTCTCCGAGAGCCTTAATATAGCTTTGCTCGCTCACATGGTGGTTGAATTCTTCTGTGTCTAGCAGGCAGCTTGTCGTGTTAATTCTATTTTTGTTTTCTTCTTTTTTGTTTTGTTTTGATTTTTATTTGTTATGTTCATATTTCGTTTTTGTTTATTCGTCTACTATGGCTCTCGCGTGCTCTCTCTCTCGCACATTATGTCTCTCTTGTGTGTGGATGTTAAGTTAAGCAAGTTTCGAGATACTTTGTTTGGCATTCCAAAGATATTAACTGTAAAAATTCTTCCTCCAAGTGGTTGCGACAATTTTTGTTGCATGCGATAAAAATTTTAAAAATGTCGTTTTCTTATAAAAATTATTTAGGGACAAATTGTAGCATATTTGAGAATTTTTAATAATGCAGAAAAATTGGTTGTAGTAGTAATTAATTAAAAAATTTTCGCAAGAAAAATTTCATATGTTTTGCTTATGGTGTATATAAAATTTAGTGTTGACCGAATTTAATGATTAATAGAGACCACAATATTTAAGAAAGAGATTTGAAATGTTGATAGTACATTTCTACAGTCCCTAGGATGTTTGGTATTCCAAATAATATTTATTGGTCCACAGCTCCTATTCAGGATTTTAGGAGTGTGAGATATATCTATGGGTATTCACTCTTTGGCTTGAAGATGCAGCTAAATCTTCAAGCCAAAGAGTGAAAACGATTAGAAACAATTTTAGATATAGGTCCATGTTTTGGCATAGCCCAGATATATAGGTTTCGCTCCAAATCATACGACCCGGTCCTTTTTTGTATTTTGAAGGTATGTTCCTAATGAAATGGCCAGGGACGTATGCGAGTCATTGTTCTTCCTCCTGGAAGGTACCAACAAGATTACCAAACTGGATTATAAAATTGTACTTTATCCGTCATATTCTCAGGTTTTTATCCCATTTGAAATCTTGAGTAGAAATTGAAAAATAATATATGAATTTAAAAGTAATCTATGATTTTGTTTCTATAAATAAAAACGTCTTTGAGTCCAACGTATCGAACTTTTTACAACCTCCGCCATAAGGAGGACATTGCAAATATCTAAAATTGATCGGGAATTTTATATGTAGACTATGGCGAGATAAAAATGAAACATCATTCTGTATCAATCAGTTTGGAAATTACATTAGGACTTTGAAATTTTCGGAAATGTCACGTTACTTTTATATAGGGGCTATGTAGAAATATGGACCGATATAGAATATTTTATGGGATGATGTTGTTTACTCACTATGGTCTCAGCCACAGTCACTTCGCAATCATCAAAATACCGACAACAACTGCTAATTTTTGTTAGGTTATGTCACTGAAAAATGTATAATTACAGCCGATATCTGGTGGCTATACCAAATCGTGGAGCTTTTTTATAATTTGTACTTTCGATTTAAAACGAAATTAATTTGGTTATAATAGGTTATATTGTAGGCTATCAAGGAACGTTGCTAAATTATTTTAGTCTTCAAATGATGATGACACTTTAGTCTTTAAATGTTTAAAGTATTAAAAAAATAATGGAAACAAGATGATGTAAGGTCAGTGTCAAACATGTTGTGTCATCCATGTGGTGACATTAGTCTAATATAAGCCTAGGGAATAGTTTTTTTTTTTTTAAATTTAATTCATTCTACCGGCAGTTTGTGGGTATTAAAGGCCGTTAGCTAAAATTAACAAAAGTGTATTCACTATGGATGGAATAACATTTATTTTTATTTTTCCTGCGTAAGGTAAATTAACAAATTAAATTAATTAATTTACATATTTGTAAATTGAAAAATGTAAACTTATTTTTAGATGTTATTACAAACATTTCAGTTCTATTCTAACATGTAATTGCAAATTGTGTTTTTTTTTGCCATTTTCATTTAAATTTTAATTCCGCCTTTTAAAAAAGGAATCAATTCTAAGTTTAAGTCTAAATTGGATCACATGACACTTAAAGGATTTTTTTATATTTTTCTTTTGAGATGCAAAAAAGTTGCAATTAAAAGCGTCGCATTTCGCCATTGGATAAGCGGATTTTCAGACATATTGGTCAGTGGCTTACAAATGTCGTTGTTAATTATTTTTGTCAAGTTTGACATTGACGTTATTGCAGCAGAACAGTCCTTTATTTATTTATATTCATTTGGATATGAGTTTATTATATTCTTAACCAGGGAGGGCAATTTTTCTGATTTAGATGAGACATTCGTAAATGTAACCCATTGAGGTGAAATTCGATTGCGGTCAAGTTGGAAGATCCACATTTTTCTATAACACACATTTAAAGGTACCACAGGCTTACACAATTGTTAACTTATTTTGCAAGTTTTATATTTTCTTCTGAACATGTTTTTAGATTTTAGATTTTTAAATCTCGACACTACATGTTTTCCCCCATTGGGTACAAAAGATAAAAAAACAAAATAATTTTAAACTGAAATCAATCTTCTTTCTCTGTTGAATATACAAAACATAATTAAATTATGTTTTGTAAACACTAATTAATGACTGGATTTATCGCTTGGCATTTACATGCAGAAGCTTAGAACACACATTTCTTGCCTTCCCCTAATCATTAGAACCAGTAGAACAGAAGCAGAACTTGACTAATAATCTTCCATCGATACTTTGTACAACAAAGTTTGTGAGCAAAAGTAAAAGTGCTTCGAGCAAGCACATGTCCAAGCCGATCCAAATAAGCAATCAAATGCTAATGGGACTTTTAGCGTATGTTCCATATTAAGTTGTGTGTATGTGTGTGTGTGTGCTGTGTTGTGACTGGCCATACTGCATCAATAATAACGGACCAAAATATAAAGTAGTAGTCGTAGTAGCGATTTCCAAAGTTTTAATTTGATTTTATGTATCTCTGTTTCTTCGTTTGTTCGCTGATTCGCTTGCCTTTGTGATGGAGTCAGTTATTGTATCGTATGCCGCCATTAATGACTCTCGATCATAATGCGAGTTGCTTTGGCAAAGTTCACTCGGGTTAATTACATTTTCTTTGCGTCTTTGTGTGTGGTTTGTTTCGATTTAAGCGAAGTGGAATTTCTTCATCGTGACACAAGACACAATTTCATGAATGCAACCAAAACTTCAGCCAGCATTTTTGAGCAGAGCAAGAAAACTAACGAGAGAAAAAACTTTAGTTGGTAGTTTTTTGCACCATTATTATCATCATCGTCGTCGTCGTCATCATCATCTTTTTCATATCATCGCCGTTTTGTTGCAATATTTCAGTGAAAGAAAACATGCCCCAGAATAAGAATGTGTGTATATGCAACATGTGTTGTTGTGTGCTTACCAGTTCTTTTCATTTGGATTTTTTTTATCATTTTTTGCTTGGCTTCTGTTTTCAGTTGAAAGTGGGTGTGTTGTGCTGGCAGCACCCAGTCGGGGACTACGTACCAAAAGCTGTTCTCTTAATGGTTTGGAACAACATTAAATTGTAAACAAATTTCTGTTCAAAATTGTGTCATATTTTTATTTCGGCGTGATACATTTATTATTTATAACGTCTTTTTATGTGACTAGCTTCGATATAGGTCACAGCCGAACATCATTAAAGCCCGCAAATAGGAAATATTGTATCGCATTATTTTGCCGGCTATTTATTTTCGGTTATTTATTTTCATTTAGATGCTCTATCATTAAATGCCCATAAAGAATGTTGATAAAAAATCGTTGAAATATATATTTAATTGTTTCAGTTAAGGGTCACAGACCAGTGGCGACTTGTATTACTCCTCTCCATTCCACTCTCTTTGTAAACTGAAAATAATATTTTAAATTGAACTTTAATAGCTAATAATGGAAGGAAAATGCTTTGTAGCAATTGTTTTGGATTTGCTTGTTTAATTAATCTCTCGCTTTTATTGCCATTGTTTATGAAAAGTATCATTTGTATTTATTGTTTATCTGTCAGAGACGAAATATGAAATATTTCAAAGAAATCATGACGCATCTTCATCAAGACACTTTAACGAAAGCACACACAAACAAATTCAATTTTGTACAGCATGGGGGCATGCAATTGAGACGGTTATAGTTAAAACAAGTGAAAAAGCGTTAAGTTCGGCCGGGCCGAACTTTGGATACCCTCCACTATAGATATACTGACAGGTACTTGAAATGAAAATATAGGGAAAATTCCAAAAAGTGGACCTATATCGACATTTCCACACACCAGATATGTAAACCACAATGTAAACTATAAAAAAATTTTCAGAAATTTTTAATGGACAATTGATTTTGTATGGATTTTTTGTTATTATACGATGGTCTGTATTCATTCCATAATACCTTTCGCAATAATTTAGGCTTTCTTTTCGGTCTTCTTGGGCAAGAGAACAGCTTGGATGTTTGGCAATACACCACCTTGGGCGATAGTAACACCAGACAACAATTTGTTCAATTCTTCGTCATTTGGATAATGAGGGTGTATACACTTCGACACGGTTAAAATGGTTCTAGACCCCATGTTTCTTTGGACCAAATTTTATCCAAACTTTGGCCATGTTGTTATTTCTTCCAAACTTAGTTCAAGTTCGAAGAATGGGAATATCGGTCCACTCATTCTGGTACCTCCAACACAGGGGCTAGGTCTAAATACGGGTTCGTATATAGTTCATTATCGAACCTTTCGTTCTAGTTTTTTATCTCGATATCCTCCGCAGGTGATATGATTACAACAGAGTCTCAGAACCAAACCAAAAAGAGGAACAAATTGCATAACTATTTTAATATAAAAAAGGGGGTTATATGGGGACTACCCCAAAAAGGGGGTGCATATTAATAATTTTTTGTAGGGAAATTAGTTACCATATACGACTACAAAATACCAAATTTCAGCGAATTCGGTTGAAAAACGTGCTCAAGAACCTCAAAATAGCGAAAATTGGGGGTACCCTTATATGGGGGCTACCAGAAAAATTTGACCTATATTTATAATTTTTGGTGGAGATATTTGGCACCCAATAAGAACCAAATGTACCAAATTTCAGCGAATTCGGTTGAAAAACGCGCTCAATAACCCCAAAATACCGACAAGGGGGTACCTTTATATGGGGGCTACCAGAAAAAGTGGACTTATATTTATAATTTTTAGTGGAGCGATTTTCTACCCAATAAGAACTCAAAGTACTAAATTACAGCCAATTCGGTTGAAAACTACGATCAAAACCCCCAAAATACTGAAAATTAGAGGGTACCGTTATATGGGGGCTAACAGAAAAAATGGACCTATATGTATAATTTTTTGTGGAGTAATTGGGTACCCAATAGAAACTCAATATAATAAATTTCAGCGAATTCGGTTGAAAAATGGGCTCAAGACCCCCAAAATACGGAAAATTGGGGGTATCCTTATATGGGAGCTATGCCTAAACGTGTACCGATATATCCCATCTTCGAACTTGACCTGCCTGCAGACAAAAGACGACTCTGTGCAAAATATTGGCAATATATCTCAACTCGTTTAGACGCTAGAGTGATTACAACAGACGGACAGGCAGACGGACATGCTTAGATCGTCATAGAATTTTACGCTGATCAAGAATATATATTCTTTATAGGGTCGGAAATGATTATTTCGATGAGTTACAAACGGAAAGACAAATTTAATATACCCTCCATACTATGGTTGAGGGTATAAAAATAAGAGAATTGAACAATTACTCTAATTAAGAATTACGGGTCTACAATAAAGAAATGTTTAAAACTTACACCAAAGCAAAAAAATGTACTTCTAGAATCTATTGTTTCAAATCGATTCTAATATATATATATATATATATATATATTAATTTAAATGGGAAGTGTTGCAAAGTCCTTTGAAACATTACAGACACATAGGTGCGCTGAGGCCCCAATATGGCTGGAATTTTTCCTAAGAAATAGTTTAAATTCAGTCGTAATTCATTCACCACGTAGTGTACTCAATATTAAACATATCACACCCTGCATTATCCATACAATAACAAATAGCAACTCAGTTTTTTTCACAAAAAGGAAAAAAGCTTGGTATCATCCTCTTCATCATAACCTCATCCGTATATCACCATAATAATCAGCTAAACATTTATAGCTACATACAAATATGGTTGGGGTAACCGAGACATTCAATGGAATAGTAAAACACATGTCATTGTTGTTATAGCTGCCACTCTTGTTGTTTCTTGTTGTTGTATGTTAGTCGATCGATTGGAATCATTTGTATCCACTTTCTGTTTAAACTTTGCTATATGGAGAATACAATTTAATCGCGGATATGAAAATCTGATATGATCTTTAACTACTATCTATCTCTCGCTATGTTTGTACGCGGCAGTGGCAGACAAACGACAAAGCTAGAAAGCTATGGTTTTATTATTATTTGTCTATACAAGGAGGGGCTGCTGCTTTTAACTACGTACGAAGTAGTAGTGGCGCATAGATACATTGGTGCAATGAACTGTTGAATAGAAAACAAAAATGACCCAGTGTAATAATGGAAAACGATACCGCAAAGAGATAAACGGATTAGTGCATAGTTAAGAAATGATTCATCGATTGAATACAATTGAGATTAAAATGCTTGAATTGAAGTGTTTAGTGGAATTGAAATAAAAAGCGAATTTAAAAAAAATGCTATAATTTAAATGATCTAAATTTGTTATAACCCACTCAACTAAGTTAATGGTGTATTATAAGTGTAAGTGGTCCCAAGATTTTGTGACACCACCTTTTTGTATACTGATCACCATATCTCGACTATCTGAGCCAATACAATAAAATCTCGATAATCCGGACCTTTTTAATCTATATATGTAAAACCCTCCGTCCATCTGATATAATGAGTAGATGTCATCAAAGTACTGAACGTTGTTGTGGATAAATAGTCACAAAATTTTGCATGCAGGTTCTTGAGGACAATACGGAAATGTTGATTAATATTTAGGGAATAAATGAAGAAACATTCATAATGCAAACATCGCAAAATTGTAAATCGGGAGAATAAACAGGGCTATTTTGATGATGATCGATCAACACATAGCAGATCAAATTGGTTAGACATTTGAATTTCTACAGAAAGACATAGTCCGAAAAAGTTGGCAATGTGTTCAATTGATATCAATTATACTGACGTACGTACAGGGATATGGAAGTTATACAATCATTTTTACAAAGGTCTATATATTCTTGATTATTAGTTAATACTATTATTTTACAAAACGAAATTTTGCCCACAATCTAGAATTACATATGTAAAATTTTAGATATATACCCTCAACCTACGGTTTATGGAGGTCTACAGAATTACTTTCTAGGGTCAAAATGTGACAGTATGTGCGGGAGGTGCCATCTATTTAACCGATGATTGCCCTATATCTAGTATAAATATTAAAGTCTGCCATGTCTAGACCACACCATTTGTGGGTAGGTACCAGAAGAAGTTGACTTATAGACCTCATTTTCGGATTTAATGTAGGTTTAGTAAAAATAAATAAAAAAATTTTAACAAGTTTTCGAAATGTTTACCCTTAGTTGGGGAGTTACCAGAAAGAGTGGAACTATGGATGCCATTTTCCAATTAGACCTAGGATTGTTAAAAACATTACGATGTGCAAATCGGTTACTCCATTCGTTTGATATTTGATCTACAAAGATTCGAAATTTTGATCCTTTGTGAGGAAGTTACCAGAAGCAGTGGTTCCCATTTTCGGAATTGATCTATGCCTGTTAGGGATATTATGATATGCAATGCTTGGATATTCCTTTCTTAATATCTCATTAAGATAAAAATTATACAGACGTGGTAAAATATTATGTTGGAAACAATTTTCAGCAAAATTTTAACCATTTATTAGAAGAGATAGCAAAAGAAGTGAACTGATATTTCCCATCTTCGAACTTGATTTAAGATTGGAAGAACTATTACGATGTGCAAAGTTTGGATGAAATTGGCTACTTTGTTCGAAAGGTATCATTTGCACCAGCCAGCCAGACGGAGTGACTGACTGATCGACTCCATATTGTCTAAAATGAATTTTTGTAATTATTTTTACATGTGTTATTTTGAATCAAATTTGATGTAGCAAAGTGTATACACCTAAATCTGTTTTTACACGGTCTTTTTGTACACGGTTTTGATATAACACGGTTTGAAAATTTAATATTTTTAATTTATTTACACGATTTAATTCCATTTAGCACGATTTGAAATTTTATGTACTTAAATTTTTTTGTCAAATTTAATTTTCGCGAAGAATGTTCATATCACAAAAAAGTATTTATGAAAGAAAAAAGTCTGAAACCATCGATAGTTTGCGAACACTAGCTTAAAGATTTAAGTGAATTACCCTTTAGCGCGTACAAACAATTTTTACTGGTCGAAGCAAATGTGAATAGCACTAATTTAGGTGAATTCCCTTTTTTACACGGCTTCTTCTGGAACCAATCTACCATGTAAAAACAGACTCGTCATAGGGCTGAGGTTAAACAAATCGGGTGGGCATTTGAACCAGTATTAATTTGATGTTAAAAAAGTTAAGAAGTGCTTAAATCTGATACATTTTGACCATACCTCGTATATGTAACATAATTACAGTCACATCAATCTCCATTGGAACATATTATATTATTCTGGAAAATTATTACTTGGACAGGTGAATTTATTCTCACATTATTTTCATATGAATTATCTGTACTGCACTATAAATGTATTTTGGTGTGCACTGTAACAGCGTGTGTATGTGTGAACATCGACGCAGCCATAGATACTTCATGCTATCTGTTGCGTTCCACACATAGCATAGCTAGCCGGCATTTTTTATGTGTTGCCTTTTACTATATTTCTGTGCCGGCATTTGTTTAGTTCCACAAATATAAAGCTTTCGAGTGAAAGCTTTGGTTTTTCTTAAGAGGGAAGTCTGGACATTGGGTTGAACATATTTTAAGAATTTGGTTAGACAAATGAAATTCCATGGATGGATACCTGATCATTTTAGGCAAATAACTCAAAACAAAAAGCCAACATTTTGGCGAAATCAGAAATATTTCCAAATAAATAAACAATAAACAGTAAAATTAGTCGAAATCGCTTATAACAGCCGTACAGCTAAATCCCGAGACTAGGCAAACTTTTGCGACATTGGTCCCTCAAGTGTGATATGCTCATACTACACAAAATTACAATATGTAAACCCTTGTAAATATTTTCGTATAACACCCATTTCAGAAGTCATTCATCAATATAATTTATATCAATTTAAAATCTTCTTGTTCACCTGATTACTTCCCGGACTATATATTTCTGAAATACAAGTCTATGAGTTTCTGCGTTGATAAGATTTGATAAAAAAAATTATCCTTCGGTTTATAGTTTTTCTTTTTTCTGTATTTTTGTGAAGAGAAATCCATTCGAAATGAATTCATCAATTTTTCCCCAGTCGACGATATATTTTTCCATTACAATGTAACTGCAACAACTATCTTGTCTGTCATCAATAATGTAGATAACAATAGCCAAGAAACAAATGGTGCTAATCATGATTAGAAATGGCCTATAATAAATATTAGCATCAGGAAATAATTACTTCGTAGACATATTTAGAATGAAACCATAGAAATATTTGTGTTTAATGAATGGATATTCATATTTTTCATTTGTTACAATAAAATGAGTAACGTCAGCATGCACAGAGTACATACACCAGTGTTTGCTGGAAATTGGAATTCATTGTAGTGAAGCATAGCATACTTTTAGGCTGAGTGCAAAATTATGATGCTACTGTTTGATTAAAAATTACCGTTTTCCAACACACCGTTGTGTATACACGAGACAATATGAAATGAATGTACTATTTCTTTAGGGCATTTTTTCCATTTTCATGAAGATAAACATAGCTGGCATATTTTATTTTTATGATTACAACAGTTTGTTCCAAAAAACTGTATTGCTTTTTAGATGAAATGTGTTATAGGGATAAAAACAAAACTTATGACAAAAATTTTGTGGCATATAATAAAAAATATATTATTATTTTAAATGAAACTAAAATTAAAACATATATAAACGGATTGTATACTGCTTAATAAGAAAACGGAGGTAATACGCGAAATTATATTCAGAGTGTCCCTCTGGTAATACATAGATTATACCTTGTGTGTTCTGCTCAGTGGTGTGATAAATATTCCAAGCAAAGACCTAAGAAAGCTGAAGTAGACTTATTCTGAAACTATCAAAAAGGACCGACATTTTTCTAAAAATGGCTAATATGTAAATTCCGCGGCTCCCCGAAAAAGAAAATAAAACTTACTGATGTAAGCCAACCCAAAGCGACTGACGGAAAGTATTTTTTATGCTTTGTATACCCTCAGTCTTATGGCCAATGTAATTATATATACAAAGTGTCTTTGGACCAAATTCGTTTCATACAATTTTGAGTCTACTGGTGCACACGATAACTCCCTAAGAAGGAAACCGATTTAGGCCAAACTTCACACATTGTAAGATGTATCCAAATATAAATAAAATTCGAATATCTTCAGATTTCTTTTGATACCTCCCTAACAAAACTTCTACCGTCGCTTGATGCTGACACAATAAATCGGCTATATCTTCAAGAGTTGTTGATAATTTTTAAAACGGAGAATGGAGAGGTCCCTTTTATAAAAAAGTTCATAGACCTTCACAAATCAAAATAGCATAACAATTTCAGAAATATTCTACATATGGGCATTTCCGGAAAAAGGTAAGCCCAAGTCGAAGAATTTGTTCTTTAATTGTGCTTAAATACGTAAAGTAAAGTCAAAAAATACAAAGAAAGACCACATTTGTCATTTTTTCTTCTTGTTCTTAGCATAAATACTAATTTAATAGCTATAAATGCAGACACTGCAGAAATTTTCCTACTAATTCAGAAATTTTTAATGGATAATTATACCCTCAGCCTTAAGGCTATGTATACACTTTAACACGATGAAAATGTGCCTCATCGAAATATTGGTTCTAGACCCCATGTTTCTTTGGGCCAAATCCGTTTCAGAAAATTTAGCTTTTACCCAAACTTTGCCCACCTTATTATTTCTTCCAAACTTAGTTCAAATTCGAAGATGGGGAATATAGGTCCAATCCTTCTGGAACCTCTACACAGGGGCTAGGTCTAACTGCGGCTATAGTTCATTATCGAACCTTACGTTCTAATTTTTTTATCTCGCTATCCTTCGCAGGTGAAATGATTACAACGGAGTCTAAGAACCAAACTCAAAACGCAGAAAAAAGCAGGTAGTATAAAAAAGTGTAAAAAAGGGGGTTATATGGGGACTACCCCAAAAAGGGGGCGAATACGACTACAAATTGCAGCAAATTCAGTTGAAAAACGCGCTCAAGAACCCCAAAATACCGAAAAATGGGGGTACCCTTATATGGAGGCTATCCAAAAAAAAAATTCATATTTTTTTGTGGAGAGAGTCGGTACCCATTAATAACTCAAAATACTAAATTACAGCTAATTTGTCTTAAAAATACGATCAAAACCCCTAAAATATTGAAAATTAGGAGGTACCGTTATATGGGGGCTACCAGAAAAAGTGGACCTGTATTTATAATTTTTAGTAGGGAAATTTGGTACCCAATAAGAACTCAAAGTACCAAATTACAGCGAGTTCGGTTGAAAACGCGCTCAAAAACCTCAAAAATACCGAAAATTGGGGGGTACACTTATATGGGAGCTATGCCTAAACGTGGACCGATAGAACACATTTTCGAACTTGGCCTGCCTGCAGACAAAAGACGACTCTATGCAAAATTTTTGAGCTCTATCTCAATTCGTTTAGACAATAGAGTGATTACAACAGACAGACGGACTTGCTTAAATCGTCTTAGAGTTTTACGCTGATCAAGAATATATATACTTTATAGGGTCGGAAATGATTATTTTGATGCGTTACAAACGGAAAAAAAACTAATATACCCTCCATACTATGCTGGAGGGTATAAAAAGTGCAAAATCAAGAATGTCGCGTGAGTGACCGAGAAAAATTATTCGCAAATAAAGGATATGCCATTTTTTTAAATTTTGAAAGTGCAATAATAATGCTTGATATCTCTTATTTATGTAAAGAATATTAAAAGTTCAAAATATTCGCACAATTTGCAGAGTTTTTCCATTATTAGCCATGATGTCTAATATGATGTATATTGTAAATTGTTGCAAAATTGGGCAAAGAACTTCAACATGCTGAAAATTAAGCGGAAACATAGACCTATTGAATGTATTTCACAAAAATATCACGTAATGTCAAATTACAGGCACATTGGCTAGAAAATGCGCCATAAATCTTCAAATTACCGAAAATGGGCGGGACCATTTATATGAGGCTATACCAATGTTCCAGTAGTCCGCATGACAATTTAATTTTTCATTAGTTAAATCATTTTACTGCGCACATTAAATTTTCTTTGGCTACACTCTCGCCCCCTATTCAAAGTAACTAAATTTAATATCGATTGCAAAAATATGTTAATATCGCAATTAACACCTCTCGAATTACAATGGTCTCACATAAATACCCACAAAAGCGAATTTAGCTTAACCAGACCACAACAACAAAATTATTTAATAATCAAGTCAATTATTTGCCAATTGAATTAGCCCAGTTAGCAGTTATTATTTTTCTCTTCACTTCTTTCAATATGACCATGAACATGACGTTTGCACATTGAATAAATTGCTTAATAATATTCTGGTAATTTTCAACATCACAATTTTTTTTGGCAAAACCTTCAGACAGACAATGCCTTTTCCGTTGAGCATTTTAAGTTGGAAAAAATTACGCTTCTTTTGCACGAATTACAATTCACTGGTAAATGGTAACAGTTGTTGGTGTTGATGAAGCCTTCACAGTTTTCTTTGAAATTCACTTAAATCCATTGTCACCTATAGAACCGGCGGAGCAACAGTTTACCTTGCACACCAGCCCTGGTGACATATAAAAATTTCCATTTCAACGACTTTAATTCTAAATGCTTGAGTGACACGCAAAATGTGTTACATGTCACCCGGCAATAAACACCACTGGAATGGACGACAAAACGAACATTTTAGTTTTCTGCGGCTCTACCCTTGGATGAATATGTTATAGTTCGGATTCCCCTTTCGTTTGTTGTTGCAATTGTTATTCTATGTTTTTCTTGTTTTGCCAATTTCTTTTGCACAAAATTCACCAATTTGCAAATGTTTATGTTTTCCGTGTTTCTGTTTTTTTTCCCTGGGAATTCTCCATCCTCCCCATGTGGTTGGTATGTTTGCTTCAAAGTGATTTAATAGAGGCCACACATTACTCCCAGGGGTATATTATCTGCTGGCCAACAGCAACGGTAGGCATAAGGCGTAAAAACTAATCGAAAGGGTCGTGGGTAGTTCGTTGACTTGTTTGTCTAACATGTGTAAAAGTCATTTGGTCAACTAAAGTTGTTTGGTTTCATTAATTCGGAGAGTTGGGGCGAACGATGAGAAGTACATTTTCATTGCTTTTTTGTTGTTTTTTGATTTTATTGCAGCAATTGGTTGTTGTAATTAAAATAGCAAACAAATTAAAACTATAATTCCATTGACAATGTTCGGAATTGTTGGCGGAATAAAACTTACGTGAAATTTGATCATAAAATTCAGCACAAATTACTCTGAACGGCTGCACTTACCTGCAAGGAGAACAAATAAGAGAAATAAAATTAAAACATTAAATTGGATTGGGAGCAATAAAACTATGCTAAAATTGTATAAACGTTAATTGCTAAATAAACTAGTTAGGAAGTATCAGTCGGCGTTGCCGACAGAAATATAAATTTAATTCTTAGATGTGTTTTAATATTTTTATTTTGGTCTATTCTGTGACTTATACTAAAACTTTATATTTTTGTATAATATTCTAAGCTACTATAAGCTCGTTTAAAAGTTTTCAATAAGAGTATATTCAAAAGTCTTGAAAAGAGGGAATATTGCAGTTTTATATAAGATTTGAATTTAAAACAAATGAAAACCTGTCAGTCGGGGTTGACGACAGATAAACACTCCCAGTTTGCAGATGTCTACGGAATTATATAAGATTTTGACATATTATATTTATCCTAGTTCATACGATAGCTATATTCGTACAGAATAATGTGAAAATTTGGAGCGGATTGCACTATTAGTCGATTGATGCTAACATAATAAATTGGCTGTATCTTCAAGAGTAGTTTAGTTAGTAGTTCAAGAGTAGATTATCACTCGAAATTTTAAAGTTAAATTCTTGAATTGGTGTAGGTTTGAATTAAATAACGAAACAAAATTATATTTTTTGAATCCGAGAATTGGGGATGCTGTGGGGATCATATCTTTGATCTCGATTTTACTTTGGAAGATATATTACGACGTGCAAAGCTGCGATCAAATCGGTTATTCCTTCGAGAGTTATCGTGCACATCAGCCAGACAGACAAAAAAAGAGACAGAGCCATTTACTGCAGTTTTAGCACTTATAACTTTTTATATTTTTTTTCTTTATTTTTCACAAAAATTCACTTTATTTAGAAAACACTTGGTGATACACGACTCACCTCAACGACTGCCAAAAAGAGAATGAATTCAATAACCTGAAAGTCGGAAAGCGAACGAAAATAGGAAATGGACGAAACAAAATGGCGGCACTGGCTTGTGTTTCAATATATGTCAGGGTTGTATTTTCAAAAGTAACCACTTACATTTTTACGGATATTTTATGTCTGAAATTATATGTACATCACACAAGGCAAGTCGTGGTGATACATGCACAATTGTACGACTTTTTGTTAATCAGGTCTCGATACATTTTTAAAGTACATTTACATATACGATTTTAAATCGACTCGATTAACGAAATCCAGAAATACACCCTAATTGTTTACACATACCCTTAATCATGATCTAAATGCCGATCAGCTGATGTTTGTTAGTATACATACAAAATTATTAATTTGCGCCAAAAATATTTGTTTGCAATTTGAAAAAGAATAGAAGAATTACCACAAAGGAAATGTTTTTGCAATACTGTGATCGTTTGGAAAGTAAAAAAAACACCTAAAAACACAAAAATTCTTTAATTAATTTTTATTTTCCTTTGATCTGTCATTTTTGTATTTGTCAGCCGTTAAATTTAAAAACAAACGGCATGTAAAAACAGTTGCAAATTTTGGTACATTGTGAGAGAGTTGTATTTTTTCGTACAAAACCCGCGTTGCATCTCAGTAGTATCATGATTTCGATCATGATTTAAAATAAATCCTGCTGCACGATGATTTAAATTTGTGTGGTAAATCATGGTAAATTTAGCCTGATTAAAAAAATAAACCATGATTCAGCCTTTAATGATGATTAAATGTTATATGTAAATTCGCTTTTAGTGTACACATAGCTGCCAAAAAAACACACATACCAAATAATACATCAAGGTAAATTTGTTGTTTGTAATTGCGATAAACAACGAATGTCGCCTTAATTAGTTTTATATTTTAATTAATTTTCTAGTGATGAAAATTTTTAAAAATTGAAAAAAGTTTTATAATGCTTCATAAATTAAAAAACATATGAAACAATTTTACATCTCCATGCAGTTTGTTTGTTTATATTTATTTTATACATTTAAACTAGAATCTTCTTAAGTATTTCCACCTTTGTTTGAAAATCCGATTTATTGTATATATACTGGTTTTGTATAAAAATACAAAAACATCATTGTGAGGTTAGAACTGAAGGTTTTAAGTATTTTTAAAAAAATCGAAGCTTGTAAAATTTTTAGATTCTTGCAGTTTCTAGAACGGAACTAACATTTCCATATATGTAGTCTGTTTCCTTACTTCAAGAATCAACTTTTTACTGTTTATTTCGATATCATAGAGGAAAAATGGTTATCGAAGTAAACAGATGAAGATTCTTACAGAACATGGTACAATTAAATGTGTATTTAATAAGGTATATGCATCAGATACAACAACAAAAATAAACACAATATTGCTGTTATAGAAATAAAATTGTCATGCTAACAATTAATTTTTGACGACAATAAACAAAAACATGTATTTATTTGTATTAATTTTTTTGTTAGCAAATATTCTATGTATGTAAATTGTAAAAACAATGACTTATGCTGGACTTCCGTCAATATACAGTTTCATTGGTTTTGAAGGTGGTTGGGGCTTATACCATACACCTATGGACTTATTTCAACACCATGGTACAATTATAAAAGGTAACAGAAAAACCCAGCTGATTTGATTCCAACGTAATACTAGTGTCAATATGAATATGACAAATTACCTTTTTTAAAAATCACCCAACAGGAAAATTGAGAAAGTATACAATTCGAAATTGTTATTTATTAAATGTCCTTACGTATTCAATTTACTCAATATGCCTGCTGGGAAAGTTTGAGGAAGCAAATCTTTCTTCGTGGAATAACTCGCAATTCCCAGCATTTTCATATGTGTTACACATATAAGTGGCAATGTCTCAATTATAGGAAAGATGTGGAAGCGATAGAAATATAAATTTGTTAGATTTTTATTCATGTTTTCAAATTTTATTTTGAGCATTCGAAAATATTTCATTTTCAAAACAAATATAATTTGTTTGTTTGTTTACATTTTTCTGTCAAATGACGTTGACACTAGTATAACTTACAACAACAAATTTCCATGTGGTTGTTGCATCGTTTGTTGTACAACAACATTTGCTTTTACCAAGGCGTATTTAATAAGGTGTAAGTGACAATCATATGGTTTCAAACTTTTTTTCTTATTGTTTGTAAAGTAAATTGTCAAAAACATTTTCAATCTTACATTTCGATTTCAAAAATGGTCTTTAAATGTAGTATTTTTTAATAATAAAAATTAAAGAAAATACATTCATAGAGGCGGACGGAAAGGAAACATATGCTTAAATCAGTTATAACCCCGTTCGCCGATTGGTCCACATATTTTATGTTATGTGTGGAAATATGTCCATAAATCCTAGCTACTCATGAAATCGAGGAGATTATGTTAGCCTATATTAGAATCGGCCCCTTGGTGCTTGTCACAATCCTCGTAGGAGGTAAAATACGCCTATAGAAAGATTTTATACGGTTAACACAATACCCATGATTTAGTCTTTGGCCGGGGATTGACATTTAAGGACATACAAATTTCTTTAAGAAGGCAATATTTGAAGCCACTCCATAGAAAAAATAGATTGTAATTCACAATATAAACAACATCACAAGGAGCCATGGGCTGCATGTGGGAAACTTAAAATTAATCGGGACCAAAAAACTTATTGTCAGCATGACAATTTAATTTCTATAACAACAATGTTTTTTTTGTAAAATATTTGTTGTTGTATCTGATGCATACACCTTATTAAATACACCTTGGCTTTTACCTTCTATTATTATACCATGTTTCAACACTAACTACTCAATATAATCTCCTTGGAAATTGTGACATTTTCGTAATAAAAATTTGCCTGTGGAAAAGCGGACTAAGTAAACACCAATGGACAGATGACAATGCAGGCTTCTGCAAATTTTAGAGGTCAGTATTTCAGAGGCCAATAATCAGGAATGTAAAATATCCTTTTACGCCAATTAAGACTTTAAATAGAAGGAAAAAATAAACAAAAATGCATACACACGTGTGAACACACAAGTAAAAGATGTATGTGAAGAAGCAATATTGACATACATACAAACTGTCGTGTGTACAGTAAAACTGACAGAACAACTGAAATTGACTCGCGTGACAATGCCTCAAGGAATTACAATGGATGATAAAAGTGACAGCACATTTCTAAAAAACATATTTCGTAAAAGCACCTTATGCCATGTTCTGACGGGCATACGAACAACGTAGTTCGCTCTCAGAATTACGTACATGAATTAACCCGTTCATACAACACTATTCTTAATTCATGTCATCTGAGTTTTTTATTTCAAACTTTTTATTTCTTGTTTTACACCAATATTGTAAAATATATGCGTGAATCACATATGGATCTAAGTAGACTAAGTGACTATAGTATGAACCCATACCTATATACTTTTAATTCATTTTTTCCATTTTTTCTGAAAATATTGTTGTTTTAAATATATTTTTATATTTTCTCAATTCATATGTCACATATTGTCACATATAAAAATTTGGAGAATTTTTTGTTTGAGTTGCCCCGCATTTGTTTCTTGTTTTGTACGCTAGTTAGAACCAAGGGGAAAGAAATTCAGATTGCATTATGTAGATAACAAAATTTACATCCTGCTGCATAAATAAAAACTAGACAATTTTTTTTTACTTTTCATTCATCATTTTCCATTTTCCTGAAAAAGTTTGAAATTTTTATAAATATTTTCATGCTGTCAAAATTAATTTATTTTCGATAAATCCTGTCAATTGTTAGGGATGGGACAATTTTCTTGGTTATTCAGAGAGTGATTCGAATTGAACAATGTACAAAAGTCTGTGTTCGCTCAGAAAATTTTGTATGGGAAACTAAGTAATTACTTCATAATTAAGGGTCGAACAACGAATGAGAGAGCGAACAACGCTTGTCTGTACATGGCATTAAACGCGGGGCTATGGTGTATTGTCAAAGTCAGCTGTCAAAGTCAAGATAGATATACAAGGTAGCCGCATCGGCGAATTTCTACAACAAACAACCAATTCTTGTAGAAAATGTTAATAAAAGTATTGCCAAAAAAAGAACTTCGAAATACGGAGATTTTTTTGGTTCAATATTACAACAACATTTTTGACATTTATTTATTGTTTTCTTATTCGATTTTTAGAGCTCTGGACATTTTTTCCCATCTGTAGAACCCTTGTCAGAGTTCCTCTTTACGACCTGCTAAACCCTAAAAAGACGCAAAAACCAGCGATATAGTTCGATATGAACTATATATCTAGTTCACGTAGCGGATCGATCATTCTCGTTTCTTTTTTAAAAAGGAACTAATTTGTCGGAAACGGATTTGGTCCACTACTTCGATGAGGCAAATTTTAGCCTTAGCAAAGTGTGTAATAAAAATTTCACAATTTGTCTGGGAGGAACCAAAAGGGATGGATCGATAAATCACATCTTCACTTAGTCAACGTTGAAATTTCGTTTTGTCATTACGAAATGTCAATATGCTTATATAAACCTTCCGGGATCTGAAGGGTCCTAGCCACATTTGAAAATGTTTTGCTTTCCACGAGGTAAAGTTTTGACTTAGCCCCCTTCGAAGCGAAAAAAACGCAATTTTTTATATATTTTCCTTGGTTTCTCATGGTGAAGGTAAATGAAGTTAACGCGTTTTATTTATTTACTATTTCGTTAAGTCTGAACTACTGCAGCACGTGGTATCTACTTATTGTGTTCAGGTTTGCTATTTCTTTCTCATGCAGCACAATCTTCACAATTTCAGTGTGGCACATTTAGGTGGTTGATTTTCGGACTTGTCATTATGGGATATTATATACTATGATAATGCCCCCGCTTGTGGCATCACTTGGCCTTCTGTGACTTTTGGCCTTCAGAATAGTTTTACAATAACTGGGCGTCTATCCTGCTTCTACAATTTGCTAAAAAATTACTACCTACCAAACCCTATTCATGTAGTCAACATTTATTTATCCAAATTTTGCCCAAAATAAAGACTTATATATATAAAATATGGTGTTAACTATATGGAACAAATGATCAGTCACAAGTCAGCTAAGTGAGTAAGCTAACTTATATGAAATTAATGTATTTTATTTCACTGATTTTTTCGCGATTGTTTAAAACCCGTGCAAAAATTAATTTCTAAGTATCACCACAGACGTACTAGTGACGTTGAAAGTTATCCAACCTGTGGCAAACTTACTCCCCATTGGCTCAAATTTGAGGGGAGTGTAAATTGAAAATATTTAATTACAGTAGTCAGCAAAACAAAAAAAAAACTAACTAACTTACTAAAAATTTCACTATAGAAACTTCTTTTCTCTCACCGCCAAAATACCGAGCATACATTCTCCCACAGGTCGTCATATTATGTCGATGAAAACCAGAAATAAAGAAACACATCACAGCACTACCGACATTTGTTCGTTTGCTCGTTTGGCTTCTCAATGCTTCTGTTGCTTTTTTGTTGAAATTAATAAAAAAAACTTGCTTATTACTTTTACTTTGTTATTGTTGTTCTGTTCTGTTCTGTTCTGTTCGCTTTTGTTATTGTTTTCTGTTTTTTTTTTTTTTTTTTTTTTTGGTAATAATGTTTGAGCAAAATATTCCCTTTGGCAATTTACAGGTTGTCAAAGTATTTCCGTCCGTCCATTGTTTGCTCCAATATTTGTCTATCTGTCTCAGAACAAGTCGAAATTTATTTACTCTAAAGAATATTTTGTCGTTGTCGAGCTCCGAAGGAGGACATAATTTCCTTAAAGTCTCACAGGATTTAAACTTATTTTGTTATCTTCAAGTGATGGTATGTGTGGGGATGCATCAGGATATTTTTTGCTATTACTACTACGACGAAAGTAGAAGGGAACTTGTTACGAAAACATCCGTTTTCCGTTTTATGAAAAAAAAAACATTTTTGAAGTTTTGGTTGAAACAATTGTCTGTTGTTTGACGGACAAATTTGTAGAGCAAATTGTTTTCGGGAGAAAAACAAACAATTTGTAAAATATTTATGAAAATTGTTGAATATTTTGTTGTTGTTGTTTACTTGGAAATCCTTTGGGTAATGGAAACTTTTTGTAGTTTTGACTTACCGCTAGAACTTTTGTAAATACTGAGGGATTTTAATATGTAAAAATATTTTTAGATGTGCACCAAGGAGAGTATAAATTTCAAAATTAAATATTTGCGGTATATCATGGTTTTTGTGTTGAAATCATTTGGACGTAAATTCAGCAAAAATTCAGGACCCCTACCAAAAAACTTCTTATTACAAACTTAAACAAGTATTACAAACAACGAACCTTTTATACTATCCAGAAATTTCAACACGTATGTTGGAAAATACGGTGGAATCTTCAAAATGGGACAGTACTTTTATATGGAGGCAATGTCAAAACATGGATTTATATGGAATCAAAATGGTAACAATTTGTTGATTCAATATCAAGCGAATAGAATGTCCCGTGTGATCTAAATTATACACATCGAAATCTCTTGCAGTTCGATGGTGGCACCAATGGATCCACTCCTTCTGGTATCTCAATCAGAAAGTGTCAAAAATATGACAATTTGTAACTCTTACTTGAAGCAAATACAATTTACACATACAAGTATTTGTATGAAATATAGATCAAGACCGGGATTCAACGGTCCACTCCTTCGCGTACCTCGAAATTTGGACATCGTAATATTTTACCTAAACAGGATTAAGTACGAAGATTGAACTCATCAGTCCACTCTTTCAGGTACCTCTCTCACAAAGAATCGAAATTTGTTTGTCGAAAAAATACTAAAACTTTGGACTAATAGGGGTTTATACCTCTTAAAGACACACCTTCTTTGCCTCACACCCTACTTCATTCCATTTTCCACTAAGTGAAACATCAGTGACAACAAGGTTTTCTTCTTATTTTAATAATTCAGATGGCCCACATCTGTTGAAGTGTCAAAGATCCTTTTTGTAGCAATGACGTGGTTTCACATTGTTGCAGATGGTTACCAATTGGGTTAGCTATTCGGGATGGAGATACATGTCCTTACTTCTTACTTTCATTTACATTTAGTACTCACAATTGCTGTTGTTGTTGGTTTTACCAGTACTGTGTGGTTGCTTACATTAGATGAGGTTATTTTTTGGAGTCGTTGTTGCTGTTTTTATGTCTTTTAAAACATTTTCGTTGCTTTATAGCTTTATGTTTCTCATGGGGGAAATTAATAATTTTCTTGGCAGCAGCATCATCAGCAACATCATCAACAGTGGCAACAGAAAAAGCAACAACACAAACATTATCTTACAAATGCAAAACAGAAGAGAAACAACAACAAAAAAGCAAATGACTGTGTGAGAAAAATGTTAATAATTATAGAAATGAAGGGTCGCGTAGAGGGACATTAGTGGAACGAACAACCAAGTTGGTGGTGCAATGTTTTTATGAGTCTCTATATTTGCTGGGACATTTTTGTTGCTAATTTTGTATTAATATTTCTAATTAGTCATATGCAGATTGGACTTTGTAATTGTAGTCGCTATAAAGGAAGATTAAAAAACTATATCGAATGATTTGTTGTTGTAGTAGTCGTAGCAAATCCTTTGGATTAATAAATACAATTAATACTTGTTTTAATGTTGGCATTCGGTCTTCGACATTTCGAAGAATTTTGAGATGATCATGTAAAACCAATGGGATCACGTCATCGAAAGATTCTTGTGTGGAATTTCCAATGTCTGCCGGTGAGTCTGTTGAAATTATTCATGGTGTTTGAAATATTTAAGGTAGAGTTTAGAACTTTAAGACAAACATATATTTGCAGAGATAGGATTGCACCACTATGAACTTTAATTAGGAATGTCATTATGCAAAAAAAATAAAAAAACAAAAAACTCGAAAAATTGAAAAATTTTCAATATGTATTTGTCGGCTATTTGGTACTACAATATTTTGGAGACTTTCCATTCCCCCCACGTAATGGATGGGATATTTTTAATGCAATGTCAGTATGAAATATGAATGTAGAAAATTATTTCTTCATGAAATCTGTCTACTCCTCTTTATTACATCCTTGTAATAGTATGAGGCTGACAGATTTCAACGGACTTTTGTTTACATTTTGCTTTTGCGCCACCTTTAGGCATCTTTGTGTCAACAAACATTGTTAGTATTACTTGATTATCTTTCGTTGTTACCGGCTGGCTACACGCACATATTGTTGTGATCGGGCTATATACAGGCTACTATACAGTTAATATCGTTACCAATAAATACTCGGCATTGGTCGAAACCCTTTACTAAAACTATTGTGTTTTATTTATTTCTTTTATTTTATTGATCACGAGTGCGTATTGGACGCACTGACTCTATTGGGAGAATCTGTTGCACTATACCTGCCACCACCCAAGTCCCTATAGTGCGGACTTATCATTCATTTTCAGAGGCATTATTTCGTATATGCCCCATATCGCCGAATTGTTTAAACCAAAGTGTAATAAGTCTCTCTGAATTAATAAAGTGATACCAACAATTAGGATTTACACTAGAGTTTAATCGGGATGTTATAGGAAATTGGGCAGAATACATAGTTAAGTTTTTGAAATAGATAGGAGAACTTCAATCAGGAAGGACCCATTATAAATGAGGATGTATATAACATTTATCGTTTACACATTTATCGCTGGATACACCATAAATCGCATTAAATATAGAATTTTGAAATTTGGTACATACATTGGGACATCTAATAGAAAGTTTGGTATAGCGAATATCTTTAATATATATAAGAGCTTAGTGATAAGTGAGTGACTGACCGATTATCTCCCAGACGAAACGGATGAAGCAAGAAGCTTGAAATTTTGATTTTGGTAAGGCTGGATGTTTGGAAATTCGAACTAGGAGGGTACCAGAAGTACTAAAATGTACTACATAAAACATTACCAAATTTAGTTCTAATTGTATATATGGGAAATTACAAAAATCTTTTAAATTCCTTGAAGCTGAGGTTTGCAAGGTTATAACTCGCGAAATATGAACATATTGCATATAATTTAAATTCAATTCTATTAAATGAAGTGTTCTTGTCAAAATCTTAAAATATTGGTAATAAATAATAAGTTGCGTGGAAGCTGTGATGGTGGTAATGTAAAAAAATAGGTGAAAATGTGTTGAAGCCAACGAGTTTTTTTGTGTTCGTTCCCGATTTGTGGCTAAACTACACAACGCACGCACATGTGATCAGTGACTAAGTTGCAGAATACCCCATGGACAATATGGTTCCAATGTATCGATATAATCACTGCATCCACCCAAAATGGATGCTGACATTTTGAAGCCGGATTTTCCTTGTTTTTTGAATTTTTCTTATAATTTGGATGCGCATCCAGATAATAGAATAAACTAAATATAGGATTGTAGAACTCGTGATTCTGCTTCGTTTAGTGTATATCTCATGAATGTGCTCACTGTAGCTTCTTTGCAATTGGGTTCCAAAGACAAAAATTTGCTGCGTAAATTTTTATAAAAAACATATTTTTTGAGTCTAAAATTAAGAAAGTCCATTCAAATTCCGTGGAACCCCGCGTGATTTTAGTTTTTTTACGTGCCGGATCTAATGAGCCCACCCATGTTCAATTCCGTCTAATAAAACGGCGGATATAGGTACCTTGAATGTGGGAAAAACTGCAAAAACTTATTTTGACAAATTCGCGTAAATAATCGCGGTTTTCTTCGAATTAATTTTACATGCATTTATGCTTGTATTGTCAAATTCGCGAATCTGTGTGGAAATAGGCCAAAAATACATCGATACGCGAATAATATGCGTATTTTATCCAAAATTGATTGTGGAGGCACATCCGCGGTTCTTAACTGATCCTTTTAAAATAGGTGTCATTTTGTGTATTTTCATAGGAGATTACTGAAATCGGATGCGCATAAAAATCGTATGCACGTTGCGTGATTTTTAGCCATTATTAGGGTTTTTGCATAGTAAAGTGCATCGAGTGGCACACTTTGACCTCTATATTAAACATCGAAATATTCATAATTATTGAAAGACATTGATTCGGTTTATACGAAAATCGCATGCGCATCAACTGATTTCAATTAATTCGCGAATCGCAAGCTTTTCAATATTGATCATTTTTATGTATTGTAAGTGCAATATATTTAGCCATTAATGACGTCGAAACTCTTATCAGATGAATCTACCGATATTTAACAATCATCTAAAAGAATTTGCAGAAGAAAGCGTCGTATATTTTAGAAGATTAAGGCAAAACCGTATCCTCTTAACCATACTAAAAAAATCGAAAATTCAGAAAAAAATTTGTTTTAATTCAAAAATTAATTTATTTTATTTTCCGATATCTTCATGTTTCTATGTGTTTTTCGCGACAATTAAACCGTATTTCAGTGTGATTTTACTACTATGCAAAGAAAACAATGGTGTTTAAGCATTTGTGAAGAAATTCGCGAATTACAACGAATAGGAATCCATTTAATTTATATTTGAAATATAAGATTTAAAACCGCTATAACTTTTGTGCGCATCATCCGAATTTGTGAACGCGAACAGATTTCGAATCAGCACATTTTTCTTAACCTATGTACCAAAAATCATAAATGTGCTCGCAAAAAAATTTTTCAAAATTTTTTTAATGGAATTTTAAAAGAATTTTGTAATATCCCATATATTGAACATAAAATTGTATACAGTTTGGGAAGTCGTGTTGATATATGGAAGTGGTTTTAGAAATTCGTACTTATGGGTACTAAGTGGTACCAAATTTAGTCAAATTAGAAATACGATTTATATATGTACTCTTGTAAATGTGTACTTATGTGTTAGAAAAGTGCTAAATGGAACTAATTGTGGAACCTTATGGTACTTGCTAAAATATATAATAGGAAATCTGATCACTTTGGAATCTGTATAAAGGAAATAAGAAAGAGATTTCGCAAATTTGTGCTTACGTGTATGAAGACTACTAGATGGTAAAAAACTTGATATTAGATGTGGGAATAGGATTGAAATGGCAATCAAAATATTATATATGCAACAGAATTCTCCAGGGATTCAGAGATTAAGCCCCTTGAGATCGATTTACATTTAATTATGATTGTGCTTTTGATCGATATTCAAGTCCCAGTACTAAATTCTAGAGTTGGTTTTTTTGGAATACTTTGTTTACATCCATTTCTAGTTTTTTATAATAATAACACTTTTAACTTTTTAAAGTTTTACTCCCTAAAAGTTTCCCAAAAAAGTGAATTCTAATTAATTCGATGCTTTAAATACAAAAGAACGGATAATTATAATTATTTCGTTCAAGAAGCAAGAAGTTTAAAACACTTCCACCAGAGAATAAACATAACTTTTAATGAATTTACAAATTCAAGCAACAAAGAAACAGTTATAAACAGTCAAAGTTTAAATTTATTATCCACAAACAAACACACAAACATCTCACGGCAAGTAGATTCAGATTCACAACCGGCTGGATACTAAACCTCTCCAAAATGAAGTTAATGCCGAAAGCAATTATCTTTACCAGCAAACCAGAAGCAATGAAATGGAATAAAACCGACTGGAATGAAATGAAACGGAATGTATTCTAGATGTTGAATGAAAATTATAATTGCAAACAACATCCATCCAGAACAACCCGTCATCATCGTAGCCATCATCACAAGCACAAGAAGACGTTGTATTAAGCTCGGCATCTTGAAAGTCATGAATGTACTATCTTTATGGCCACGATGGAAACAACAACAACAACGACAATGGCTTCTGTGATGATGGTCTGTAGTCGAAGAACCAGAAAAACAAAAATATCCATTATCCATCCTGTAATAAAATGTGGTCTATGGCAATAACAACTTGGCCTATTCGTCATCATCATCATCACCTTACATTTAATAAGCAGCACTTAGACCCTAGGGCTGTTGAAACAACATCAGATAAAGTTAAATTAGTTCTTATGCCCTGTTAGACAGACTAACTATTGACACACTCTTAGATGTCAAATCAGCGGACATTACACAGCGCATTTACACGCCTGTAGCGTTTGTTTGTCATATTTTTAGTACAAATTTGTCTTCTTGTTATTCCAATTTCGCATTACTTGTGCACTTTCTTAAGTTGTGCAACATTTATCGCAAAAAAATATCACAATTTCAAAATTCTAAAAATATATAGAGAATTTTTCTAGAAAAAAAGAACTGAACAGATGAAATTATAAAACAAATATGTAATTTCCAAGAATTTCTCCTCATCCTCAAGAGTAAAAGATGGGTACATTTAAGTGCTAGAGTATGTCAGTCGCCCATCGTGTTCACAACTTTAAATATGGAACGATGCAAAATATTTTGCACAACATCAAATGTAATGCGATGAGACAAATTTCTTGTTGGCACTTGTAATTTTGGAATGAGGAAATTTGTTTGTAATTTCTATTTATACCCTTCACCACACTGTGGTACAGGGTATTATGTCTTTGTGCATATGTTTGTAACAGGCAAAAGGAAACGAGATAGACACATGGTTCCTTTTGAGAATATGCATAGAATCACTTTTTAAGTCGATTTATGCATGTCCGTCCGTCCGTCCGTCCGTCTGTCCGTCTGTCCGTCTGTCCGTCTGTCCGTCTGTCTGTCCATGTTAAATTGTAAACAAAGTACAGGTCGCATTTATGATCCGAATTGGATGAAATTTGGCATAGGTCACTTATTCGGCCTAAGGACGAACCCTATTGAAATTGGGAAAAATCGGTTCAGATTTAGATATAGCTCCCATATATATATTTAACCGATTTAATGTAAACGGTCCCTATATATCTTTCGATTTGCACGAAATTTGGTACAGCCTAATCATTTACGTCTAGAATGATGTCTGCCAAGTTTCATGAAAAACCAGATTTAGATATAGCTCCCATATATAGTTTCGTCCGATTTCATGTAAATGGTGCAGCAAAGTCCACATATATCTTTTTTTTGCACGAAATTTGGTACAGCCTAATCATTTAGGTCTAGAATGATGTCTGCCAAGTTTCATGAAAATATATAAATTGTAGATATAGCTCCCATATATAGTTTCCGATTTCATGTAAATGGTGCATCAAAAGTCCCTATATATCTTTCGATTTGCACCAATTTTGGCATAACGTACTGAATTGAGCCTAGAATTATGTCTGCCAAGTTTCGTGAAAATCGGTTCAGATTTAGATATAGCTCCCATATATAGTTTCGTCCGATTTCATGTAAATGGTGCACCAAAGTCCCTATATATCTTTCGATTTGCACAAAATTTGGCATAACGTACTGAATTGAGTCTAGAGTGATGTCTGCCAAGTTTTAAGAAAATCGGTTCAGATTTAGATATAACTCCCATATATAGTTTCGTCCGATTTCATGTAAATGGTGCCCCAAAGTCCCTATATATGATTTGCACGAAATTTGGCATAACGTACTGAATTGTTCATAGAGTGATGTCTGCCGAGTTTTGAGAAAATCGGTTCAGATTTATATATACCTGCCATCAGGGACGTACACAGGGGTTTATAATAATAACATATAGCTCCCATTTATAGTTTCGTCCGATTTCATGTAAATGGTGCACCAAAGTCCCTATATATCCTTCGATTTGCACGAAATTTGGCATAACGTACTGAATTGAGCCTAGAGTGATGTCTGCCAAGTTTCGAGAAAATCGGTCTATATAGCTCCCATATATATTTCATGTTAATAGTTCTGTTTAATATACCCATAGTGGTGAAGGGTATCATATAGACGGCCCCGTCCGACTTTACTGCTTTCCTTACTGGTTTTTTTTTCTTTTTGTGTAGAAAATATGTGAAACGTTGGGATAGAGAGGAGACATAGAATAAGTCAAGAACAACGACAATCCAGATTTGCATCTGATCTGGTATTCCAGACGAGGCATGCCAATGGAAGATTCTGAAGGGACTACACGCTAGTTTCCGAAAGATCTGTAACTGACCCAAATTATTACAATGGGATTCGATCTGGTCTGGGGGTGGAGAATTCCTATTGGAGTTGAAAAACCTTGCTGGGTATATGAAAACCCCAGAAGGAAAAATTCACCATTCATTTTTTTTGCTGGCGACCCTATAATACTTGAAGTAATATCTTCAATTGAAGATATATAAATTGTATTTTTTGAGATTAACTTTTTTCTGTAACATTGAGTGTTCGAACAATTTGAGAACTGATTCTTTTTTCCTCGAAATTTATGCTTTTTTCCGTATTTGGCATAACTATATATGTTATGAATTTATTGAAATGCATACATATCGTTAGCTAAAATGCAAAAAGGCGTAAGTAACAAAAAATTGAAAATTGACTTTTTGAATGAATATTGTGAATGTCAATAAACTACATGTGTTGACAAAGTTTTACACGTCTGCGGCCAAAAAAGTGCTTCTATTAACAAAAAACAAAACGACGTAACTACAAGTGGGTTTATAATAATAACAATTCATTTGAAATGTTTATAGTTGTCATTCAATACAGTTTTTTGCTTCTCCTACACAATTATGTTTTTGTTAGTTACCCCTTTTTGCATTTAAGCTAACGATATATGTATGTACATTTTTAGTGACTTGAAAGAGGTAAAGAGGGATCTTTATTGGATTATTGGACCCCACCTAAAATCTTATGACCAACATTTTTGTAGCATATTGCGAGAAAGAAAAATCGCATCTTCTCATATTGAAGTCCGGTTCAATAAATTAAGGACGAAAAGGACACACAAGAAATCGAGTTCGACAAAAAATGTAAAATGTAATCTTGAAGTATAATAGGGTCACCAGGACCACTGTTTTTTATCATTCGCACATATATTAAAAAAAATGTTGGAGGCCCATTTGACATATATTTTCTGATCAGGGTAAAATTTTATGTCGACTTAGGTTTGTCCGCCTGTATGCCCGCAAATGAAATCGCTGATAATATATTGTCAATGGGATATATCGGTTCTCCTTTTGGTATAATCCCCATATTACGATACTCCCGTTTCGAATATTTCAAAGTTTGTTTGCTAAATTTTCCTTTTTCGTACTTGTATTTTTTATAGATTTTAACAAGTTTTTCAGAAATTTTAATGCGAAATTTTAAAGAAAGGCATGCTCAAAAGATATATCTTCGGGAAATGCGTTAAAGTAAAAACTAACAGTATTAAGTGTATTTGTAGCAAGTTCATTATAATCAGATTAAAATATATAAATACTGAATGTTGAGACCGGATAAATTGTTTCTTTATAAAAAAAGTTCACTATATCCGTAGTTTGTTATAGGAGTTAAGATTTGTATGAAAGATATGTCTTAAAACTTTGGTGCCAGGAAAAGTGTTCGCTATAGACGAAGTTCGTTATAACCGGTGTTCGTTATAAGCGTAAACGACTCTACATACCTCTCATACATAATTTTGTCCTATTAACCAAAGACCCTAAGGCTGTCCGATTGCAATGGAGTTGCTATAAAATCGTCTTGAATATTTGAAAATATCTCCGACATCTCTTAATGTAGCAGAAGTTTCTGACAGAATTTGTATTATACTTGTCTGTAAGTCCACCAAAAGTTTACTTCGACTCGAATCTTACTACATAAAATATAGAAAAAATTTATATCCTGGAACATTGCTACAATATTTACGTGTGCATCTACAACATGTTGTCACATTTTGCAGTAACAGGAGATTATTTTTTATTGATGACAAAATTTTGTAAAAATTCTCTGCCTGTTCATTCTTTGGTTCTTGTGACAGTCAGAAATTTCCCCAATGCAATATGTCAATGTAGTTTGTCATAAAAATTAGGCACATTTTAGGAAATGAATATAAAGTGAAAAGAGAAGCACAAATTGGTGCTGTGAAAACAGAGAATTGTCATTTAAGGATTAAAAGTGATTACTACGAAATGCGGAAATCGATGCTATTTGTGGTTTTTCGATGAGTCATTGGAAAAAAATACAGTTTGTGCATATGAGAAATAAAACAGACTAAATCACATTTTGATTAAGATGTAATATTAAATCTAGAGCAAATATGAATTGCTTTAACTAGTTAAATCTTTTATTTTTATTTTCAAAATTTCACAATATTTTCTAGATCAAAGTGAAACCTTGTAAAATGATTATGGCATTTTTTGTCTTACTTATCTAAAATACAGATTAATATTTTTTTAGTTTTGTTAATTGTAAATTATAGAATACATGCCATTCAACCATAGAAATGTGATTTACATGAAATGATGATGTTTTTTTGTAGAACAACTTTCCAAATAATAGCCTCATATACACGCTGACGAAATATTTCCATACTGCGAAAAATGCATTAAATTATTATAATTCACCACGTTGTTGCGAAGGGGTGAAGTGTAGTTTCCATTGTGCCACCACAATGCGATAATGGCAGTGATGACGAAAATAATGATGATGTCTGAGAAGTAGGAGGCGGATCAGCATCAACAATATGCCATGAAAAAATATATATACATGTGGGATATTCCATCGAAAATTATGAAATTTGAAAAAAAATATAGTAGAAAACCAAGACTAAGTCTGACAATATCCAAAAAATATATAGATCAGATCAAAAGTTCTGATTTATCATCTAGATCTGAAATGTAATTAAGTTAAACCCTTTTTGATAATAACGTATGATTCTTTGAATAGCAATGTATGTGCAAAAGCTCTTTAACATTGTAAGTTCTCTCGTGATATGAGTACACAGCCGGACATGGCTAAATTCTTATCTAGTATATATCCACTTTGGGGTCTCAAATTTAATATACATTCCACCTTATGGTGGACGGTATAATTAGATAGTAAATTTTACATGTACTTTATTTGTCGACTATATTATGTACCGTATAATTCTTACGTAACAATCAAAAAAATGAGATTTGAGAATAAATGTTATTTCCAAATTTCTGATAGGACCAAATTTCAACAATTCAATACAATAGCCTTACAACATACGAGTAGTTGTGTCGATTATAAACATTCATTAATATTGGAACATCTCATATTCGTTATGGGAAGCAAACATTTGCTGAAAAAAATCTACAAGAGTTTCCATGCAATTTCAATGGAAAGTGAGAAAGTGCATTGGGGAAGCGCGCTATTCACACACTTTCTCACATGACAAAGTATTTCAATAAAATAAAAAATGTACAATTCACCATATAACGATGTGATACCAAGGAAAGGAAAAAGAGATCACAAAAAGCACACATATATGGATATATTTATGTATGTATATATGAATGCATTCATGTGTACATGTGAATCAAATGCAACTATCTGCATGTCTAGAATTTGAATTTGATTTTCTTATTGTTGTTGCCGAGTGGCATTGCATTTTCATTGTTGTTATGAAAAATAATTTTGTAAAGCATTTGAGACGGAATGAGGAGGCATCACACATTGCTTTGCAGTTTGCCATTTGTTCAACTCTACAATTTTGTATTTCCCAGTTGGTGTTTTGGGTGTTTACACAACTAGTCTCATCTCCTCTGAAAACGATTTCCAACAATGGGACATCATACAATAGACCAATTGAAGCCTTAAGGGGTTGACAGACTTTGGTGCTGGACCAGTTGTCTCTGTTGGCAGAGAAACGTAGGAATATGTTCTATATCATCCTAATATCCATCCATCCGACCATCTATATGTGTCCACCCATTGTTCGACATGAATACAAATCCTACAATAAATGCAACCAACGAATGAACAAGTAAGTCATGAATAGAAATACTCAGTCAACATGCCGAGCTGACTGCCTGACTGATGGAGACGCCACAAGGAAAATTGACATATTGCTGCGAATACCAGGCGGTAGTGGTGATGGTGGGCTAGCCATAGTCGGGATTTTCTGTCATTGCTGTTACCATAACTTACAATCTCATAAATGCCCACTTTGCGCACTCGTTTTCAGTTTAATGCCACGCCGTGATGCGACAACGTTGCATTGTCGAATGTGTTTTTAATAATTACAAATTGTTTTTCATTCCCCCGCTCCTTGTCCCACTGCTTGTGGCTGCAACTCCTTGGCTTTGCCTCTTATCGCACTTTATTTGTATCACGTAAACGGTTTACGATTTTTTTGTTGCCATTTTTATCTTTTGTTTCTGCTAGCTACTGTGCTGCTGTTGTTGTTTTTGTTTTTGCTTTGCAATTTTCAAACACTTTTCCACAAATGCCACTGCCATTTAAATGCCTTCTGAATGCATTATGAAGAGTAATGCAGAAATAATCCCCCTTATAGTCCAACCACTTTATTTACTTCCTTCTTATCCACAATTCGTCGAAGTGCGGGTACATCACTGGTATGATTGCCAGTCAGCCAACAGACCGATCAACATACACGCTCATAGAAAACAAATACAACAGCAACAACAAATAAATGGAAAAGCATTTGTCTAGTTTGTTGGTTTTGTTGCATTTTATAACGAAATTTGAAAATTTGCATGCAAATGAATTGAAAAATAGAAAATATATTGGAATAGAGTAAGTATTTATTAGCTTGGTGCGACAGGGGCGTTGCAATAACGTTTATCAAAGGGGATAATATGTTTCCTCAAATTAATATATAGATATATATGAGAACGGTAAAAACAAAACAAGTGACAAATTCGTTAAGATCAGCCGGGCCGAACTTTTTGTACACTCCAGCACTCATAAAAAACACGCTTTAAAAATCCTTAAATAGGCCAGGACCTTTTTATTGGGAAACTTGTTCACGTTCTGAAAAAAACAATGTTCTAAATTGCGAATGCTTTTTTATTCTATGCGAATAAAAAATATAAATTTTAAGTCAATTTGGTTGAAACACTCCTTAAAATGCCGAAAATTGGAATTTAGCTTTATGCGGGGCTACCCTAAAAAGTGGACCAATATTGATAATTTTCTACCCAGTGAGAATCCAAAGTACCAAATTGCAGCTGAGTAGGTTGATAAACGTGAGCAAAAGCATCAAAATGCCTTTTTATGAGGTCTAAAAAGGAGTAATAGTGCAGCAACATTTCAAGGCTCTGTTTTATTTATTGTTGAAATCACGACATAGTGATTGTCCTGATATATTTAAATGTTTAGGTTTTGGAATAACTTGGGTAATAGTTTTCATGTTATCTTTCACAAGTCACGTTAGCCATCCTTGAATGTTAATTTTTATACTCTCCACCATAAGGTGGAGTCATTCCGATCGCAACTCCTCGACATATTCCCGGAGACCCAATATACTTGATCAGATGCTATATTGATTTTAAACAGTGTAAGTACATTTTCACCAAATTAGCTGTACCAAAAACGATCAATATTGAGTTAAATTTCGGGGTAAGCCTTATACAGGGTGAGATGAAAAAACTGCAACCAACTTCAGACTGCTGTCATTTCTAAGCCACTCGTCCGACAGCTGTTAAAATTATTCCAGTGATAGCTCATTATATTGTTTACAAGCGTATATAAGAATTTTGGTGATAATTTTTCAGAAAAAAAGTTATTCGTAATGGAATACAAGCGTCATATTGTGATTTCTTTATATTTGGCTGGAAAACCCCAAGTGGCTACCGTTAGAGCACTCCAGCATTTAAATGTGAATATATATTTTGTGTCTCGTACCATCGCTCGTTACCGTGATACTGGTATCGTAGCCCGACGTAAAGGAAGTGGGCGGAAGAAAACAGAAACATCAGCAGAAATGGTTCGAAAATAAGGAATCGACTTGATCGAAACCCGCGTCACAGTGGCCGAAAAATGACTCATGAACTGAAAATATTGCAATATTCCATTCGACAAATTCAAACAAAATTATCGTGTTTACTTGCCAAAGAGGTCAGCTGAAAATGTGCACCTTCGGTTGGCCATCAGAACTCAAGCGCCGGCACCGTGGCATCAGAATAAATGCCGAATATTATCGCGAAAATATTCTGGAGGGTGTATTAAAGCATTGGGCACACAAACATTTTGGCCGCGGACCTTGGACATTCCAATAGGACTCAGCACCATCGCACTCAATACGCACCACCCAATAATTAGGTTCCTCGTTTCATTTCCAGCGCACAATGAGAGATTGTGGTGGCAATCTCCGCTTCGCCGGGAATGGGCCAAAATACCGAAGAGCAACATTGGGGCAGCGTGTTACGGTTGAAGGCTATAATTCGTGCCAAAGTTGACCAATTCGAACAAATATAAACATGCTTTCATTCAATAAAATTAAAAAAAAAAAATTTAAAAAATATTTTATATTTTTTATTGGGAGCCAAATCTTCCTATCAAATATTTACTATTACATAGCCTCCATATAATAGTCCCGAATTGATACGTATGTATTTAGAATGTCAACCTCAAAGTGGAAGTTATGTGTTTTATGTCCAGCTGTATATCGGAATCTGGCAACGCTACCTCCACCACAAGGTGTAGTGTCCCTCTTTATGCAATATTCATATCCTTGATCAGAATAATATTCTATGCCGGTCTGGCTGTTGTAATATTTTCGTTTATTGGTTCTCTTTTGAAGAAATTTGTATTTTTTGTTAAAAACAATGTGGAACAATATTGGAATGCTTGTCAAAGTCATGCCAAAAGCATTTCCAATTAGCTAACTTATAGTGACCCCATGGAAATAGGCCAACTACGCCTATGTTTTCTGGATATGAAAAGTAGCAATTTCAGTCGTCTATAATATTCAATCAATGTCTCGATAAAAGGGATAAATGATGCATGCTAATCATTTCGGTTGCATTCATTTCGAGTTTACATTGTTTCATAACTCTCCCACATGTGTACATGAGTTGTAAGACTAATAAATATCCAGTAGTGGCATAACAATAACAACACAAATTACCATTTAAATAATTATTATTTAATATTTAATTATTGCCAGCATGCCATTATCAATATTTTGTTATATTGTTTGATTGTTGTTACATTTGTATGTCATGCATAAAAATTTACTAATATTTGTATGTAATGTTTTTGTTTTTTCTTTACATTAAATATTGGCGCAATGTTATTTTCTTAATTTGGCGAAGAAGAAGAAGAGGAAAATTAATTACATAACTATTGGCTGGAATATCTTAGCCAAAAAAAGCTAAAAGTAATAATTACATATTGTTTGGCTTTGCCATGTCTTACTAGAGAGAAAAAAAAAACAAAAAACAAATAACACAAAAACGTGAGTACATTTGTAAGCCCATTTCGCATTCATATAACTTAATTAGTAGCCTCTAATGATGTTGAAGTAGCGAAGTACATGAATTTGCCAAAGTGCGAGTACATAAATATTTGTGCAGATACAACAGAATAAGATGAAGGCAAACAATAGCCAAAGCATGGTAATATAAAAAACCATTGTTGAATGTCTTGCAAAATATTTTAATTTTTGTGGAAATTATGTAGAGGGTAGGCATTGTTATTTTATTTATGTATGTTTTATTGTTTGATGTAATTATGGGTGAAGTTAGTTTTCGCGAAATGTGTAATAAGACATTAAATTATTTAACAATTTTTAGTTTCAACAGAAGAAGGTTAGGATTTTAATTTCTAAAAAGGAGTTATTATCACTCCTTCTTAGAAATTTAAAATCAGAATAAAATAGCTTATAAATTAATTTATACTGAAAATCATAAATTCCTTTAAATTAGTAAGACAACCGACATATAAAATATATTATTATATTAATCTCTAATGGTATTTTTGATTTTGTTTCGATTTTTGGTTTTAATGCCATAATGACAGCCTTGTAATAGACGTAGAAGGTCCAATGAGATATAAATAATTTGATCAGAATAAAATTCATTGTCGATATATCTGACCACGATTTTATAACTGCACTGTCTCATTTTTGGCATTTTAAATACCCTAGTCATAAGGAGCTGTAATTAAGCATTCCGGGTTCTTGGAGTGTGACCAATTAAATATGAAAATTATAAATATAGGTTAAAAAGCGACCTCTTATTTTAATGATACTAGTCCGTGTAGGGATCTCAACCGATTTGTTCTAAATGGTTATTCCCCGGTGGGGAATAATTTCTTTATGAGTCAGTTGCAGGACCTGATTGAAGAGTATGTCCATCTACCTAAGACATTATATTATTCCACCAGTATCAAAAGTGTTAAACGCCGTTCTTCCAAAACAAAACACATATCACTGGCTTAACATATTAAGGCAATAAGTCCCAATTCCAAGATTTTCCAGGAGAGACAAAAACAATCAAATTTTTTTTGAATAAAGATTTGTATGTTGATTTTATTTGGGCAAAGGCAAAATGAACAATAAGTATTTGCGGAGGTATACGCCTTTTTTGTTATTTAGAGCTTTTTCTGTTGCGAACAGATATCGATAATTTTTTGTAGGAGGAATGGACACTCAATGAGAACTCAAATCGATTGAAAAACGCACCTAAAATTCCCAAATTAGCGAATAATGGGGGTAACGAAATATGGGGGCTATTCCTAAACTTGGCGTAATATTGATACTTTTTGTAGGGAGATTTTGTACCCAATCAGAGTCCCAAATATAAAACCAGTAAGGAAAGCTCAAAAGTCGGACGAGGCCGACTATATGATACCCTTCACCACTATGGGTACATGCAAGACCTGTTAATATCTACAATATCCTGTAGATATAGAAATGTCGCATACATCAGTCGGGAACTATTTCAGTACTCTGTGCAAAATTTTGTCTCAATCGGATAAATATTGACAGTATGGAGCTTCATTTACATAAAATGGGACGAAACTATATATAGCAGCTATATCTAAATCTGAACCGATTCCAACAAAATTTCACATACATCAGTCGGGACCTAATTCAGTACCCTGTGCAAAATTTTGCTTTAGTCGGACCACTCTTGGGAGTTTGGTGCACTATTTACATTAAATCGGTCGAAACTATAAATCGGAGATATATCTAAATCTGAACCTATTTCAACAAAACTTGGCATATAACTATCTAGACCTAATACAATACTCTGTGCAAAATTTTGTCTCAATCGGATCACTATTGGGAGTTTGGTGCATCAATAAGTTAAAATCGGACGAAAATATGTATGGGAGCTATATCAAATTCAATAGGGTTCGTCCTTGGGCCTATTAAGTGACCTGTGCCAAATTTCATCCAAATCGGATCATAAATGGGACCTATACTTTGTTAACAAAAATACATGGACGGAAATGGAAATCGACTCAGAAAGTGATTATATGATATCGATTTTTTCCCTACCCCTAAAAGGGGGCAAATATTAAACATTTTTGGGAGGGAGGTTTGTTACCATATACGACTACAAAAAACCAAATTACAAAAAATTTGGTTGAAAAACGCGCTCAAGAACCCCAAAATACCGAAAATTGGGGGGTACCCTTATATGGGGGCTACCCGAAAAAAATGACCTATATTTATAATTTATAGTGGAGAGATTTGCTACCTAATAAGAACTCGACGTACTAAATAACAGTCAATTCGGTCGAAAAATACGATCAGAACCTCCAAAATACCAAAAATTTGGGGGTACCGTTATATGGGGACTACCAGAACTGGACCTATATTCAAAATTTTTAGTGGAGTAATTTGGTACACAATAACAACCCAATGTACAAAATTTCAGAGAATTCAGATATAAAACGAGCTCAAGAACCCCAAAATACCGAAAATCGGGGGTACCCTTATATGGGGACTATCCGAAAAAATGAATCTATATTTATAATTTTTAGTAGGGAGATTTGCTACCCAATAAGAACTCAAAGTACCAAATTTCAGCGAATTCGGTCGAAAAATGCGATCAAACCCCCCAAAATACCGAAAATTGGGGGTACCCTTATATGGGGACTATCCGAAAAAATGGACCTATATTTATAATTTTTAGTAGGGAGATTTGCTACCCAATAAGAACTCAAAGTACCAAATTTCAGCGAATTCAGTTAAAAAACGCGCTAAATAAACTCAAAATACCGAAAATTTGGGGGGTACCCTTTTATGGGAGCTATGCCTAAACGTGGACCGATTTTCTCCAATTTCAATAGGGTTCGTCTTTGGTCCAATTAGGTGACCTGTGCCAAATTTCATCCAAATTGGATCATAAATGCGACCTGTACTTTGTTAACAAAAATACATGGACTGACGGACAGACAGACGGACATGCATAAATCGACTCAGAAAGTGATTCTTTGCATATTCTCAAAAGGTACCATGGGTCTATCTCGATAATTTTTGTCTGTTACAAACATTTGCACAAAGACATAATACCCTGTACCACAGTGTGGTGAAGGGTATAATTACAGGCAATTCGGTTAAAAAAATGTCCAAATCTACATTTCCAATTTTGGGGATAAAGTTACATGGGCGATAGCCTAAAAAATGGAGCAATATTGATAATTTTTTGTTGAAAGGTGTGCTACCCCATAATTCGGCTGAAAATCATATACAAAATCGTCAAAAAAGGTAGACTTAAAGTCTTTACATGATGTTAAGCAGGCGACATGTTATAAATTGGACTAAATGAGGTAACTTTATTTTCATTTTTCAGATCGATTTATTTTGACTTATTATACCTAACTGTATCAAAATATATGTATATTGACATATGCAGTCACATCTTATGGGCAATTAGAAAACTGTATGTGTTACATATAGTGACTCGGACTCCAAATAACGTCAAACCTTCCGTCCAAACAAATATTAGCAGGAAATCAGCTTCCTCTTACAAAGGTAACAACAAACAAAAACAGGAGCTTATGGAAAAATCCTGAGCTTAAAATTAACCCGAAGGACGAAAACCAACATGCTCTAAATGTGTTGCTTCCAAGTTTAGGTAGCTGCATAGAAAATCAGTTATGGCATGCTGAAGACTGATAAACTCTCGAGAAAGAAAATAGCATGCAGAGAAATAAGATGGAAACGAGAAGAAAACAATCTATAACATATCATCTGACTCCATCGCAGAAATAATTCATACACAGTCGGTCCAGAATGCCGTTGGAGTTGGAGCATTTGGTAACGGGGTTCGCGGTTCTCCCAGACAAAAATAAAAATATATGTATGTTTTGCCCAGAGTTATCCTATAATTCGGAATTATTAAACTACTATTTGGACGTGATTTCCGTTTTTATACCCTCCACCATAGTATGGAGGGTATATTAATTTTGTCATTCCGTTTGTAACTTATCGAAATATTCATTTCCGACCCTATAAAGTATATATATTCTTGATCAGGGTAAAATTCTAAGACGATCTAGCCATGTCCGCCCGTCTGTCCGTCTGTCCGTCCGTCTGTTGTAATCACGCTATCTTCTGAAGGAATTGAGATAGGATGCTGAAATTTTGCATAGGGTTGTCTTTTGTCTGCAGGCAGGTCAAGTTCGAAGATGGGATATATCGGTCTACGTTTAGGTATAGCTCCCATATAACAGTACCTCCCAATTTTCGGTATTTTGGGGTTTTTGATCTCGTTTTTCAACCGAATACGCTGAAAATTTATACATTGAGTTCTTATTGGGTACTTAATGTCTCCACAAAAAATTATAAATATAGGTCCACTTTTTCTGGTAGCCCCCATATAACGCTACCTCCTAATTTTCAGTATTTTGGGGGTTTTGATCGTATTTTTCCATCGAATTGGCTGTAATTTAGTATTTTGAGTTCTTAATAGGTACCAAATCTCTCTACAACAAAGTTATGTATATAGGTACATTTTTTCGGATAGCCCCCATATAAGGGTACCCCCAATTTTCGGTATTTTGGGGTTCTTGAGCGCGTTTTTCAACCGAATACGCTGAAATTTAATACATTGGGTTCTTAATAGGTACAAAATCTCTCCACAAAAAATAATAAATATAGGTCAATTTTTTCGGATAGCCCCCATATACGGGTACCCCCAATTTTCGGTATTTTGGGGTTCTTGAGCACGTTTTTCAACCGAATTCGCTGCAATTTGGTATTTTGTAGTCGTATATGGTAACAAATCTCCCTACCAAAAATTATTAATATTCGCCCCCTTTTTGGGGTAGTCCCCATATAACCCCCTTTTTTATATTAAAATAGTTATCTGATTTGTTGCGCGTTTTGGGTTTGGTTCTAAGACCCTTTTGTAATCATTTCAACTGCGGAGGATAGAGAGATAAAAAATTAGAACGTAAGGTTCGGTAGTGAACTATAGCCGCATTTAGACCTAGCCCCTGATTGGAGGTTCCAGAAGGAGTGGACCGATATTCCCCATCTTCGAATTTGAACTAAGCTTGGAAGAAATAATAAGATGGGCAAACTTCGGATGAAATCTAAATTTTCTGAAACGGATTTGGTCCAAATTTCTATGAGGCACATTTGCATCGTGTTAAAGTGTATACACCCTCATTAGCCATAAGGCTGAGGGTATAATTATCCTTTAAAAATTTCGAAAATTTTTATTATGGTTTACATAATCCGTTTTTAGAAATGTCGGTATAGGTCCACTTTTTGGTATGTTTCCTATATTTTCATTTATAGTACCTGTCAATATAACTATGGTGGAGGGTATCCAAAGTTCGGCCCGGCCGAACTTACCGCTTATTCACTTGTTCCATATATAATAGTTTTTCAAAATGAATTGTATGTTATGGATTTGTTGTGTTCCAATTGCGTGGAAAACCTCTCTAGGTCCCTAATTTTATAATTAGATCTAGTCCAGATTACTATATCGGATATGGAATTATAACTTAATTTTTCCTTATTTCTCTCAACATTCTTTTTACAAACAAATCGTTAGAAAAAATATTTGTTAACATTTTTGTCCACAAATAAATCTTCAAAGGCCGTTGATATATTTGCATTTGTTTGTGGTCTAAATGAAAATAAAAGTATATCACACAAGCGATTTAAATAATCTGGAGAAAAATGAGCAAAATGGCGCCATAGAAATAAAAATAAAAGGTGGAGTGCTAATCTGACATCAAAAGGACAAATAAATTATTGTCATTGGTTCAACGAATATACAGTATTCCACAATTTATAAATTACTTTATTTATTTTCAAACATATATATGTAAATACACACATATAGATAAACTTCCATATGTGTATAAAAATGTTTAAAACAATATTGTGCTGTTCGATTTAAAAATAAAACATTAAAACTTTTGATTTCAGGGTCATCACATCGAATATACATACCGAAAACTGAAGAGCTTCTCAAAGAAATTGCGTCCCATACTGGTTGTTGTCATCATTGTTTTATAAAATTCCATAAAATGCGATTAATCAGCTATTTGCACGAAAATAGAATTTTCGTATGTTTGTAAATTATAAAACGAGACATGAATGATGCAGATCATTCAATATTTTCCAATTTTATTTATTTATTGTTTTATTATTTGGTAATTTATGTTTATTATTTTATTTTATTGAGAACATTTAGAAAACATTTTTTTCTGCAAAAAATGAAAATACATTTGTCACAACAATGCTTTTGTTTTAAACAAAGACATCGAAGAAGTTGACGATCGCATGACACAATTTCAAAGTAATTGATAAACACTTTATTCGCACAGACACACACGCACACTTATATATCTGTGTGTACATCCATATTTTATGACGGGCAATGAATTTAATTAAGTGAAAATTTATTAAGATGACAATATTTGTGAATTTATGGAATATTTAAGAAAAAAAAAAACTAAAACAATAATTTGGGACATCGTACAATTAAGATGATTGATTAAATATTTTGGTTATTTCTCACATTGGTGTTATTTGAGTTATTTTTTTAATATAAATTTTTATTCACTTTGTACTTTCATTGACATGATATATTTTGTCTACTAACACTTTTAATTTCAATTAGAACAAATATTCAGAATTAGGTTATGGACCTAGTTTTTATTTTGCTTTCTAAAAATCTATTTTTTGTAATGTTTGTCTAAAAATCATCAAATTTGCCGTAACGTAATAGTCCATGCTTCCAATTCCAAGCCCTGCATAACACGCTTCATTTTGGGAGTTAAATGGACGATAAATTTGGCGGAGTTGAACATTTCAAAACATGGTCGTATAGTATTATTGGTCATCCTGGAGTTTTTTAATCCTATGCGAGAATGAAATAAGAAAACTAAACACACTCCGCTTGAAAATTGGTGGTAGAAACTTAAACTACCCAAAATAAAGTAGAATATATGTATAGGGTCTATATAAATATATGAACATTAGAGCCGGCCAATTTTTTGTCGATTAAATCCAGCCGTTGGGATAATTCTATGGATAATTTTAAGCAACTTTGGTGAAGGAACCACATGTCTATAACATCATTTAGATTCCAAATTCGATTTTTTATTCATCGAGAAATTCAATTCTGATCTTTTTTTTTTTTTGCCAGAGGGCGGTTTCATGCATATGTTAACTATTTTTCGTCTATTTTCTGTGCAAAATTACAAGGGAAAAAATATTTTTTTTTGAAAAGTGGGAAGCTCAACATTTCGAGATTGACCTGTGGTTCCTTCACCAAAGTTGCTTAGAATTGTCCATAGAATCATCCCAGCGAATGTATTTAATCAACAAAAAATTTGGCCCCGCTAATGTTCATATATTTATATAGCCCCTACACATATATTTTACTTTATTTTGGGTAGTTTAAGTTCCTACCTCAATTTGCAAATTGGCCCGCCCTAATGGACATATATCGAGAATGGACATATATCGAAATAAGTTTTATTAATACATCTATATTACAGCCACTTCATTTAGAGGAAATATTTTTTTACTCGGCACCTATATCAAAACTGTTCTGCAAAAATATATTTCTCGATCCAGAACTAATATTATAAAGTGACACCCCTTACGGTTAAAAGGAGGCGGCAATATTTCAAATACAAAACATTTTAGTAATAGCAGCAATGTATGTGAAAAAATGTTACGCTTCGTCAGACAGGCGGACCAACAAACATAGCTAATTCGATATAGAATAACGCCTTCGCCATTTATATGAAGAGGACATTAAATAATTACTTGAATTTCGGGATGTTGTCCGTAGGGGCTGTCGCCTTTTCCGTATCCCAGTGGTTTAGGGCTATGCCAGTACACGTTTTCATATAGCTATAATATTGGGATAAATTTATTCTAAATTGCCATATTTTTTCTTTTTATCATTCCGTTTGCAATAATTCGACATATTCACCGGAGACCCCACGCCTGTCCGTCTGTTGAAATCACGATAGAAATCGCAATTTTTAAGATAGAGCTCTGAAATTTTGCACTAACATTGCTAGTTCTCCTAGGTTATTTGGTATTGCAAATGGGATGCATCGGTCCACGTTTTGGAGTAGCGCCATATAACTGTACCCACAAATATTCGGTATTTTGGGGATTTTGGATACGTTTTCCAACCGAATAGGCTGTAATTTGGCATTTTGGATTTTCATTGAATAAAACATATCCGTATTAAAAATTTTTAATATTGACCCAAGTTTCAGGATGGCCCCCATATAGAGGTATCCCCCAATATTCGGTATTCGGTATTGTATCACCCATATAACGGTACTCGTTTTTCAACCGAATTGCCTGTAATCCGAGATTTTGTTTTGTTCTCATTGTTGGCAGCAAAAAATGTTATATATTGATCTCCGTTTTATTATAGCCCCATATAGCGATATCCCCACTATTAGATATTTTGAAAACTTCAATCATCTTTTTCTCACGCATTTTTGGTATGTTCAAGGTCCTCTTATAACATGAGATTTCTCGTAGAAGCCCCCATTTAAAAAGTTCAGCCGGGCCGAACTTAAAATCATTTTTATTTGTCTATTTTATCAATTTTAATATCTCATCCTCATTTTCTTTTAAAATTATTTACATGTTGTCACAATTTTTGGAGTATTCAGTTTACGATTCATAAAACACACACCTATTTTATTTCAATATTACAATAAACAATACGAAAACTTTCTTCTTATCATTAACAATTTTTTGACATTGCAAAATGCTTATTTATATTTATTTTTTCCTTCATTGGTAAATATTTACGACATTTCATAAAAATTATTGCCAATAACATAAAAATCGAAACGCACACACACACACATCTTCTTGTTTACTTTTTAAAATTTGTTAATAACATTATTTTATCATTAAAATGCTGAACGATTGTATTTTAATCCATGTTTTATGATTTGGCATTAACACATACGCACACATATTAAATATTGCTGAATTGCATCAATGGTTAGTTGTTGCTTATGGACCCGTATGTGACACAAATGGAGATCATAATTTTTGATTCAGTTGATCCATGACAATCATAATTTATACACATTAACACCATATTCTTAATCTGTTCACAAACACACACACAAGCATACTCTTTCCAATACACGGTAACATACAACAGCAACCACTTTTCAAATATAAATTTCTTGAAACGGAAAGCAACACCAACAAGTTGCTGAAAATTACATTCATTGCCCCACTTGCACAATAACTGACCGGGTGTTTGATGGACTTGGGTCACAAAGACGGTATATTCATAGCATACGGTAAGTACCGTTGTCAAGAAAAGAATTCACGACACTCTTTCTTTTCAGAAATGTAAAAGAAATTCTTTTTAATTTTATCATGAATCATTGGCACGCAAATTCGGGACTTCGGTCATACTTCTTCATGTATGAGGTATTGTCGCCTTATTACAGCTATCCAAAATATACAACACATTTTTATGTATGTATGTGTAGGTAAAATGTGAGATAAGAATTATTACATGTTTCATGTTTTACTGTGCGACATAAACAAAACGCATAAAAAATAAACAAACCGGCCGGCCGACCGACTGAGATGATCGCACGTCACTTGTGAATTCTTTTTGCTACCAGTCGCTCAAAAAATAAAAGTCGCTTGGTCAGTCAGTCAGTTAGTCTTTTCGTTAATGAGATTCAGAATTTTCTTGGTTCTTCGTTTTGGTGTTGTTTTTTGTTTCTTTTTCGCGTCGTTCTATCTTTATTTTTATTCTTATTCGGTTGTTGTATGTAAAAGAAATAAAAAGATAGACGTCAACGTTGAAAGCATTCGTTCGGTTTGAAAGTTTTTCGGCGACTAAATCTTACACTAATGATCCAGCTAAAAATTTCTTAGTTCCATTGGATACTTTTCATACACATAAACTCACAAACACACACACATACAAACGAAATCAGTCATTCGGCAAAAGAGACCCACTGAAGCACATGCATGAAAAAAGAATACCCAGCAAACATTTTTATATGATTTCGTTTCAATAGAGATCTACAAGGAGACATTGTTACTGTGTCCTGTACTTTTTAAATTTGTCATTCCGTTTGCAACACATCAAAATATTCACCGGAGACCTCATAAAGTATATCAGAATAAAATATATGCCTGAAAATCGGTCTGCTATTGAAATCACGATTGGGATCGCAATATTTGATAGAGCTTTGAAATTTTGCTCTTGCATTGCTATTACTCCTAGCAATATAACCATATAACGGTAGCCACAACTATTCGGTATTATATTTATACATTTTCAAACGAACCTGCTGAAATTTCGTACGTTTGATTCTCATTGGGTATAACATCTTTCTACTGGGTGGCCCCCCATATAACGGTGATGTGACAATTTTTTGGGATGATACTAAAAATTTGAAAAAAATCTTGCAAAAAATTAAAATAGCGAAAAAAGAGCTGGGCGCTAGATTAGTTTTTTTTGTGCTAATCGTGTTTAAAATCTAGCACCAAAAGTGCTAAATTGGCAACACTGATCACTTGTTTCAATCAATTTGGGAGGAAAATAATATTTTGGATTCTCATTGAGTTGAAAATGTCCTAATAAAAAATAACCCATGTTTCCGTGTAGCCCCATATAATGGTAACCTCCATTATTCGGTATTTTGAGGGGTTTTTGGCACGTTTTTCAACCGAATTGGCTGTTATTAACAGCAATTTTTATTTTGAATTTTCATTGATTACAAATCTATCTACCAAAAATTTTCGGCAATTTAAAGACATCAGCGGCATTTTCCAATCGATGGGGCTGTTATTTGGTATAAAGGCTTCTGGATGACTGACTTATATAGATATAACCCCACCTAGAAGTTTCGCTTCTTTTTTGATATTAATCGCCCGACTTTTTTACATTGGAGTGGCTATAATCAGATTGCTGGTGAATAAAAACCAGTAAGGAAAATAGTAAATTCGGACGGTGCCGACTATATGATACCCTTCACCATTCGGACGGGGCCGACTATATGATACCCTTCACCACTTTGGGTATATTCAACAGAAGAATCCTAACAGACGTCGCATTTTTAAAGGACCAGTAAAATTAAATTGGATCCATAAACATGTAATTTTGCAACCGATACTAAATTTTTTACACTAATTCATTACACTGTGCCAAAATTCGTGCAAATCGAAAGATATTAAGAGACTTTGGTGCACCATTTACATTATATCTAAATCTGAACCGATTTTCAGGAAACATAACACACATCATTCTATACCTAATTCATTATATTCGAAAGATATATAGGGACTTTGGTGCACCATTTAAATTAACCCTTCCATGTCAAAAAAATTTTGTCGGAATAAAAATTTGTATTAAAAATCATATAAAGGCACAGAGTTTAGAAAAAAAAGCAAATTTTAGTTTAACCCTCGGACAGTTTTGTCTGTCTTTAAGCAGAAACAAAAACGTCAATTGTAACGGTACATAGGATAACGGATAAATCGCAAAGAAAGAGAGTCATTTTAAATCGGACGAAAATATATATAGGAGCTATATCTAAATCTGAACCGATTTCTCCCAATTTCAATAGGGTTCGTCCTTGGGCCAAATAAGTGACCTACGCCTAATTTCATCCAAATCGGATCATAAATGCGACTTTGTTTACTAAAATACATGGACGGACGGACATGCATAATTCGACTCAGAAAGTGATTCTATGCATATTATCAAAAGGAACCATATGCCTATCTCGTTTCCTTTTGCCTGTTACAAACATATGCACAAAGACATAATACCCTGTACCACAGTGTGGTGAAGGGTATAAAAATAATTTAAAAAGTTTTCCAACTTAAGTGTCTGTATTTTTAAACACTATACCATGACCGAATTTCCCGGATTCCTGGTGAATAAAAAATGTATGTAAAACCCCGTTTAAGCTTCAAAAAAGAACACCATAACATAACCTCATACAAATGTCCCGAATTTTGAATGCACCACACTTGGTGTAGGGTATAAAAAGTTCGGCCCGGTCGAACTTAACGACTTTTTACTTTTTAATAATAGTGAGTAAATGGGAACAATAAAAGTCGAAAAGTCCTGGAGCGGATAAGCAGTAAAAATGTTTATGAACGTTTGTCAGTTGTCAAGGTCAATAGTCTCCCACACCAATACCAAGATCAATATCCCTGTGGAAATCACTATTGACCACTGTAGCATGAGTTTGCTGGGTTATCATCCATCTGTGAAGTAACATGCACTTGTGTGCGTTCTTTACACCATGAGTAGCACACATTTCACCATGGACGTTTCACATTGGACGTTTGTTGTGATGATGGTCGTCATTTGTGTTGTCGTAGTCTCTCCGGAAAGAGTCATCGCAAACGAACAGTAGTGAGTAGGGTCGAGAGTCGCATTGACTCGTGATTACGAATGAATTGCACGTGTGTGTGAGTGAGTGTATCGGAATGAATTGTGAATAGAAATATGGCAAAGTTTTCTTTGGCCCATTGATGTTGATGTGTTGCTGCCTACCGCTCGCCGGTGGTGTGCCTTATGGCTCTTCTCATTGTGCGAAATGTGAATATCCATCCATACAACCCATCCGACGACCATTGTTGGTGGCATTGTTTTGTTTTTATTTCCAAGATTTGAGATAGTTGCCGCGTAATTATTGTTGTTCTTCAAGTTGTTGTTGTACATTGTTTTGCACATTTTGTTATTGTTTCAAGTAGTGTTGTTGTTATCGTTTTTTTTTTCTTTTTTGCTATGACGACTCAGTTGTTGTAAAAATGATGTACGTCTGTCTGTAAGGAAAGGGGTTTTTCATGGATTTAAGTTCTCCTGAAGTTTGTTTGTCTTTGATCATTATGACGTCTTACATGATTCATTTGCTTGTTATAATTCCAATGATCGGTGTTTTGTTCCTTATTGCTGTGCACGAATTCCGTTGAAGAGTCTGGAGAATTAATATGTTCACACATTGCGCTATAGGGTGTAATTTCAAAGATTAATCTTGCTAAAAGTTATTAATGGAAAAGGAATTGGGCGCATTGTACGGAAGTGTATATGTAGGTTTAAGCTTCCTTTTAGAGTCCCCCATCCCAGTGATTTAAAATGGCACAAATATGAAATTGTAATTCCGCACAAAGTTACACGTACAAACTTAAGTTTTTGATCCATACTGTAGCGCAATTTTATTCGGCATCAACAAATAAAACGTAAAACATAAAGAACACATCTGGCTTTTTTGCGTCTTTAGCGAAAATATTTTATGTATTTCAATAAAAAATTTCTTTGTTTTAATCCGGTTTCAGAATTGCACGACTCCAAGGATAGATTTTACGCAGTATCTGTTTTTCTTGTTTGCTATGAATTTGAAAATTGTAAAGCGGAAGAAAAGGGGTACACGTGCTTAAGGAATCATTATATAGTTATGAGATCAATTATGTTGTGATTCGATCTTAGAGAAAGGTAAGTAGCAAATTTTTAATACTTTTATTATTCTATATAAAAATCTGATATTTCTGCAATAGTGTATATCTGCAACCCATGCAACTCCTTCAGTTCAGTTAGTGGCAGGCCCACTTGTCTAGTCTAGTTAACTAACCTTTTTTGCATCCGGTCGTTGATCGTCGTCTCTTGGCCAAGACCAATGTCACTAACCTCGACCGACAATGATTGCAACTAGAAAAACGCGTAGATGGTTGGGAATCTGTTGTCTGTGTAAAATTCGCAAATACACACACACACTTACAAACATTTGCGATTAAATAACAGATATTACCAGATTTGTTATGTTTGCAATTAAAGCGACTGGCAAAATATTTGTTTTTTTGCCAAGCAAGTGTTGAATGGATGACCAGTTGAGGCAACTTATCACCAAGTCAAATCAAAATGAAGAAAAGGCAAAGTAGTGAAGATAAAAAATGAAACAAAAGAAATCAGTGACAGTTAGAAGTAGTTAACCCACATAAAAACTAAGAAAAAATTATTTTTGTATTTTTTGATGAAAGAGGAAGTTTACTTCATGGATGACTGAAAATTGTGTGTGTTTTTTTTAATAAAAACAAGTTCATGATTAAATAATCCCAAAGAGACCGTTTGTCATGGTAGTATGGAATAAAAAATAATTAATGTGAAAAATGTTTGAAAAACACACACATGTAAAACAAGTTTGCATTATTGCAAATTTAGTTGCATTGCAAAGAGCAGGACTTATTGGATCCACTTAGAGCAGACATACATATAATTTTTGAAAGTCGTCTTCGATGTCTTGTCTTTGAGGACCCCATATAAAGTCTACAACCACACTGTTGCACAGGGTATTATGTCTTTCTGCATATGCTTGTATCAGCAAAAGTAAACGAGATATACACATTGTTCTTTTTAAGGATATGCATAGAATCAAAATCTGAGTCGTTCATTCGTCCGTTCGTGTTAAATTGTAAATAAAGTACAGCTCTCATTTATGATTCGAATTGGATGCAATTTGGCACATGTCACTTATTTAGTCCAAAGACGAAACTTATTGAAATTGGAGAAAATCGATTCAGATTAAGATATAGCTCAAAACGTGCACCAAACGCCAAATATTATGGTCCGATTGAGACAAAATTTCGCACAGCGTACTAAATTAGGTCCATATTAATGCATGCGAAGTTTTGCTGAAATCGGTTCAAATTTATATATAGCTTCCATATCGTAACCTAAAATGCAAAAAGGCGTAACTAACAAAAAATTCACGTTTTTACTTAATTGTTATGACTGCCATTAAACTAAATAACTAAATTTGTTAAAAAAATTATGGTCTATTATTCGTCATATGCAATATCACCCTGCCGGGCATAAAAATTAAAAATTAAAATTAAAAATCACCGACTGTAATTACAGCTAAACGTATATGGGGGTGGTTCACATTAGACGCATAGTCCACATTACCCGAAGTTAGTCTATGTTCGTCCGATTTTATACAACCACTATATATTTTCGTCTGAGTTCATGCAAATGCATTAATAAATATTTTTCTGTCCGAGATAAAATTTTGGACATCGCACTGTGCTATAGCATACCAAATGGTATATGCCAAAGATGCTCAATTGGGTCCAGATATATATATATATAGCTCCCATACATAATTTTATTCGATTCCAAAGAACTGGTACACCAAAGAACCCAAGTCTGCCCGATTGACATGCAATTTCTTATAGATTTGAGATTGGTTTGTGTATAGGTTATTTTAAAATAGATCAACTATCTATGTAGTTCGCACATTTAAATTCGTCCGATTCCATTTCAATGGTCCTCCAAAGATGCTATATTACAGGATATTGTACATATGAGCATCTCTTATATTTACCCAAAGTGGTGAAGGTATATGAACGTTTGAACTTTCCTTGCTGGTTTTAATATGTGGATGTTCAAATAAATTAAACATTTACTTCGTAAACTTTCATATGGTATATCCCAGTAATTGAACTCCGCTGACTTAGAATCTCTTTGGAAACTCCACATATATTTTTCACTTTAAAGGTACATCAAAGACAGGGATGGTCCGTATGACGAATTTTTAGGTTTTCGACTGTCAAAAAGGTGTAAACGTCGATACCGTCATATACCTGTCTAAATGTAATAAATGTAGAAAATTCGAATATTATTACCATATACCGTTATTTTCAAGAATATATATTATTTTTACATATTTCTGTCTATTCCTTACTAGAACTAATAAAAAATTCTCAACCTTTTGGAGAAAAAATTTTTGAAATTTGTTATGGATTTCTGTAAAGCATACGTAATTTCCAAATTCATTAATGGAAATAGGTATTTTGTCAAAAACCTAATGGTTTTGGGTGGGTTTCCGATGTTTCTGACGTATGTATTATACGTCGAAAATGTATGTCATTTACGTCACTGTTTCTGACGGGCCATCTCTGATCAAAGACCTGACTATTATGCGGTTGACACGGAATTTTTTTAAACCGATTGAAAAATATTTCATGAAAATCGTGCACGCCACTTTTTTTATCATTTTTAAGATCCTCGTGCTTTAAATGAAACTCTTTTTGAAGACCCTCGACTCGTTTCCATTGAATGCAATTTAATTTTTCGTAATCAAATATTTATTGCCTGTAACTGCATTTAAGATATTTTGTTAACATTAATTTATCTAAATTTATTATCGTTTTTTTACAAAGGCGCCATAATAATTTCCGTCGATGGTGATGTTCAACACCATGTTGTTAATTTCGAATAATTATTAAAAAAAATTTAGTAATTTCTCACACACAGCTTCGAGTGTTAATTAATTGCAATGCAATTACATATCCGAAACAACTTTCTTCGTTGACTACAATGCCAACAACAAGAACAACGACAACAACCGCGGCTTACTAATCGTGTGGTGTGGAGTAATTGCAAATAATAACCACCTTCGCCCAAGGTGATTTCGCTTCTTCCAAAGAAACAAACACACTCCGGATATATGTTAGACAATCGTTGAACAGACAGTAAGTAGTAGACAGACCCATTAACCTACAATTCCACATTGAACATTATTTCGAGTAGAGGTATTTTCAAATATTCCAAGTCTTTTATGTTTCGAACTTCTAGTTGAAAAGAAACAAATATATATGTAGATATGTATGAGTATTTAAGTGTACAGAGAAGTGCAAACAAGCGAAGCATATTTAAAGAAAAGTGCAATGGAAGCAAATTTGTGTTCACTGAGGCATAGTTTTCAAACACGCATTCCACTTTTGCCATCATTATCATCTGCAGCGACAGTAGCAGCACAGCATATGTATTACCACCCAAAGGAACGAAGAGGAAGACGATTCAGGGCTCATATTATTATGGTCACATCTGTCTGTTTACGTTGTAAATTTTTATGAACATGAAATATTCTTTTGCTGTTGTTGTTTTTGTGTTGATGTAAATACATCCATTTGCATACACCCGCCACAGGCTTTTTGTAACATTTTTGCTCACTTTAGGCAAAATTTCCGCATTCGAATTCTATGCCAAAAACCATAAAACTACTGGAGCACTTAAGGAATTGTGGACCATTAAAATCAGAATGACACCAACAACCAACCCAGACAATTACCAAAAAAAAAAAAAAAAAGAATGTAGAGTCTTCAGTTGTCTTCTTATTGGCTAAAGGAAAATTACAAAGTATCCAAATTTTAGTAGGCGGCGTCTATACTAAGTAAATTCTAAAAATATGACTAAGTGAATTTTTATGTCGTTCACAGGTGATGAAGATGAGAATGTGCTCACTTGAAAATTTCTAGAGACCATTAGAGTTGGAAATATTTTTAAAATGAAAATATTTCTAAAATAGATTTTGAATATAATTTCTGCGAGTTTCAAGAACTTTTTTTGCTTTATTACGGCACAGCTTATTTGTTCAGCAAAAAAAAAAAAAAAATGTTGCTTACTTTTAAAGATTCCAAATTTTCACAACTTTTTTGTAACAGGAGAAACATATTGTTTGTTTGTCACTGATAGGAATGCATTTAGGCTTGACTTTAAACATGTTTTATCATGATTATTTATCAAAATATTATTTTTCTTTCGTTTTTCTATTTGTCTTGCATTCCGCGCCGCACCGGGCTTAACTACGTTCGGTAAAAGTTGATTCATACGAAATGGATAAATATGTATGAATGTATGTCCACATAGACTTTCAACAAGTGACCAAGTGTTTAAGTCACTGGCAGTTGCATTGCCTCCTCAATGGCGTCATTCAATTTGTATGTTGTTTTCCCCCCAATAATAATAGCAAAACAACAACAACAACAGGGGTAATATAACTTGATGGTGGTTATTGAACTGTGTCCACTGCTATTCATGCGGGATGACAGTTTTTATATTAACAATAACAAAACCAACAACAACAACTACGACAGCAATAATACCACTAATATTGATTGCTGTCACTGACTGCCATGATTGTTTGCCTTGTCAGTCACAGTAAAATGAATAGATTTACGGCCTATATTCATAAGTTTGATTTAGGCTTTGGAAAAAAATAAAAGAAAAAACTCGAAGAAAAAGAAAACAAATAGGAAAAACCACTTCAAGATAAATAATTTGTTAATCATTTATTTCGTTTTGATTTTTATGGTTTTCCGTTAATTAGTTGTAGAGAAAAATATAAATGGGGAAGTAAACGAAGTGATTTCTTTTTTCTTTTGGTAATAAAGGAAATTTGTGTCCGAAGCAAGTTATCAAACGTTAAATGACGTTAATTTGTCATATATCAATTAAGAATGTTTTATAAAAATATTACAACATTTTACTAAAATTATTTGTGCGAATCAACTAATATGTTGATTTTACCAATTAGGATGTTGATTATTGCTTGCTTTTAAACTTTTAATCGAAAATTATTTCCAGTTCATTGCAATTGTGTAGTTCGGTGTACCTGACTATACGAATTTGGTATATTTGAATTTTTGTATGTTCATGGCTTTTGGGAAGATTTGTCGAAATTTAGCGAGTCGAGTAGGCATATACTTAGTGTTAAGAATAAGAAAATACTTAAATGGTTTAATATTACCCTTACAACAACAAAGGTATCGCGAAATTTTTGAACACTAGGGGTTGAGCTTTGCGGAAATTAAGAGTTTAGGTTTGGATGATATTTTACACATTTAGAACATAAAACCCCAAATTACAGCCAATTCAGTAGAAAAACATGCCCAAAATACCAAAATTTATAGGGGTAGCAATGTACGGCTTTTAAGCCGTATCTTAATAATTGCGACATTGGGCTATAGCTACAAAATTTGTTTGGGGGTTTTGCCACTGAAATCTTTTTTTGTAGCACTGTAACACTTCAGATTTGAATTTAATGATATTTTCGATACGGAAAACAGAATTATATGCGGATAAAATTTTCTATTGTCGGATGAGTTACTGATTCGGCCTACTGATGTCGATTTGATTTAAAGGGACCCCCCGCCCCACCTCACTCCCGGTTCCTAAGAAAGAAAATAAATTATTGTATTTGGATTTAATTCGAACCCACATTAATTCAAGAATGTCCCTTTAATATTTCAAGTGCCATCTTAACAATTTTTGAAGATATAGCCAATTTATTGCGTTAGGATCAAGTGATGGTAAGAGTGATTCTCAAACTTTAAACACATTTTTCTCGAAACAGTGTTTTTACGAATGGCGGGCACGATAACTCAAAACTAATAATTCAATCGGTTCCAAACGTTTCTCTGGGAGTGTATAGCTTTCGTATTAACTAGGATAAATCCAATCGGTGAAGAACTTCCTTATTTTTTAACATAGTTTGTGGTCAAAAATAGACGAGTTTCCAAAAAAATTTCAAAGGTCCGCCAATTTGTTTAATTTTTGAGCGACGCCAGACATGTACTCTTTCTAACACCCTTGGAATTTCCGGATTACGATGTTCCAGTGACTATTTAAGGACTTTTATTTCATCACCAAAAACAACAACAACCAAATTTTGCAAATTATTTTTCTTCTCTTTTAAATATTCAATTATATACGTATGTGTAAAATTGCATACCTTAACATGCATTGGTATTCATTTACCTGCCCAATGAAAATCTTGAAAATTTTAAATAGAGAATGGGGGAGGTCCTCTTAATATGACTTGGGTTGACAATAATTCTTAACAGTGATACCAACACTGGAATAATGAACTGTAAACATGTGAATTAAGTGGTTATAATAGTCAATTTATTCAAGATCAGCAAATAACACATTTGTAACTAGCTACTGAACTATGATTTTGAAACTTTAAAAGAACCCCTTGGTTACTTTATATTTTATAGTATGTTGTATTTGCGTCTGTGTGAAAATATTTTCATTTTTTAAATTTAGTTAAAAGCTTTTTTGTTAATCTCTTGAAGACACAACCGCAGAATGGCATTGAAATTTATGCACTGAACGATGTTAATGTTCAGCGGGGGAGGTAATTTGCTAATTCACCATGGCAAACTTTCGGCTGTGTTTAACACCAAAAACTTTGTGCCCCAAACCACCTGCCATAAAATACAGACATAAGCTCATAACGCATCATACACAGACAGGCGGACAAGACCTTGGGTGCGTTTATGTGAGTGAGCAAATTGTATATGAATGTGAGCGTGTGTTGGTGTGGATTAAAACACATAAATTCCATTAGAGTTTTCCAAAAGAGGATTAAAATTTTATTTTATATTTAGTACGGGTTTTTGGCGTATTTGCAACCACTACCACCACATTTGCACATTCAGCATTACATACGTGCCTACATATGTTTATTTGCTCAACCACATTCAAAGCTATTCATATGGGTGGTACTTCCATATGTAGATGAGTTTACTTTTTGGTTCTTTTCGTTGTGTCAAAAATATTTGCATTAACTTTATCCATATAAACTTAAAAAAAATGTTTTATGCATTTCAGTAATAAATTCATAAATCTTGAAATGTTAAAAAAACGAACAGTTGCGTTACAAGTCGGAAAGTGTTTGTTAAAGAAATAGAGGGAGTGAATTAGGCATGCCTAAAAGTATGCTACATAATTATACCCTTCACCACACTGTGGTACAGGGTATTATGTCTTTGTGCATATGTTTGTAACAGGCAAAAGGAAACGAGATAGACACATGGTTCCTTTTGAGAATATGCATAGAATCACTTTTTAAGTCGATTTATGCATGTCCGTCCGTCCGTCCGTCCGTCTGTCCGTCTGTCCGTCTGTCCGTCTGTCTGTCCATGTTAAATTGTAAACAAAGTACAGGTCGCATTTATGATCCGAATTGGATGAAATTTGGCATAGGTCACTTATTCGGCCTAAGGACGAACCCTATTGAAATTGGGAAAAATCGGTTCAGATTTAGATATAGCTCCCATATATATATTTAACCGATTTAATGTAAACGGTCCCTATATATCTTTCGATTTGCACGAAATTTGGTACAGCCTAATCATTTACGTCTAGAATGATGTCTGCCAAGTTTCATGAAAATCGGTCCAGATTTAGATATAGCTCCCATATATAGTTTCGTCCGATTTCATGTAAATGGTGCAGCAAAGTCCACATATATCTTTCGATTTGCACGAAATTTGGTACAGCCTAATCATTTAGGTCTAGAATGATGTCTGCCAAGTTTCATGAAAATCGGTCCAGATTTAGATATAGCTCCCATATATAGTTTCGTCCGATTTCATGTAAATGGTGCATCAAAAGTCCCTATATATCTTTCGATTTGCACCAATTTTGGCATAACGTACTGAATTGAGCCTAGAATTATGTCTGCCAAGTTTCGTGAAAATCGGTTCAGATTTAGATATAGCTCCCATATATAGTTTCGTCCGATTTCATGTAAATGGTGCACCAAAGTCCCTATATATCTTTCGATTTGCACAAAATTTGGCATAACGTACTGAATTGAGTCTAGAGTGATGTCTGCCAAGTTTTAAGAAAATCGGTTCAGATTTAGATATAACTCCCATATATAGTTTCGTCCGATTTCATGTAAATGGTGCCCCAAAGTCCCTATATATCTTTCGATTTGCACGAAATTTGGCATAACGTACTGAATTGTTCCTAGAGTGATGTCTGCCGAGTTTTGAGAAAATCGGTTCAGATTTATATATACCTGCCATCAGGGACGTACACAGGGGGGAGCCCTGGGGGCCCGGTTCAGATTTAGATATAGCTCCCATTTATAGTTTCGTCCGATTTCATGTAAATGGTGCACCAAAGTCCCTATATATCCTTCGATTTGCACGAAATTTGGCATAACGTACTGAATTGAGCCTAGAGTGATGTCTGCCAAGTTTCGAGAAAATCGGTCTATATAGCTCCCATATATATTTCATGTTAATAGTTCTGTTTAATATACCCATAGTGGTGAAGGGTATCATATAGTCGGCCCCGTCCGACTTTACTGCTTTCCTTACTGGTTTTAATTTTCATAATGTACCATCATTTTTAAAATTGCCATGAAGCTATTTAGCTCTAATATCTGAGAATTGCATTTATATGTTTTATGTATAACAAACATATATTCATAATTATGTGTGTGACATTATAGAAAACATGTGGGATATTTATAATGAAGAATGAAGAAAGAATTAGAAATGAAAGATGTCATAGGATTTGTTTTTTACTCTGTATTTCTTATATTACGCTACTGGTTAAAGTGGATTAGATGTTCTATAACAATAATTCTCTAATCGCAAGCAATACATTTGAAGTTTACTTTTAAGGGGTTCTGGATATTCATTGAGCACAAATATTTCATGATTTTTTTACAAGCAAATAAAACTTTATTATAACATACATATTTATTTTACCTGTTATATTATAGTGATATTAAGTTTTATATTCAAAAAACATGTTCGATTTTATGGACTACCGAATTTAATTGGAGTTACAAATAAATTCAAATGGAATTATTCACAGCTTTTAATGTATTAGAAAGTTTCAATTTACCAAAGATAAACATAAATGAATTCGTAAAAGGGTAGACAATGATGACCTAAGTATAAACAATTATAATAATACCTAAAACCTTTTTAGACACTTTCAAAGTGTTAATTTGTTTTCTTTAAATAGCAAAAACAAAAAAACCTTTTCGTACTTCTAGTTATCTTATCCCTCCCAAAAAACATTCCTCCTTATTTCACTATATTAACACTTGTTTTTTTGTTTGCAATTGTGGGAAACTTTAATTTATGGTTTTTAGAAATACATTTCACCCAACGTGAGCGGAAATTCTAAAACATGACACGTTGTACAATTACCATTGGGAGAAATGTTAAAAAAAAACGATAAATTGTTTTGGAAATTGAATAGATTAGCACTTCAGGGATTCTAAATGTGGTGAACTTGAAGAATGTAGATCCTTCGCAAAGAAGGCAGCAGCGACCTTTGAATGTTTCGAATAATGTGGATAAAAATAATGGTAAACTTTAAGCGAACACTTAAATAAATTAAGTGAAAAAAGCAAGAGTAACAAAGAAAGTGAAGCTATGAATCCTTTGCATCGTCTTTAAGATGGGAAAAATCATTTTCAGAAATTGGAAATAATTTGGAGTGATATTTGTTAAGAATACTGAATAAAATTGAATGTTGCGTGAGATGGGAGTATAAAGCACATTTAAAATATATATTAAATAAAAGAACTTGAAATATCCTAAAACAAGACAAATAACACATAAAAGTCTTATTTTTTAATTGGAAATTATTTCAAGTCCGTCCATGCATTTTGTAATTCTGATACGGCTGCTGAATTTTGCCCAAATCTATTGAAAGTAGTTAGAATTGAAGTAGGAAGTTTATTTGTCGGTTTAAATATAGGGCTTATCGAATTTAGTGCAGAATAAGGTGTGCCAAGTTTGGTTTAAATTTGATGTAAAACCTATAATAAATTATATATATATGTATATATATATATATATATATATATCAGTTAAGGCCCACACTTCCAATTGGATTGGATTTTATGTTTCGAAATAACTCCCGCCCAAATATTCGTCCTAATGTCAGGTTTTTCTAAGAATTTCAAAAACTACATTTTAACCCCATAGAGTTAAAAACGACTATTGAATTTTGTAGATTCATAAGTGAAAACTATGAGCCTAACGTAAGAATAGATTTTAAAATAAGAGAGTATCGTTGTATATTGACAATACAAATACGTTAATATATTCTCATTTTATTTCCAGTTATAAAATTTCCACATTTGTATTACATCGTTCGGTTGTAATACCTCCAAATATTTATCACAGATCTAATACAGTGTTTCTCCATGTCTGTTGAAATCACGATAGGGATCTCAATATTAAATATAGGATGTTTGGTATTGAAAAAGCGATATTCCGATCCAATTTTTTGGTATAGTGCCATTAACCGGTACAGTCACCTTTTTATACCCTTTTCTATAAGATGGAGTGTATATTGAAATGGTTACCACTTGCAACACCTCGAAATATTCATCATAAAATTCTATGTCAATGTCCCTTTGTTCGTATGTTGAAATCATAGTTCTGTTGAAATAGAGACCACAATATTTAAGATCGAGCTCTGCTTGCACAGACACTGCTAGTATTCCTAGGATTTTTGGTATTGCAAATGGGATATATCAGTACACGTTTTGGTGTTCACACCATATGAAGGTGGGCATGTTTCTCAAATTAGTTGGTTGTAAATTGGATTCCCCAATATTCGGCATTTTGGGGATTTTCGATACATCTTTCAACCCAATTGGTTGCAAATTGGCGTTTTGTATTCTCATCGGGTTTCAAATCTCACTACTAATTATTAATACTGACCCATGTTGTAGGATTTAGGGGATTTTTGAGTTTTCTTCTAGATCACCCATTAATTTTCGATATTTGAAATGTCATCCTCATGGTGGAGGTTACAAAAATTTCGGCCTGGCTATCGTTATTAACTTGTTGAGATTTCAAAGGTTTTGGCCTTATTCTTCAACATACGGGAATACAGTTATTTTAAATCCACGCCTATTAGGGCCCTTAAAAATATTATTTAAAAAATCAACGCCTAGGATAGTTCTTAAAAATATTCTTAATAAAATCTTTGTCTAACATAGTAATTAAAAATATTAAAAAAACGTCTAAGAAATATATTAAATTCGGAGAAAGTTTACCGGCATGTTAGCAGTCGTAACATCGCCCAGGAGCTAAAAATCGACAGTTTAAACCATGTACACAAAGCTGGATTTTAAAGATGCTCCATGTATGTGTGCCACACCAATCTGTAAACATCTGATATATACTGTCAGCAACTGGACCGTTTGACCAGAAACGGCCAGAATTGGCCAACAGGAGAGGTGTCGTGTTATACCAGGACAACGCTAGGTCACACGCATTTACACTGACTCGTCAGAAACTTCGAGAGCTTGTTTGGGAAGTTTTAATGCATCCGCTATACAGTTCGGACTTGGCACATTTTCTTGCATTGCAAAATTTCTTTAATAATAAAAAATTGGTATCTAGTGAGGATTGTGAAAATCGACTACTAAAGTTTTTTGCAAATAGAGAGCAGGACTTCTATGAGAGAGGCATTATGAACTTACCTTTAAAATGGCAACAAATCATAACACAAACGATGCATATTTGGCCCCAATCGGACATTCCGAAGCATGTTAAATAAAGTCCTATAGTTCATATAAAAATAATGGAATTTTTGTTCGCCAACCTAATATTATTTAACAAGTAAAAAAAGTCAGTCGGTGTAGCCGACATATACATACCCCCAGTCTAAGGTTTTTCGCTTTATATGAAGCATATGTTTATTTCAAAGAGGTAACAGATTTAAAGTTGATCAAATCAGACATTCAATTTGCTTCAATTTTAATTTTCAAGTTTATAAAATATAGAAATACCAGAAGGAGTGGACCAATGAGTCCATCTACGGACTTGATCTTGGCTTGGTAAAGATAATAAGTTGTGCAATGTTTGGTTCAAATCAGATATTTCATTCGCCTTATATGGGGTATTACAGGTCCCATCTTCGGGCTTGATCGGTAACTACCTTCGAGAGTTATCGTTCGCACCAACCGGCCAGACAGATGGACGAACTTTCGTAAATCGACTTGTCTGAAACGGATTTGGTCCAAAGAAACATTGGGTATAAAACCAATATTTCGACGAGGCACATTTTGCCGTATCAAAGTGTATATAACCTCATTAGTCATAATGTGAGGGTATAAAAATCCGCGCTTAAGATAATTCTCAAAAATGTTGTGTTTTTAAAAGGCTCTTGAAGCATTTTTTTTTAAATGTATGGATTAATGATCCTTAGGAAAAGTTCTTAAAAATTTGTTTGCATTGTGGTTTTTGAAAAAAAGTATGTCCTTGCATTATAATTCTAAAAAAATCATTTTCGTGAAAATGTTACCCAACTTGTAAAGTATGAAAATAATTTTCTTCAGATTACTAACTGAAATTTAATTATTTCCATAATGTCTTATTAAGGACTAAACTTTAATGAAATATTACTTCAAATCCAATTTCACAAAATAACGATAGAAGAAAGAAGTTACATTTCGGCAAACCCCCATTTGATGTAATCAGAAGTGTTCAAGACTAATTATCCATAATGGCGAACGATTAGCAGAGAAACCGAAACAAAGTTTATCAATAATTAAGGACACTCTCACCCTTGGGCACTAGCTCGCGATGCCTTAAGTTAAATATGCCTAAAGTATATTAAAACGAACAATACAAAAAATTGCCAAACTTTCTTCAGAAATAACGATTAAATCAATAAATGTAGAAAACAATATGGGCATGATTCATACACATGAGTACATACATACATAGCAGAATATGTTCTGCTCAAAAAGTTTTTCCATTTTTATAGCTAAGCTAACTGTAACAGTTCGTCCAATTCGAAAGGATCTCATTATGATGAAATTGAGGATGAACTCCTCCCACACGCACACACACACACACACATTTTGAAGGACAAAAAAGCAATTATCTAATTAGACCAAGTATTGACTTTATACGGATGGTCAAGCGAAGAACAAGACATTTTGCAGATCACATAAATATGCCAAAACACAAATAAACATGTGCCAATCAAACATGTGGGAGTTTGAAATTGTCTAAGGGTCAACAACAAAAAACTTTCTGGATGTTAGGGTGAATACTTAAACTCTATAATCAACTGTACACTTTAACGTACAAAAAAAGTTCGGGAAAGGAGAAAACTTGAGTTGATTGTTTGTCATACTGAAGCATGTACAACTTGTATAACTATGTATTTTATGGCTATTTGACATTACTTTTTAGGGCATTCAGATATTCCTTCTTACTTATCCATTCTCATGCATAAAAAGTTTTTTTCTTATAAGAAAAAAAAAACGGTATTGTAAAAAGGGTTCTATCTTGAAGTTTAATGTGTGGAAATTTGCCAAATTACAAAGTGTTCTTTTGTATTCCATAATGGACTGACTGGCTGATTTAGTTCATTGAATTTTGCTGTTGAGGTTCCGAAAAACAGGGTTCAAAGTAAATGTTTATAGTAAACAATGAATAAATAGCGACAAATGCTCTTTTATACACTGTCAAAATTGTTCAACTTTATATTGCAAATGGAATTTTTTTTGTAGACACTTTTTGTATAAATGATTTGCTGTTTTATGTTCTACTAGGACATTTAATTATAGACTTTATTGTTTTCTCAATGCATTCGTCAATGAGTTGATTCGGAATATTTTTTGTGTTATTGTAGGCAAAATAAAATAATTGATAAATTTTTATAATTCCTATGATGTTTGATAATATAAATGATGAAGCTCCCATGACATGTTTTGACATAGGGGGCTGTTCTGCGAAGTAGTAGGTTCCCGCCTCTCTTAACCATTAAAATACGGTTTTATTCTAATTTTTCAAGGGATTTCGGGTTAAAGAAAACTTGGCAAGAAAATGTTAATATAGGCCAATATTTCGACATAGCATCATAAATGTTCCGCACCATGTTTGATTTTCTGAAGGTGTTTGACAAAAGTAAACCAGTAAGGAAAGTAGTAAATTCGGACTGGGCCGACTATATGATACCCTTCACCACTTTGGTATATTCTAAATATATATCGTAATAGACGTCGCCTTTCGAAGGCATATTGACAAAAAATTGAACGAACTTAAATATGTGATCTTTATCTACATGTGAACCGACTAACATCAATACGTACATATATTCTGAAACATATGCTTAGTTTCATTTCATTCGGGCAGATTTAGAGTCGTTTGCGTACAATAGACAAATTTATGTAAATCGATTTATAGCACACTTGATACATGCTATTCGGTATGCCGCAATGTTCAAAATGTAATCTCAATCAGGCAACCGTTCGATATATACATGGAAGTTATGTCTGCATCTGCACCAATTTCAACAAAACGTGAAAACGTCATTTTAGTCTCAATTTGATACGTTGTGCACACTTTCGTGTCAATCGGACAAACATTAGGAGTTTGATGCACCATTTACATAAAATCGGACGAAATTATATATGGGAGCTATATCTTAATCTGAACCATCTTCACGAAACTTAGCGCACATCATTTTAGACTCTATATAGGGTCTTTGGTGCACCATTTACCTTAAATCGGACGAAAATATATATGGAGCTATATCTAAGTCTAAACCGATTACCACGAAACTTAACACACATCATTCTTGGCTTAATTAACTTTTCTGTTCCAAATTTCGTGCAAATGGAAGGATATTTAGCGTCTTTGGAGCACCACTTACCTTAAATCGGACGAAAGTATATATGGGAGCTATATCTAAATCTCAACCGATTTTCCCAATTTTAAATAGGGTTCGTCTTTGCGCCAATTAAGTGACCTATGCCAATTTTCATCCAATTCGGATCATAAATGCAATTAACATGGACAGACAGACAGACGGACATGCATAAACCGACTTAGAAAGTCATTCTATGCATATTCTCAAAAGGAACCATGTGTCTATCTCGTTTCCTTTTGCTGTTACAAACATATGCACAAAAACATAATACCCTGTACCACAGTGTGGTGAAGGGTATAAAAACGATAGCAAAGATGACAAAAAAGAAGCTCCTACAAAACATCTGTTGTCGGAGCTAATGCTACAGGCACAATAGCTGAGGCGAATATATCGAGGAGGAGGTTGAGGACCTCAGAGACTATCAAATTCTGATCCACCTTCTGTGACTGTTAGCAACTCAAACTTCGATTTCGATAGCAATAAAAATAAATCCGTTCTTAAAACCCAATCCGTCCCTCTTGTCAGAGTCTTGACTTAGTGTTTAAAATTATATAGTAATTTCGAATGAAAATTTGTACATTCGAAGCAGAATTTTAAGATGGTAAATTCGAGTTTTGAACTCGAGAATCTCAGAGAACGTCACATTTATCTATTCGAATTCCACACGATGAACCCGCTACAAAAAGAGGGACAATTCAATGGTGATTCTGTCACAAGCAAAATGTCAGCCATCGAAAGGTACGTTAATATACAAGATTAGTAGTTAAAAAGTTGTCAATTAATTCTGAAAAAAATCATTGTTTCGTGCGTTCGTTTAGTCAGCTCTTTGGGAATGCAACAGTTCGCGTAGAGGTTATTTAACACTAGAACGCCGAAGACAGTCATTTTGACCGCTTTCCAATTTCAAGTAAAAAAGCAACTGTGCATTTAATGACACTTTTTTTTAAATTTGGTGACTTTTTGTATCTCATAGAATTACGTTTATTTAAAAAAAAATCACCAAATTTAAAATAAAAGTGTCATTAAATGCACAGTTGCTTTTGTACTTGAAATTGGAAATGCAACAGTTCGCCTTCGGCGTTCTAGTGTTAAATTATGTAGTGGTTCACACATATGTCAATGCTCAAACTTTATAATAAAAATCTCAATCTATTTTATTTACGTTTACCTTTGAAACCATGAAATGTATAATCCTGTATATAATGTATAATTGTGTGTAGAAAATTAATTAGTGAATATTGTCATAAGACTTCCATTTACAAATTAATATCATTTATACCGAATGAATGTTATTATGTTATTATTTTTTTTTTCATTATATCTAACTTTTTGTTTGTAATAAAAAGGATCATTTCAAAATGCAGAGAATTACACTAAATTGATGTAAAATCTTTTGAAAAAAGTAAAAAAATAACTTACAGTCCAAAACCCTTTTCAGATGTACTCCATATTATATTTTAACCAAGATTCTTACCTAGAAAGAAATAATAGAAGAAAATAGCATTATTCATAAGATAAAATATCTCCTTTCGGAATAATTTAAGCTTAGCAACAAACAAAAAAAAAAAAAAAATATTCCAAAAATGGAATCAAGAAAATTTGCATATTTTTTCTTTCTTTTTAATAGTAAATGAAATTTATGCTGTTTCACAAAGACACATAAACTTTTATGGGCCAATGTTCATAATAAAAAAATAATATTCTGAAAATAAACATATTTTTCTGCCTACATAGACTTAAAAATAATATTCATTTTCGACACTTTTGTTTCTTAAAGATGACATTAGATTTCAAGTTATTTTTTTATGGAAGCCGAAAGGGGAGATATTACATGAATCTCTTGCCTATTTTTGCTTGTGACAAAATAAAAACAAAAAGTTTTCGGTGTTTCTAGTTATAACCCACCCATAACAAAGCTTATAAAATCAGTAGGGCGCCATTTCGGGTGTTCATGTCGACATAACTTGTATTTCCTTAAACTTTTGTTTTACGAATGTTTTTTTATTTGACTTTTTCTCCTCGTGATTTTTTTCTAAATGCCTACATTTTGGTTTCATTCTTAAAGTAAACAAAATATTTCATTTCATGTTAATGTTAATGTTTTATTTGCTAGTCATTTTGTCTGGTTTTCATAGAGGAGGGTGGTTTGTCTGTCGTTGTTCCAAAGGACGTTGTTCTATTTCTCGTATGTAAATGGCTTCATTATATGGCTACCCTCCATTATCATTTACATCACACCAAAAAAAGAAAAAGACAGTCATCCGGCTAAAAGTAAATAGCAAAAGTTATGCTAAAACAAACAGTAAAAGAAATGATGAAAAAATAAAAGAAAAAAAAACAGGCAACAAAATCTGTTGAAATTGTCACTATTAGCAATTGAAATCGGAATATTTTCATGAAAAGGGTGGTGATTTTGTTTTTCGTTTTGTTTTGAAATCAAAGATATTATTCTAATGTATATTTTGAAGCATATTTTTAGGGAGGGGGAAAATATATTGTGCAATAAAATGTGGATGATATGTTGTGGATGATAAATGAAAATATTTTTATTTATTGCATACTTTAAGGTGTTATTAAATATGGATATGTGTATATTTAGAAAATATCAATTCAGCAGCAGTAAAAAGGTGCATCACCGTCAGTTTGAGAGTGAAGTAGTTATGTTGTCACATTCTTTATTGGGCACTATGTGTGATAGCATGGTGATATTTAAGGTGATGTCAAAATGTTTTTGATCAGCGGAGCGATAAAATAAAAATAAGAAAACATAAATAGATAGCCCTTCCAATGCGGAAATAATACTTATCATACTAATGTGTCATATATGACAAAAAATCAAGGCTTTTTAAACAATAGGTCGGAATAATCTGCCAAGAAATTTTCTTTATAAAGCCAGTAAGGAAAGTTCAAAAGTCAGACTTTGCCGAATATATGATATCATTCACCACTTCGGGAATATAATGGAGATGCTCCTAAGATTCTTATTGTAAGGTACAGTAATATATATATATATATATATATATATGAAAATATTTTATCACAAAAACTGTTTTCGGAAAAATATTCCATTAATAAACCAACTATTTCTCGAAATATAATTTGGTTTTATGCAATTAGACAAACACGGACAGATCATCACGGACGAATGCTGTAAAAAAACATCAGTTCTTACTAATCTACAAATTGCCGGAGAAGTGAGAATGGTAGTTTCTCACTTCTCACTTAGAAGTTTAACGGAAGTGATGAGAGGATTATCGTTGGATATAACCTCAAGAACAAAGCATAGACTAGCTGTGGTACATACTGTCTACATACCCGGAAACTATCGAGAAAACAATGTATTTCCTGAAAAAATCGAAATTGGCTTTTGTAAAAGTTCATATCAGTGGAGTTAAAATTTAATGTCGAAAATATTTGCTGTGAAAAGGCTTTAAAATGAAAGATTCAGGCTCCAATATTGCAAGGGTACTGTCATGCATGGAGGAGGGTCAGTATTGGTATTGGGCTTTTTTTCTTTTTATGGAGTTCGATCTATTTATACATCAAAACATGCGGGAGTCAAAAATCAAATATCATTTATAATAGTCAGATTCAACCCATAGAAAAATATTTGTAGTATCATAGATAGCAAAATCAGGAGAGATTCACACACAAAAATAACCTCTTTCTAAATGTTCAGGATGCGAGGAATAGTATATCCAAGGTTCAAAGTGAGCGGCTTATAGATTCCATGCCTCGTAGCTGTGCTGTCGTAATCAAAAATAATCGATTACTAGCTAAATTTATTTATTTTCAACCGAAATTAAATACATCACATTATAGGCTCACTAAGCCACTCAGTGGTGCACCACTTAGATGAAATCGGACGAACATATATGTGAAAGCTACATCTAAATCCGAACCGATTTTAACAAAAGTTTTCAGACACCATTTTAGACTTTCTCAGAATCGAACAAACCATGGGAGTTTATAGAAAATCGACGAACATATATAAAAGTAGCACACATTATTTTAGACTCAATTTAATACGCTATGTACAATGTAGGTTCAATCGAACATATCTTTGGAGCTTAGTGCACCATTTACATAAAATCGGACAAAAATATATGTGAGAGCTATATTTCAAACGACTTATACAAAATATTACATTCGTCAACCGCACTTTATTCAGTACGCTGTGACAAATTTTGTCTCAATCGGTAAAACGGTGTGGCTGAACTATTGTGGAATCAAACAAACCCTTGTATGGGAGTTATATCTAAACCTGAACCGCTTTCCTTCCATTTCAATAGTCTTTGTGCCAAGTGGAATGTGCCAACAATCATCCAATTCGGATCATAAATATGACCTCAAAACAGCATACCGAAAATTGACCGATATAAAAAATTTGCTTATTAAAACTTTAAAAATATGTACCACATTATTTTATTAGTCCATAAAATAGATTCACTTTTACATTTGCCAGTACCCAGCTTTAGAAAAAAAGTTCCCTTTCATGTTCACCAATAAAATAACCCATGGAAAAAATAATATAATCTGAAGTGCCTAATTTTTTATAATCCATATTTAAGAAAAAAACAGCTAATGATAATTCAATTAAACTTGCTTTCAGTACAGACATAATCGCAATCATCATTATGAGGACCGAATAAATTATGTCCAAGAAAATCGAATGTGAAATTATCAAAAAGTCATATTTAATAATTCCAATCTCCATACCAGCAACAAACAAGCGAACAAATGAACAGGCATGCTGATGGAAAAATTGTAAAAGCAAAAGTTATTGGCAGCCAGCAGATTAGAATAAAGTTTGGCAGCAAGCCTGCTAGCTAGCTAGAGTGGCAAGTGTAAATTACGTTTCTATGCGCGAAATTTTGCAAGTGGGTCGAATGGAGTCACCAAAATCTTATTGGGGCCCATGCAAAATGTTCATGTAGGTTGTCACAGCAATGTCGATTTGATTAATGATAATCCCATGCAGCAACAAACTCTAGTAACCCGCTGCAGATATGCGAACGAACGAACGAAAAAAAAAAAACAAAAATAGAAAAAAACCAACAACCTAAAACGATGGTCAAAATATTACTGCATGGATTACAGATAATCATTGTGGCAGCATGTGATTTTAATTTACACTGCAACGATGGTTTAAAAGTGACAAAATCAAACATCTTTACAGAGTTAATTTCAACAAATGTTGTAATAGAAGAATTGGGCACTATCTTTTCAATGCACGAAAGATAAAGAGTTTTTTTTTAATTTTAATAAGAGTAAAAGTAAAATTGAGTAACCAATAACCATCAAAAAACGATGGCAGGAAAGCGTAAAAACATAAAATCAATTTGTTTATTCACCCTTAGAAACATCTTCCAAAACAAGTACCCACAAAACAATCTTAAAGGCTATTAAATTCAATATAATTTAACGCCAATCCTCCCCCCACACCTCCCTCTCCAAGGCACTCCATCACTACAAGAAAAAAAAACACACACACACATTTTTATGAGCCCACAAGGGTCACATTAGAAGTCATGCCGAGCCATTGACAGGAAACAACAACAGGTAACATTGAATCACTTTCTACCACTTCAATTTTGAATTTCACAAAACCCACCCCCTATTATCAAAATGGATGAGGAACAGCATCAAAAATTGCAATCGGGACAATAGAAAACTTTACAGCATCAAATCGTTAAGGAAAAGAAGCGAAAATCACTCTTTTGTGGAATAGAAAAAAGAGAAATACCCACACATAGACAGCTGAATAAAAAAAACTACCAAGAAATTCAATCCATTACTCAAACCCTCAAAGGATAAGCCAACGCCAAGAAAACTGAAGCCCACCAAATGATAAGCAAAGCGAATAACAAAAGGCGGCGTTAGTTGGGTCGGTCTTCATAGTAGCCCAAATTGTTTATATGCTAGTCGGCCACACAAATTGCGACGCAACGTGCGGAAACGGAAGGAAAATTGCAATTCAAAAAGCGGAATAGAAAAACAAATTGCTTTAGGATTCACATCTTTTCTCCATATTTCGGAGTGTATTTTTTTGTAACACTTTCAATGGTTTTTTAGTTTATTTTTATGGCATTTGGGTTTTTTGTTGTTTATCGCATCAACTTGTATCTAGGAAATGTTATTAGGAAAACATTTTTATGACCGCAATACTTTTATTTTTTCTGAAGCGAAGGAACAGGTTATCGTAATAGTTGATAAGGAAAGTGTTTTGCTTTGGCAAATTCTTAGTTGACCATTTTCTCCAACATCATAGGGAGTCGAGTGTGCAAATTAGTTTTACTGGCAGCACGTGACACTGACAACTGTAAAATATATATTTACCTAAGTGCTTGTTTGTGGCCTAATCTTACAATGGAATCAACAGTTTATTACTGGTCACTATGAACTTGAGACCCAGTCAGGTATGGTTGTAGAACAGTGTCAAAAAGTTGATTTAACAGAAAGTTTTGAGATCATAAAATTTATTTTCAATTTAAATTCAAATTTTACAATGAAAATGTCACGAAAATTGTGTTTTTAAGCTCATATTGATGAAGTTTTAAATGTTATATACAATAAACGTAAAATAGATATATGTAAAAGGTATACTACCCTAATCACTAAAGGTTCGCTCAAAAATCAAACAAAATATTTTTGAAAATAAAGACTTGATCTTGACCGATTGGATTTATCCTAGTTCATACGATAGCTATAAACTCACAAAGAAAAGCCCTAAAATTTAGAATCGATCGGATTAGTAATTTTTGAGTTATCGTGCCCACCATTCGCAAAAACGCTGTTTGGGGAAAAATGCGTTTAAAGTTTGAGAAGTCCTTTTGTCGTCACTTGATGCTAGCACAATAAATCGGCTATATCTTCAAGAGTTATTGATATTTTCACTTCAAATTTCATAGGGGTTTTTTGAATTAGTGTAGATTCGAATTAAATCAAAATACAAAATAAAATTTTTTGAAACCGGGAATGGGGGGTTCCTTTAATATAACAATATTAAAGGATACAATATTAATTAATTTGGATACAATTTAGGATACAATCTGCTAATTTTGGATACAATCTGTTAATTTGGATTCAATAAAAATTTTACACAGTTTTTCCTCTATTAGCCGGATAACTTCGACGAAAACCTCCGACATTGTCGGTTGAGCCATGCCAAGGTTGAATTCATAGCTATGGGACTTTTGAAAACTTCCCTCCACAAAAAACATCAGAGCTTCACACATTTTTAAGAGAGGAGGTATTGCTGTTGACCGCCAGGCTTTTCGGAAATCAGGGTTTAAGGCTTCATCTATGTACACAACGGTATCTTTTGCTAGTCGAAAATACGCCTTCAAGCTAATATTAGCAGTTGATTGAACATTTCTCTAAAAGTCAGCATCTACTCACAGAACTGATGGAAGTTCTAATAGATTTATCTCTTAAATGCCTTCTAATAAATGACACACTTTGAACATAATTTTCATCATCAAAAAATAGTTCCACTGAGCTTATCATAACATATAATAAGTTTTTCTAAAATATTTTATTAATTTTTTTTGTTTGTTTACAATATTTCTAGTTGTAGGAATGTCAAAACAGTATTATCGACAGCAACTGAGGAAAGTTGATATTCATAATGTTAAGTTTTATTTCAATTGCGTTGCCAGTTGAACTCGCAACTGGAGTTTGGTTGCTTTCCATAATAGACCCATTAATCTGAACCTGTTCGAAAAAATTTAATGCACGTCATTTTGGACGTGTCTTTGGGAGCTATATATAAATCTGAACCGATTTCAACAACACATGTCCGTCCGTCCGACCATGTACAAATACAGATCCAATTAATTATTTAATTACGATGGAACTTGGTACGTTTAATTTGTAATGTATAAAAATGTGTAAAAACAGGGTGAGGTAAGCCAGTTTTGTAACTAAGCCACTCATTTCACGGCCTTCGCGTTAAAGTAAAAGTGGAAGCCTACAAAATGACGAGTACGTCCCTTATGTATCGTGTTTCAAAAATTTATCTGCATCTTGGATCTTCATCACAAATCTGTCATTTGATTCATATGGATAACAAATTTTCTTCGTAAAAATTCATCTACTACAACGGCAGGAACTGATCTGCCAAAAACAGTAAATTTGGATTTTTTTAAATATCGCGGATTTAACTGAATTTTCTGTGGATCATTTAACTTTTGCGAAAACAGAACTTTAAAAGCATCGTCCAAAAGATAGCTGTACCAACCCAACTAATCTCTAAAGTAATGTTAGTTGCTACATCCATAGTTCTTGATGGACCGCATTGAAATATGTATAGATCGATATATTATTTTAGAGAAGGACATTGATATAATCCGCAGTACTCCAGTATTTTTTCTGAAATTTCTCACATCGGTGCCCAAAACAGAAGATACAATTAACACATTTTTCTGCGATTGAGAGGATAAAAGAAAAATCGACAAAGAAGTTATTTGCTATATCAATACACACATATCACAAAACTGGTAGAGAAACTTCTGGTAATGTGGACTATGCGTTTAATGTGGACCATCCCCATATTTTGGAAAATTCAATGTTGAATGTTAAGTTAAGCTCTTATTGAAATCTGTGATTTGAACCATTTTTAGCCTAAGGGACAAACAAATTGTTTTTCTCTTTCTTTATTTTGCACAATAAAAATCACAGCTGAACGTGATTACAATCGGTGAGTTTTAATTTGTATTTATTTTTTAAGCGTAACAATTTCCACTAAAAAACCGGACATTTTCATGGAGACTAGTTAGATTCAGTATTCGAGTATCCTATGAAAACTCGATATGCGAAATTACATCTGTTTCTGTTGGATAAACTTCAAAATACCGCAAATGGGGCGGTACTCTTAAATGGGGGCTATTCCAGAACATAAACCCATATATTTTTACATTCAGTGCTATCCAAGATTGTAATAAATTGAAATTTATCACACATTAACGTTTCTTTTTTGATTTGTTCGATTTTATGTAAATGGATACTATCTCTGTAAATTGACTCGAAATTTAGAATAACATGAGCAGGTTTGCTAAAAATCGGTTCCAATTCCGATTTTGCTTTCATATTTAATTTTATAGTGCACCCTACGCCTAGCCAAATGAAACGAAATTTTGCATATACAAACTAATTAATATAAAGTGGTGTGTGCCAAATTTGATTTAAATCAATACATCCATTGCTACAACAAAAATGTGTTTTTAAAATTACTGTTTCTAGAGTGAAGAAAAATGTCGGATCTTGACGAAATTGAATTTAATACGCAGATGCAACTACACATTAACTGCGACATGAATACAAGTTATCAACATACAACGACACACGTCGCATATGGGGGGGTGCGTAGGTTCTTCTCCTGGCTTTCCTTTTCATTGCAAAAACTTCGATCATTAAGGTTGACTCGAAAGAGAAAATCTGACAAAAAATGATTTTATATAAATTTAAAAATCACACACGTCAAGAGCATAATAAAGACATTTCGTCTCACAATTAATGGTTGCGTATTTAAAATCCTCAAAATGCAAGCGGGGTTTCATTGGCAAAGATACCTTCAAATATTTCTAATTTCTATGGAATCAGACTCTGTTGCTGAAAATATCTTCCAACTACCAATGACTCATGCATTATGGTTGGCTGCAAAAAATTCAACTGAAAACATACGTATGAGTAATACGACATTTAATCGAATATTGATCATACGACACCACTGCATAAACGAAAAACAAAATTTTATATTGATTTAAATAATATAAGACTGTAGAATTTTAAAATTCTTTAAATATGAATTTAAATTTCAAAAGAGAGTACGGGATGTCTAACTCACGAATGGCAATAACGACGAAAAAGACTTGTAACAAATTTCCAAATGTTAAAGAAGAAAAAAGTAAAGTTTATTTTTGATTTATGGTTAGCAATTAATGTTGTTTGTGTTTTTGGTAAGACGCATACAACAAAAATTCACACACACACATACACACGAAACGGTCACATCATAATGACCACAGCATGCCAAAAGGCAATGTTTTGTTCCTGTAGTTGGTGTGTTTCCTGTAGGGCTTCCTACGTGGCAGACCTAGACAAACATCTGCAACAATGGGTATAAATGCGTTGGCACAGGCATTATCATCGTTATGTTGTACACCCACACACACCCACACACACTCACCCACACATCCTATTAAATACACGCACACAAACACATATAGAGCAAAAAAGAAACCGTGACAACCTCATAAAATCATGAGGGTATTTTGAATGTCTGCAGGTAACATCCCGTGTCCCATTCCCCACATTGGCACATTGTGTGATGTGATGCGAGAAAACTGTAACTCTCACCTAGACAATGTGTAATACAACTACAACTGCAGACAGCACAAAGATGAACAGTAGCAGCAACTAATGTTGCGTGTTGAGGTTACAAACATACGCTACTGCTGTTGCTACTTTTGTTTTTGTTCTCTAGATGCTACCATTGTTGTGGTTATGTTGGGGGTGGCACTACATATGAATGTTGTAAACATTAATGTACGTGAATGTAAGTGTGTGTGTTTTCATATTTATTCAGTAGACTGGAATGAGGCTATGACCTTACAGAGAGGATATGTTTCCGGCATTTTAGTTTTTGTATTCCTACTGTTTTGTGGCAAATGTTGTTTTGTTTCAGCATTTGAGTCTATCTCTGCTGTGGTATTTTTTGGTTGTAGCTGCTTCAAAATATGGTTACCATGGTATTTGTACAAGAATTTGGCTATAAAAAGATGTCTATCCCATTTATGTACCATGGCATTGTGACAGGGCCACATTGCTTTGTGGTGGTAGCGTTGTATAGTTTCGTTGGGCTCTGGTGATCATTGCACATTTGTGGTAGTAGCGAGTTGTACTCAAGTAATTTATGATTAATTGGGGAAAACATATTTTAGAAATGGTTTGGTGGATTATATACTGCTCTACAAACAATTTGCTGGCAATCAAAAGGTCTGTAGTAGTACATCCCAAATTTTAAAGAAATCATATCTGAAAAAAGAACTGTTTAACCATAAACTATACAATGGGTTACAGCAATATCATGTTCACTAAAGGAAATATTAGGTTGTGGAGAGAGATTAGAAGTTTTCTCTGCGAATGTAAATTTAAAAATCACAGGAAAGTTCTATAGGAATATTGGGCAAAAGTCAATCGGCTTTTCAAAACAAAAACAAATATCATCACATCATCCAAGCAAGTAATTTATGATTAATGGAATGGACAAAAAGAGCCCAGAAGTGCTCATAGCAACTTATTGCAATAAATGATATGTTATAAAATGGATCGTATTGATTTCAGTAAAACATGGACGTTTTTTATATACTGCTCAAATTAAACATTTTAAAAACTTTTCACATGGCTATATAAAAAAAGGTTTGTGTCAATCGGACAAACATTAGGCCTTTGGTGCTCAATTTACGGACGTAAATATATATGGGAGATATATTTAAACTTGAACCCATTCTCGCTAATTTCAATAGGGTATACTAAATGAATTCTATCAAATTTCATCGATGAGCCAAAATCAGTGCCACCTGGCAGCTCATCATATCCTTATATACAACAAATCTTGAAATCTTTATTTTCAGATTTCCAAGTTTCTGGACTTTAAAGTATGTATCGTATAGCAAAAATCTTGAAGTCTACGTAGCTTCTGCATAAATTTACCATCTATACAACTAACCCTCGTATAAATGCTTCATTACATTATCACGGTATGACTCCATATGAGTTTCATATTACTCTCTTTGTCTATGCGGCACAATTCAATCTCCCACCACGCGATGGCCACGGAGTATGGTGGCATAACTGTGGAATATGGTGACAACTGTGCTGTCCTTGTGTTGAGGTTAAGTGTCATGGTGTGGGTGAACGAGCCGGCGAAAGAACAAGTATGAAATGTTGGTAATGATTTATATTGCATTTATTAAATGTTTCACCAAAACCATTTTCACTTGCCATGCGAAGAATTCACACTTGTTCGTCCGTCCAGACGGCCCAACCACTTGAATTTAATAGAACACGGCACAAAACGTTTATGAACAATTTAAGATAATTTAAGGCCTTTGGAATTATTTATGTTTTAATAATAATTAAATATTTTAATTATTTATGTCGCCATGGTGCATACCAATTGGATGCCGAAATGAAAGTGAGAGGTAGAAATAACGAATTTCTTATCATAGCTTGAATAAAACAATACGATTTATATTATTCTCCTCTTATATTAGCAATGTGTTTTAATTTATAATAAAATCCTCTATTATGAAATATTTTCATTGTCTACATGGTGACGGACAATTGAACTCAATTGCTTAATTAAAAAGCATTTAGCTCAACATCGTTTGACAATAACTTGTGGAATGACATATTTTTGTTTCGTTTTTTTTGTTTTTTATTTTTTAAATGAATTGGTGATGATAAAAACAAACTCGAAACGATTCAAATTGAGTGCAATTTGATTGGTCAATTTCGTTATGATTGAATTAATACATCCTCAATACAAACAATGTTGCTGTAGTAAATTTGATTGATAATTGAGCCAATGAATGAAAAGGAAAACAGTACAAATTTATTAAATTTGCAAACAAAGAACTAACTATTTGTGAATATTAAATTTAGATACTTAAAGCAAGAGAATAATAAAAAATAAAATAAAGGCAATGGATGTCATGCTGATGGGGAAATTATTTTATTCATTGAAAAAAATATATAATGAGAATCATTGTAATAAGGCAATGCATTTTTGTTAAGCTTGTAGTTAATTTCGGTCGGTCTGAACGGTCCGATAAATAGCGCTGATCAGAACAAAATTCTATGTCGAATTCCATGCCCATGTGTTGAAATCACGATAGAGCTAGGAATCCAATTTTTTGGAAAAAGGCCATTTCAGGTAGAGAGGCAAAAACGTATACATTTCCAATGTGGCAAGCTTGAGCTTTAAACAATTGAAATTAAACAATTTTATAAAATTGTGGGTCACGGTTTAAAATGACATGAGGTCAAAGCTAAATTTAATATTTAGAACTGGTGATTAAAGTGATAATCATCCAATCCAATTTCGTATTTAAAACTCATTTTTTCCAAAACATTTGAGTTTCAGAATCTAGTGTCAAGCAGTCCCAGAAGGTATTTTGATGGTTATTGTACCAATCGAAACCCTCTTTAAAATTTTGCGAGTTATTGCAGATAATATAAAAAATAGTCGTTGAAATTGCGTGTAAATTTAACTAAAATAATAATATAAACCAGTAGGGAAAGTAGTAAAGTCGGGCGGGGCCGACTATATGATACTCTTCACCACTTTGGGTATATTCAACAGATGTATGCTAACAGACGTCGAATTTTGCAACCTATACTAAATTTTTCATTTGTTCAGATATAGGGTTGCTCCTTACAATGGGACAAAATTGCCAAAACTCGGGAGAAGATATATATAGAAGCTCTATCCAAATCTGAACCGATTTAAAAACTTTCCACATTTCAAAACTTTAGTACGTTGTGCAAAATTTGTGTCCATTTTGTGTAAAATCGGACGAAAATATATATGTAGAAGCTATATCAAAATCTGAACCGATTTCAATAAGAATGGCAGCGATTAACTTATATTAACTACAGCTTATTGTACAAAATTGTCTGGCAATCGGACAAACTTTGGGTCTTTAGTGCACAATTTATATAAAATCGGAAGAAAAAATTTATAGGAGCTATATATAAATCTGAACCGATTTTCAGGAAACTTAATACTTATCATTCTAAACCTAATTCATTACGCTATGCCAAATTTCGTGCAAATCGAAATATGTATAGGGACTTTGGTACACCATTTCCATTAAATCGGACGAAAATTTATATAGCAGCTAAACCGATTTTCACGAAACTTAACGTGCACTATTCTAGACTTAATTAAGTACGATATGCCAAATTTCGTGCAAATCGAAAAATATATAGGGACTTTGGTACACCATTTACCTCAAATCATACGAAAATATATATGGGAGCTATATCTAAATCTGAACCGATATTCAGGAAACACACATCATTTTAGACCTAATTCATTTCGCTATGCCAAATTTCGGACAAATCAAAAGATATATAGTGACTTTGGTACACCTTAAATCGGACGAAGATATATATGGGGCTATATCTAAATCTGAACCGATTTTCAGGAAACTTAACACTTATCATTCTAAACCTAATTCATTACGCTATGCCAAATTTCGTGCAAATCGAAACATATATTGGGACTTTGGTACACTATTTACCTTAAATCGGACGAAAATATATGGGAACTATATCTAAATCTGAAACGATTTTCAGGAAACTTAACACATATTATTTTAAACCTAATTCATTAGGCTATGCCAAATTTCGTGCAAATCGAAAGATATATAGGGACTTTGGTACGCTATTTACCTTAAATCGGACGAAAATATATATGGGAGCTATATCTAAATCTGAACCGATTTTTCCCAATTTCAATAGGGTTCGTCCTTGGTCCAATTAAGTGACCTGTGCCAAATTTTATCCAAATCGGATCATAAATGCGACCTGTACTTTGTTAACAAAAATACATGGACGGACTTGCATAAATCGACTCAGAAAGTGATTCTATGCATATTCTCAAAAGGAACAATGGGTCTATCTCGATTATTTTTGCCTGTTACAAACATATGCACAAAGACATAATACCCTGTACCACAGTGTGGTGAAGGGTATAAATATCCAATAGGTTATCTAGTATTTGGGAAATAGATTACTTGATAAAGATATCCTTATCCGTGTTGACCTACTTAATCACTTTATTTCATCGAATTGTCTGTGGTAAATGGAAAGTGTCGTAGTATATCGAATACATATAGCAAACGTTTTCATACTTCTAAACACAATATTATATATAAATATGATCCACTTCATTCAATTGGAAAATTCAAGTTATTATTGACAGTTTCCTGTTTAAAGCCCCAACCAACATCAAAATCTACACAGAAGTAGGTGGAGTTTTATTTTATTTATGAACAAATGACAGTTTGATAATGAATGACAAGCAGAGGGTGATGTTTAGCAAATCCATCTCCACTTTGAAGCCATAATGCTATTTTACTTTTATATGTTGCAAGAAAATTAAAAAAAAAATATGCGACAATAAGAAAAAATGCGTTTTTTTTAAGAACAACACTCACGTATAGAATATTCGTATGTTTTCCTTATTCACTTTGCATTCGTTTGAAACGTCTGTAAATTAGAAACGTCACAGACACACACACACATTTGTAACACCTCCATGTATTGAACTTTACAGTGATCAAATAAATTGTCTTGGATGCCACAAAACGTTGCAAGTAGGCTGTTTTGAATTTATTCATTTATTTGTACAAAACACACGAGGGTAAACAGCACTACAATAAACCAATTGAATTAGTAATAAAAATAAAAGTTGAAAAAAAACATTCAGCATATGGGGATTTCCGCGGTCACTTACACGACTTTCAGAGGCAAAATAAAATATGATAAATAAACCAAAAACAATTACATTTTTAAAATTCGCTCTTAATACTTTTTTTAGATAAATTTCACAAAATAGCGGTCACTCACGCGTCTTAATGGGAAAACTCTCTAAATTGTGTGAAATATCAAGCATAATTATCGCACTTTCAATTTTTTAACTTTGACTTTTTCTGGGTCACTCGGATGACTTAACTGACCTATGCAGTATCTACATTTGTAATCATTTATGCTAAGAACATGAAGAACCAATTACAAATGTTGTCTTTCTTGGTACTTTTTGCCATAATGTCACCTATCTAAGTACAATTGCGACTTTGATACACTTTTACCAGGAAATGCCCATATGGTGGATTGCACATATTAATTTCAGCAAAAAGTGACAACAATTTAAGGAATATTATATCCTTTTATAATAAACATCAATTCATAACAATTATTGTCTGTTATATTTTTTATAATCTTTATAATCATATGGATGCCCCCATATGCACTGCTGTCAATGTACGTACGTACAACAATTGCTCAATCGACCTCAGATTTACAATGCTGCTGCACACAGTGAGTTATACCAACGCATTTTTTTAATAATTTCAACAAATATCTACAATAATTGTAAGCAATACATATTCCGATTCGGAGAGAGGCGGGTCAAAGAACTCTCTGTTTGATGCGAAGCCAAGTAGATCGACATCAAAATTTGCCAATTAGTTGCTATGTACGTACGAATGCGACTGGCGTATTGTTTAAACTGTCATAAATTAAATTGAAATTTTAATTAAAAATGTGCATTCAGTCAGTCGTCAGTCATCTATATAGCAACAAAAACAATAACAACAACAGTAGCACAATAAAACCTGTTTAATTTATAATAAATCGGAAATAATTTATCAGCAATTTTTGTTTATTATTCACAAAGAGCGCGTAACATAAATTCACGCAATGCAATGGCCATACAATTGGCAGCCAAAATAACAGCAACAACAACGTTAGCCGCAGCAGCAGTAGTTGGTTCAAAGGTGTTAAACAAACCGCTAACAAATATCTGACCCAGCACCACCAATCATTATATCTGTGGGCCAACATTTCTGGCGGGCTGGCAGGCAAGCAGTCAGACAGCACTTCCACTCTTGTAAAAATGGAATTTATTTTGGAAAAACTACAAATATTTTACCACTCACTTATTAAGTGGTTTTAAACAGCATCGATTTATTTCGAAGAGGTGGATTGAACAAATTTGGAAAATTGGTATGGAAATTTAGGAAAATAGTGAATCTTATGAAGAATTCAATATATGTACAGTTGTACAAATGTGTACCCTCCGACGATGAGGTTGCCATCTTAAATACCAAAATTATGGAAGTTACGTTATGGTATTCTAGTATGTTTTATTTTCTATGAGTCAAAGAAATACAAAATTATAGAAACTCAGTTTGTGAAATTTGGCTAGGACCTTCAAAATACCTTAAATGTGTCGTAAGCTTCAAAAAACAACAAGAACATTTTGCAAAAAATGTTCACCTTTCTGAAAATAGGAATGCAAAGTTACAATTACCTCGTTTGGATAGTGGTCCAAAATACGTAAAATTTGACGGAATCCTTATATGGAGGATATTGACAGATGTTGGGTATATACCCACTTTTGCGAAAGTGAGCCAATTAGACACATACCAGAAAATTTAAGATTTTTTGAGAAGAAAACTTTTCAATTTAAATAAAATATTCATTATCAGAAAACTCATTGAAAACGTTTTTACATATAAACTCAATTTTTATATTTCACCCAAACCTAAATCATGTTCGAAGATGGAGAATATCAGACCACTCCTTCTAGTTCCTCCCCTAATAATGGTCAAAAATTTGCTGAAAAATACATTTAGAATATCCTGAGACAGGATTATCCCTTTTGAACTAAACTTTGCATAACCTAATATTATTATTATAACTATATGCGAACGGACTATCCGAGTTGGTAATAACTCTGCACATCGTAATATCTTTGTAAAACATTCTTTGAATCTAAAAATAGGATATATAGACCCACTCCTTGTAATAGTTCTCCCATAAAGAATTAATATATTTTAACCATAACCATTAACCATATTTTCCATTCAACCCAAACGGTCTAACCACCCTTCATTTCCAAGCACACCCTCGTTAATCGTCTATATAGTTATTATTGTTATTAGTACAGTCGAGTATTATTGCACTTGTCAACATACAAATGACAATAAAATTGGTAGTTTGACACTAATTGACAGTTGCTGGTGACACAAATAAGCAAATTTTGCTGTTTGCAAATAAAACTACTTACAAGGGGTCCATAGCGAACGAAACCCAAATGCAAGAGCAACAATAACAACAACAACTTGAAAATAAGTACAAAACACTTTCATAGGAAGCCAGTCGTTGTGGATATTTATTGGCACTCTAAACTTGGCCAAAAGAGTGAATAGTAAAATAATAGTAAATGTTTAGCAGTGGTGGATCGACATGCAACTGTGGCACATAGACCTTTTTGGTACCGTCTGGCCATTATGGGAGACGTGGCAAACATGGAACCAACCAACCAGCCAGCCAGCCAAACAAGAGCCTTCAGAAGAGAAGCACACAACAACAACAAAAAAACAAACAGACTACCAAAACGAAGCGAAACATTTGTCATATTTGTTTGCGCATGTGCAACAAGTCAAACACTTTGTGTTGCAGCTTTTTTAATGTTTCGCTTTCAGTTGTCATTGTTGCTTCTGCTGCTGTTGCAGTTAGTTTGCCTGCCTTGCTTTGTTGCAATACATTGCAAGAATATTGGTTGAGTAATACGATCACTACAATTGTTTGCAGTTGTTGCTGTTGCTGTTGCCGTTGTTACCATTGTCACAGCTATTTGGTGGCAGTTGCTATTTTTGTTGTCGTCTGAGACAGTAACATTGTCAGAAGTCAAATGTCGTAATGTTGCAATTATTCGTATTTAGATAATTCCTCTTATGACTGCATTGTATTGTATGGAGGTTAAGAGGCTTACATCGACAATGTATGTAAATGTAACATGGTCAAAACTAAATAAACAAGTTTCAAAGTGAAAATATATTTGTGGCACAAAGGGGGAATTTTTATTATAAGGATATATTTTACAATTAATTAATATGCTCGAATTAGTATATCCTGTGTGTAGTGTTATTATTATTTTCCGATTCGTGAATGCGATCTTTACAAAGAATTACACTCAGATATTTGTTCTTGTTTTATATGCTCCGCCATAAGATAGAGTGTGAACTAATTTAATTAATCTGAGTAAGTTATTTTTTGGTTCCTTATCGGTAAAGCTTAGTTTATTTCGATTTCAAATAAAAGTATAACCAGTGAGCGGAGCAGTATAGTCGGACGGGGCCGACCATACGATACCCTACACAACTTCCATGAAAATCTAACTTTCTGTGGTTCTATATTCTGAGTTTGGGCAATATTTCGCGATATTTGCACACTTTTGACTGGCTAGAGGTCAGCAAATGTTACTAATAATCAGTACAGCCCCTCTAATTACGTGTCCAGTTTCCTTCACCGTGGGTTGTGTTGTGATGTTCGGCTTTCGACTCGAAAAGTACAAATAATTAAGTTTTCGGTCCACTTTATCTGAAAAGTTATTATCTGATCATCACCTAACATTTTAGGCGTTGTCCTTGACCATAACTGGAACCTCATAAAACATTTCAAAGCGATCAGCGCTATATTTCCGTCCTCCCGCATCCGAGTACATACGACAATATAAATGGTATAAATTTAAAGGCCAACCACTCATCTTGTATATACTATAAATTCTCGGCTCTATGTCCTTCTGGAGTAAATATATTCGCTATAGAATACAGATTTTGTAATTTTTCACACAAAAGTCAGGATCCATTTGATCCGATCTTTATCAAAACAGGCATGGCCCGATCCCCTTCTCCATGCAAAAATTCTCGGTGTTTGGGCCATAATTGCGGCCTTTGGAGCGACCAGAAAAACCGACAAGAATAAAGTTTTTGGGCCATTTCATCCCCTAAATATTAATCGATCTTTTCCTACATGCAAAATTTCGTGAAGATTGGTCCATAGCTGTGGCCTGTATCGAGTTTACAAATTATAATGGATAGACGGACGGACGGACACACATGTCTAGATCGACTCAGCTAGTCGAGATATGATGATCGGTATACTTAAAGGTGGGTCTAGGACCAATATTTCGCGGTGTTACAGACTTTTGGGGCTTCACAAATCTATAATACCCTGACAACATAGTTGTGTAGAGTATAAAAATTAACTGAAAATATGTTCAGTGAACAAAATTTATTAATTTTAATATCTTATCCTAACAATATGTACAACATTTTTCAACAAATCTCTGGATCATCAATATATTGCTACATTTCTTCTTCTACATACGCGGTCTGATCGTGGTCAGCGTTTCCTGAGTTTCGTATGTTCGAACGTCGTTATGTGTACATATATTTTGATAATATCTGCCATTTTGAATTGCCAGGTTTCTTACGGATAAAAATGTTAGTTGTGTATTGGTGTGCTCTTCTATCTTTTACTTAAATTTTTAAATGTCGATCAAAAACAACGTCTCTAATAATAACCTCTTAAGGGAGTGTCTGTGTGAAAGTTTTGCTCACTGTTTAGTTCGACTGCAATGGTGGGACGATCAATAATGGATTTGCACCAAGATAACGATGATGGTGTATACATGACCCACCTTTTCCCAGGTTACTGGTAGATTTTTATAAAGTCTCAGAGGATTGAACTTACTGGCCATTCGATCACATAACAAATCAGAGTCAAGTTCTCAGTCGATGATGGTTATATTAGATAATATACGGCCCTGCAAATGGATTTGATAAACAAACCATACACTACATTCCATATATTTCATCAATATAGTTACAAAAAGTTTCAATTTAAGAAAAAAAATTTGCAATATCCATTCACATTTAATTGATATCATATTTACAACAATGCCATGCCACATACATTTCAAAATATTGAATATCAAATTAATAACATTTTTATTGACCCATTTATTTGGCCAATTTAAATTGTAAACAACAGAAATTATCCAGAATTCCACCATGCCTGCCGAACGAACACATTGGACATATTGAAGAAAAAAACACCAATAACGACAAAACTGACAATTAATAACGACGATGTTTAACAATATTTGTGACCCAATTTTATGACATGTGCAGATATCGATATTCCGATGCAAGTCTGTCATTATGTATGTGTGCAATACAACTATATGAGCCACGTGTAGTTGTATGTATTGGTGAGTATATGAATCGTACAAATACCAATGATTACATGGAAATCCAATTTGATATGTATATGTTTGTGTGTGCTGCATTCCCTCCTATATTATTGGGCCAAAGTATCAATTACTTGACGCCAATTGGAAAACAGCTCACCAGTCAATTCATTGAAATGGCAAAATAAGTCAAATGCAAGCAAACGGTAAACCCAATGTTGAGGCAAATCTAACCGGACTTTAGCACAATATAAGCATTATGAATATAAGTTGGATATGTGCACATGGGTAAGGTATATTTCGCTCCTAATATCCCATTATATGGGATATTATGTTTGAATTTTACAGATATGTAGGTAGTTTTGGAAATTTTTACCTATGTGCAGAGAGGTACTATATTTGGTACAATTTGGATTTTGGTGAAACGATAGAGGTGGAACAATAAAATTTGGAAATATGATTTATACTGCATTGAAGAATGTGGGAAGTTTGGGAAATTCATACTAATGTGTACTAAATTTGGTACAATAAAAATTTTGGGTGAACCGATAGAGCTGGAATCCAGAAATTTAGTGTTATGGTCACTGTTGGGGTGCATGGTTAGGATATGTAGATGGTACCAAATGTGAATTTAGGTGAATCGTTAGAACTAGAACACTGACATTTGCAAATAAGGTTACTTTTGGAGTGTAGACTTAGGGTATGGATGTAGTTTTGGAAATTCATACTTATGGGTACTAATGAACCGATAGAAATTGAATCTTGAAATTTGTTGTTGGGTTGTAGGATAGTGTATGAAGTTTTGGAAATTCATGGTAATGTTACAACAAATTGGTTCTAAATTTGGTAGAATTATATTTGGGCGAAGCGATTGGGTTGGAATCCTGAAATTGGAAAATATGATTTCTGTTAGATTTATATAAATGTGTACTTAATGGTACTAAATTTGGCAAAATGAAGATTTGGGTTGACGTATAGAGCTCGAATCATGAAGTTTGGAATTATTTTGCAGTATAGAGCTAGATTTGTGTTGCGGTCGGAATTTCTGTGTAGTGTTGAGATACGGACGTAGTTTTGGAGATACATACTATAAGAGATCTAAGGAACTAAATGATAGTAAAATTTTAATTATGGTCAATATTAGTGAATATGTTGAATAGCACTTCTGATATATGCAGTTCTCTGTAAAAAAATTATATATTTAGACATGTTTAAATAATTCTCATTTTCTCTAACGAAGTAGCAGGCATATGCTAGACAATTTAGAGCAAATTATATGCAAAACACAAATGATTTCATGTCTAGTCAAATTTAAATGCAATGTCTCATTTGTAAACCCACAAACACTCATAGCTACATACATCTCACACTCCTATGTACATTAAATAAATGCAAATATAAGCACTCCATATATGCATTTAGTTAGTTGGAAAAGTAAATAATGTTACGCTCCGAATGGAGCCATGAACACAAACATACATTTAACATTTGTATCAATTTCAAAGGATTTCCGGTTAATTTCAAACTAGATAATATTTAATATGACATTTTTTGCATTACTTTACGCTGTAAAATGGCAAACCTGGAAATGCATCCGTTTTTGTGTGGCACACCGGCTACCACAGCATGGGCTTTTTGATCCATGGCATCGTTTCATTGTGACTGGCCATAATTAAGAATCATATCATCATCACATTATGTTCGACACACTCACTCCCAGCCCACTCATTTGGAAGCGGTAAATCCAGTAGACAGTAGACGTTATGGACACAAACTGTGAAATTTATTGAAATCCATGGGATTTGAATTTGTTATGCGGTCCATTTAGTGGATTTTACCGTGCCACCATGTAATTATATTAAGTGAAAAATTATATGTTTGCCACTACAAGTACGCCATCTATCTTAGTTTGTGTGACAGACGGATAGGCAAACAACCAGCAGACAGCAAACAGACGGACACACAGCCAGACAGATAACATTTAAGTCGCTCCCTGCCTGGACTCTGTGGCAATTCCTGGGAACAGCAATCGAAAACGCGAGTGAGGTGTGCACATGCGCAGCCATTTACAAAGCTCAACTGTTGTACATTTGTCTGCTTGTGTCTGATTGCCAAGAGTATCAATGTAAGCAATAGCCAACAAACGGCACCCAGCGAGCAATGGGTGGTTGGTTCACTCCGTTTTTTAGATCTCCCCTCCTCATTTGGTCAGATTAAAGTGTTTTCTTTCGATTTTTATCAATCAATTAAAAGCGATTTATTAACACTTGGCTGTATTCCTGTCGCTGGCTGCTATTGCTCTGTAGCAATAGCCACAGTCGGAATTATATTTAAAATTGAACTCCACCAAGTGTGTCACAGGCACAGGCAATCGGGGTATCACAGATTTCCTACATTTGGTTCACAAGAAATTTGATAGGTAATATACCTGTGTAATGTGCACTGCTGTGAGAGATTGCTGAATTTTGTCGTTTTATTTGTGTTGTTGTTGTTTTTGCAGTTTGAAAACAACAATCTCAAATTTGGCTTGAAACAAAAACATGCAAATGCATTTTGAAATATGGTAACCACAACTTTTGACTACTTTTTCTTTATGACTGCAAAGGTAATATTATTGGGGCCATATGAAACTTAATTTGAGTTATTTTTCCTTGTCGACTAATGGTTCAATAGGGGTTTTTGGGTCATTAGGTTCAGATATCAATGAGAAATTACAATTTTATGGCAAATTGTATTTTTTGATTTTTATTGGTTAAACATAGGTCACAAAAATTTTGAAAATTGGGTCATATTTGTATCATAAATTTGAAATGAGGGTCTCTAATGGAGTGTAAAATAGATGTAGCAAAGAATTTTTTTGGTGATTCGAACTATAAGTATCCGAAAAGTACTAAAGTGGTACAATTTCGTAGCATGTGGATGGAAAGAGTTTTGGAAAATGTTTACTTATGTGTAGGAAAAGTACTAAATCGTACTATAATAGGTACAATTTGGATGTGAGTGAACCCATAGAGCGGGAACAATGAAATTTGGAGTTAGGATTATTGTTGGGGTGTAGGATTAGGGCCAGGATTCAGTTTAAAGAATTAATAATGGGTACTAAATGGTACTAAATTTGGTACAATTTGAATTTTAGGTGAACCAATAGAGCTAGAATCATGAAATTCGGAGTCAGGATCACTGTTGAGGTGAAAGATTGAAATATGTAGGAAGTTTTAGAAATATGTACTAATGTGTACTAAATTAGTTACAATTTGAATTGTGTGTGAAGCTATAGAGTTGAAATCATGAAACTTGGAGTTAGGATCACTGTGGAGGTGTAGGATTGGGATATGTAGGATGTTTTGGATATTGGTACTACTGTGTACTAAATTTGGTACAATTTGAATTGTAGGTGAACCAATAGAGTTGGAATCCTGAAACTGAGATTTAGGAGCATTGTCGGGGTGTAGGTTTGGCTTAAGTAGTAAGTTTTTAAAATTCGAATTACTGCGTACTAAATTTGGTACAACTTAAATTGTGGGTGAACCAATAGAGTTGGAATATGGTCTTGTGACCAATATTTCGCGGTACTACAAACTCTTGGACAATACAAACTATGTTGGGAAGATACGATGATTCATATCTGTTAAACTAACTTTTTCTTGTGAATAGGCTTATCGATATAGCTTATATAATACCGACCGATATCAGGTATATTGAAAATATTATATCAATTCTTACTAAATTGTTTTATTATTTTTAAAGTTATCCATAGAGGAAACTTTGGGTCCTTCGTTGGGGCTAATAGAAAAATATATTTTCTTAGAACTATTAAATATGAATTATCATATCTCATGCCAATTTGAGGCTCCTCAAATAACTCCAAAAAACGGTGTTTCAGACCACTCACGACTAATTGGTGGTTTTTCTTCACACCTTGGTGTAGAATTTCGTACTTTTCCACTAATAAACATTGTTTACTATTTTATTAATAACTGGCATTGAGCTTGGCTATTAGGAAAAAAAAGAAATGCAATGACATCCCGAATGAAAAACGAAATATTAAACTACATACTTTCAGGTTGGAAAATTGGGCTACACCCTTGAGCTTACCGAAATCTTCCAAACCCCACAGTTTGAGCGAAGTCTATAAATGTAGTTCATACGAGAGACAGGCATAATTTAATTTTTACGTATGTATTCGTCATATTACACTCCCTGCAATTGTATAATCTTTAATTTCTGTAAATATTTTAAAATTAAAGTTCATCTTGACACTTCAAACACTTTTTCATTATGTCGAGTAAATGAAATGATACAAACATATTTATATTCTACCGAAATTAATTAATTAGGTGGATTTGTTTAAACTAATTTTTATGACATCAATGAATGATAATAATGAAGAGCATCAAAGAGGGTTGGGGTGGGTAAGACAAGGAAAGCTGTTGAAAATTACAGAATACAATAAAGATGTAACGACCATAACCACAATACAAACAACACCTGTAGAAGAGATCCTAATTAATCCTTGACAACATATATATTTACACAAACACGTACACGACTACACATTGTGTGTGAAGATAGTATTACAACTTTAGCTAGACATGCTACGCACACATTTATACATACAAACAAATAAACAAAAAATGTTACATGGAAAGGCAAAAATATAATAATACTAATGTAAGTGTTGGTAATAAAAGGTAATATCCTAGCTAAGATAGCTAGGATAATGCCAAACACCACGACCTTTTGTCCAAAACATTGTGGGGAGTTTGATGGGACGGAAAGTAACATGAGTTTAACTAATTTAGGAAATGATCCACTGTAAAAAATCGTCAGACCCTAAGTAAGGAGGTAATCCATTTAGATTTGCTGTAGACACCCAAAGAATATTTCGGCATTTGTTAACAATCCCCCGCCTAAGAACTAACGAACAGAAGCTGAGGAGTAAACCCTTTTTAACCCTCTCAACAACAGGTTCTTACAACATTTTTATGACAACGACCTTTATCAGTATTCGGGTTGGAGTTGAAAATATTAATGTAGTTTCGTTCGTGGCGGTTTGTTTACACCGTTTCCAAGGGAAAACTAACTGTGAAATAATTATATTCTTACAGTTCAATAGTTCCGAAAAGTTGTATATGGAATAATAATCACTATTGTATTATAAGTCGAAATTGCCCACATAAATAACGTTTAAATACGTAATATTTTCATAACATTTTTTTTTTGACTATTGTTTTAAGACATTCGCTTCCCCCGGTTTGGTGTTTGGATTTCCAGGTGTACATTTTTATTTTATTTTGAACTTAAATTAAAGAAAACGTTATGGAATTTTAAGAAAAATTTTGGGCAAATTTGCCTGTTGTAAGGTACCCGTTTCTCAAGTTTTGATGCATAGCTTTTATTTCATTCGCAGCTAAAAGAAATTAAGTGATGACAGTATAGAATATTTAGAAAAATAATCACACAAAATATTCGCTTGTGTGTGTATATTGATTTCTAAACAGGCTTATTTACCTTCCGTTCATCTTTCCATGGATTTTTTTTGAAATCAACAACAATCGCAGTTACTACACAACATGACACATTTCCCTTTCGAAATTAATGAAAACCAGTCCCGAATTTTCATTATTAGAAATGGTGTAACGAAACATCAACATATTTGCATCTTGTAACTGAGAAATGGTTATTTCATCAAAAGTATGTGTATGTGTGCGCGTGTTTGGTTGTCTGTTTGTAAAATGGTGTTGATAATGATGGTGAAAGGCTTTTCAAATTTTTTTTGTAAATATGTACACAATGATGACAGTACAATATGCGGCGCCGCCATTTATTAATGTCACGCAATTTTTTCTCTTTCACACAAATTGGGTATATTTCATTTTCACTGAAGAACCCAATACGTCACACTTTATGTCTCGGTCGGACGGTCTGTCTGTCTGTAGCTGGACTTTGGGACTGGGTGGTAATGGGTGTAGGAAAACAAAATAAACCAGTTGTCGGATCATAATCTAAAACATGGAGGCTCTATTTTGACTAACTGACTTTTGATTTTTGTGTTATTCATTTTTCTATTTCTTTTATTTTTGACATGTACGCCAAGAGAGCAGTAGTAGTAAGTTAGTCAGTCCGTTAGGCTGTCATAGATGCCAGAACATGGTCTTAAACTACTCATATGTCATATTGGCTGGAACTCATACCGCGTCCGTTCTCCTCGTCGCCTGTTGACGATTTTTATTTGCATTTGTCACGTTTGTCACTTTATTTTGTACTGCTGTTGTCACTTGAAATATTTACGAATGCCAAGTAAATTTCTAGCGTCAACTTGACGCTACCACGTATGGCAAATGGAATACAGCACCAATGGCAATCTATACTTTGTAGATACGTATAATGTTACAATGTAAATACATACACGAAATAGATGACAATGTGAATGACATCAAAAAATAATCCACTAATTTACATGATTAACGTAGTATTTTGGTTATAACGCCATCGGACCCTTATCAACAAGCGCCATCATGTGTGAGAGTGTGTGCTGCGCGGAATTTTGAGTAATACGATACTCTGTAGACATTATTCAAATCGCCATATATGTGTGTCATGTAATATTGTCATCGTAATCAATTAATTAATCATGTTTATTTGGTAACTACACCAGGAAATGAAGGCATTATGTAATGAATATGACCAGATTGTCTATAAATTTTGGTAGAATTTGGGACTGTGGATATGGTGTCATTTGGGTAAATAATGTGTAAAAAAAAATATTATATTTTCTGGTGATTTAATTTTAAACTTTCTGTTGTTCTATTTTGAGAACAAATATCATTATTGAACTCCGGTTTCTACCTTTTTTCTCTAAATGGATTTGTATGTATTTCTATGTATTTCTATGTATGTATAATTTCTTGACTTGAGTAAAGTTAATTCAACGTGTAAATTCCGAGATAAGGCTATCGTTATGCTGGAAACGATTAAAAGTACTGGCAAATATACAGCATAAAACGTTGATAATGTGCTGACCGATATAATCAAAATATATTTTGAGGAATTCAATTCAAATCAGGGAGGAATTGACTAAAACGAAAAACACTTTTCAAGGCACTTTCAGGTGTCATTAATCAGGTTTTATTTGCATTTATATATAACCGTTCCATTCGTTTTTTTACATAAGATATACTCTACAAACCTTTTCATGGAATATAGGAGGGATCAGTAATCCACGGCATCATCTAAACAGAGAATTCCGTACTAAGAAGAGGGTTTGCTTATTTTAATGAATCTGGGAATGTTGAAAGCTCTTCCCGTCATACATTTGGATTCAAACAGTTTTAGTGATTTTCATTTTTAATTTTCATTTTCCGTAATGTACATTTAATTGATGTTGTCGGGTTAAGTAAAGCTTTAAAGACAAAAACTAGATGATGTGTATGAATATATTACTTGTGAAAATTGAAAATCTTCAACACATACAGATACAAAGCGGAGAAAAGACTTTATGACAATTTGCAACTTTTTTCGAGTAAAAATCAGGACGTATTAGATCCAGATACTGCTGTGTAAACAATAACTTTATATACCCACCACCAAAAGGTGAACATTTAAATTTAAGACTAGAAACTTGATTTTGCGGAAAATGCTGAAATTTGGAGATGGTGTTATATTCTATTGAGAAACCGTGACCAACATCCCGAAAATACCAAATATTGGGGGGAACCATTTTCAATACCAAACATCCTAGAATTAACTGTGCAAAACTTCGGTCATTTAAATTGCCTGTTCGACCTATAGTGAATTGGACCGAACTTGTCCAGCTTTTTTCGGTAGTGGTTTTTCTATGCGTTACAGATGGGATGATGAGGCTTTGTTTTCAATGTCATAGCCATAAACTCAAATTTCCGGAGGCAACCTGGATCGTCCTTGACGATGTTAAATTTAAATTACTCAAAATTTAAAATATAAATAAAAATCGAAATGCAATTCAAAACACGACTAACCTTATAATCTATCAAACACAAACTGTCAATCCACAAATATTTATCAACATAAAAGAAAAACTTCAATATCGAACATACTTAACTCGTAAAACTTTTTTTTTATCGTGGGGCTGTGATTTCATATCATGGGTTCTCATAAAATAATAAACCTTCCTGAAAAGCAATTATCCTTTAAGCATTATTAAGCAAATTTCTTTCTGACAACAATTTCAAAATTTTTCATAGGAAAATATTATTTTTAAAATCACCACAACTCTAAATATTTTGATTATACATTCAATTAAGTTGCACTTTCGACCTCGGATTCAGAAGTTATTTTTATGACGCCGGAATTCAATTGAAAACATAATTCCCAATATTCACTTGTTCACTTGAAAAATATTTGTTTTATTATATTGGAATTATAAACGATGCTTATCTCGACTGTTGATCTTCTGTCTTGTCTTTCAAGTTTTTGTAATTAACGTCTGCTGCCCGGTTGGTGGTAGATATTTGCACAACATGGAACTTTTAAATAAACGGGAACCCCTTCCCTAAAAAATTATATTTTGCCACTATGCAGGAGGTCGAAAATAGATTTTTCTTTGCTTCTACATCGACCACTGATAATTTTGGGGTTATGTGTTTTCTTTTTCATCATCATTTTTTGTTTTGGTTTTATTTCCTTTCATGGTCGACAAATGTAACAAAGACAATTTCATTGGAGCGTAATGTTGTTTTAAAACTCACAGATGACCGCAAAATTCAATCAATAAACCACGTTTTCATCTGAACATTTTTTTGGTTTAGGGTTCGAGGTTTGGCCATTGTCTTTTTATGACAATATGTGTGTTTGTTGGCGTTGTTGTTATTTCTACAGTTCCAACTACACAAACACTAAATGTTCTAATACAACAAAAACACATGTTAAATGTTTGCTGAACAGCCCTTTTTGGCGAGACTTTTACCTTGTCCGAATAGAACAAAACAAGAACACACACAGGGACATTGCCAAAAAAAGAACCAGTAATTGATGTTGACCCCAACAACCACGACAACATCATGACTATCGTTGAACTTCAATATCCCAAAACATAAAACCATTCCACCACACCCACAGCTATTAGATTGGCGGTTTTATTCACATCGTGTCTATGTTGGTTGGCCATTTGGAAAAATGTTTACCAGTATCTCACCTTCAGCAAGTGCACCCGAATCCTCTCGTGTTGGCTACAATCCATTGATTTTATGGCAACACTAAGATATCCAGTCAGGCATCCTGTTACGTGTATGAATGAAAAATTTAAGTTGGTGGTATTTATTTTCTGGACATGTCTAGTTTTTTGGTTGTTGTACAACAACGCTTCATAAAGAATTCATTTAGAACTACAAGTAATAAAACACTTTATCCTTGTATCTATCACTTTCGGCTGCGACGATGGCAACAGGATACACGTTTAAAGAAAAAACTGAACTTTAACACGAACCTCATCTTAAATGTTGTTGTTATTGTTGCTGATGCTGAGAAGGAAATAACCAAATGTTTTCGATAATTTAACGGTTATATTCATGGTACAATTATACATGGATGGATATCTTTTATCAACAAATTAATTTTCGTATTCCACTTTAGGCCTTTCAATCAGCGTAAAATTGATGTCGATCTAGAGGCATTTATTTGCTAGTCTGTCCCAAAACAATCGAAAATTAAGGCTTCCATTATATGGGGAGTATAACTGATCTGGGATCTATATTTTGGTGGAGCAATTTCCACCCAATAAAACATCCAAATGTCAAATTGTAGCCAAGGTTGAAAAGAGTGTCTGAAATACTTAGAATATCGAGAATTGGGGGTTGTAATGGTTACCCCCATATAAGTATTACAACCTTTGACGATAGGTCTCCGTTGTCTGAAATACTTAGAATGTCGAGAATTAGAGGGTTGTAATGGTTACCCCCATATAAGTATTACAACCTTTGACGATAGGTCTCCTTTGACGATAGGTCTGATATTTATCGGCTGCTTTCTCAACAGAATACAAGATTCCAACCTAATTAAAGCTTTTTGTAGATCACATCAATGTAGGAGTAGTTTTAACATATATATCCGATTATGCGGGACAAGTCGTAGTTACTGTTGAGTATAATCTTTGACACATTCTTTGATGAAACATTTAATTGGCCCAAGAATGAACGATTTTGCTTCAGACAAGCCATTTATATTATATTTTGATATATCTTTCATAAATATTTTCGTCGGATTTCATGTAAATGACGAACCAAACACTCAAGACATTTATTTATTTTTATTCAATTGGTTCAAAAATGTGTATACGTATAGTGTTGCCAGGTTCCGGTTCGCGAAAATTGGGTTTTAGAAAGCTGGACATTGGGTTTTAGTAAGCTGGACAAAGCATAAAAAACTGGGCACAAAAATAATGAAAAATTGTTAATTTTTTCACATTTTACCCAACGTTTGTCTGATTGAGATTAAATTATGTACACCATAGATGGTTCGACCCAACGACGAGATTTTGTTCACATACAACGAAAATCATTAGAGAAATAGCGAAATTTTTTACTTAGTTCTATAAAAAATATACAATCAAATGTTAAAAAGGTAACATCAAAAAAATTTCCGAAGTTTTTGAAACTCATTTGAAGCTGGTCCTTCGGCAGAGGAGCTGTAGACTCTAAATGGGGTTTTAATCCAAAGATGATGCACTGGATCTTTAAAGCTTTGTATAGATCCAGTATATCCAATTAGGCAAATTCCAATTGACATCCAAATAAGATATGAAGCGGCCGTCACAGATTTAAGACTTAAAGCTATGAACGAGTGCATCGACATCGAACACAGTAGACCACATAAAAATATTTTTTTCAGAATATAATCAATATAATGACAGACAATAAACCATAACCTATGACAATAAACAAGCCATAAAAAATATAACCTCTACCGAGTCACAATAATAAGAGGAAACGAGATAGCAAATATACTTGCCAGAAGTGCGACCGACAGACTATAGAATAATAGAAACCTATATAGGAATAATAGGAACCGAGATAGCAAATATTCTCACGGGAAGTGCAAACGAACCTACAATAGATGTAAATAATGCCAAACCATTTAGTGCAACGCGTCTAGAACTAGGGTCATGGGCAACGGAAACCTACAAATTCTTTGGAAGACTCAAACGAGGATAAAGCAAATCATAACAATCAAAAAAAAGGAAATCAGCAGATTGACCGGTATTCTCATAGGACATAACAGCCTACCCACTTACACAAGATTGCAATTGATGTAGAACGTGTGGAGAAGACAGCGAAAAGTTGGAATATTTCCTATGCCGCTTCCCAGCCTTTTCAACTTTTCGAACCCAATTCCTTTCGCGAAATAAAAGACCTAACCTAACCCATTATAGTGTTCTAAGAAAATTCTATTTAGCTGAACAAATTAAATGTTATCTTGACACTGGAGAATTATCAAAAAGCTAGACAATCCAGTCATGTCCAGCTAAGTTAATATCCCTATATACTTTCCGTATATTTTTTCAATTCACACCATTCACATAATTATGAAAAAAAACACGACTTTCCAAAGTCAAGACAACTATCATATATTGGAACTCATTAGACTTTTGTGCTCCTTAGTACTCCGTTTTTATCTTTTTTATCTCCGTGTTAAAATGGTACTTTCTTTATTTTAGGTTTGGTCTATTAATTATAATATTAAGAAAACTTTCCAAAAGTAAAACATGACTGCTTATCCAATAAACCAAATCATAAAATCTGTTCCTTTTCCATCCCTCTCTCTCTTTCCCAAACTAAACGATTGATTTCACGCAGTCGATCCCCTTACCCACAAGCTATAACATGACATATCACTAGCCTCAATTATCATAATCAAGTCTAGATGCCAGAGCAATTGTTGTAAAGTGGCACAATGATATCCAATCGCCATCATGTTTAAGCATGAAATTAACGTTAAATGCGAAAGAAAGAGGATGGGAGCATAAAATTAACCCAATTATTTGATAAATACGAACAAGTGCCGGTCCGACCGATAGTCGTTCCGACAAATGAATGAACAAATGTTTCCAATGAATGAAACATTTAATCATTGAGAAATTGAATGAATTCTTGGCAAACCCAACCATTGGTCATTGCATTTGATGAGCTCTGCTCTGCACGGCTAAGCAAAAACGGCAGCAATAGAATGGCTGCTATGACAAACGCTCAGACAAATGGAACACTTGGAGTATGGAATTGTAATTGTGGTCGGCACTTACCTGAGAAAACTCGTTGATGATGTTGTGGCGGCTTGGCCTGATGTTGTTGATTGCATTTGCCAATTGCAGCTGCTGGTTGTAGTTGTTGTTGTGGACGAAGTACTGATGTTGCAAATATGATGAGATTTGCTACTAGCACTGCTGGAACCTCGTGCACCACCACCGCCACCACCTCCTCCCCTTCCAGATGCCGTTACAGAAGCATTTATTCGAAAATCCAAAGATGTTGATGTGGTCGATAATGGATTTGTGGTGGTTGTTCTAGTTGAAGTGTTGCTTGTACTTGTTGTTGCCGAACAATTATTGGGATTGCTGCTGTTGCTGCTGGTGGTCCCAGACAACGTTCCATCACTCAACGCCACGGTCTTGTGTCTATTGGCCACATTCTGGGGGGCTGGAGCAGCATCCGTTGGGGCTTCCGTTATTTGCGATGCTATGGCCTTTGTGGCCTGCTGTTGCTGCAGCAATTTGATGTGCAGCGTCTGTGGCTGTTGCAACTGTTTATGTTGGTAGGTGTACAGTGGTAGCTTCGAGACACGGGTAACATCTGTTGAAAATCCCTGGAATGATGTCGTTGTTGTAGTCGTCGATGAGGCCGACGAGCCAGAAACTGATGGAGATCCTGAAATGCTGTGGTTGCAGTTATTATCGCTGCTGTTGGCGCTGTCACAGCTTCCGTTCTTGGCGATGGTTGTGAATGAAATGGTTTCTTTAATATGTTTGCTACTGCTGTTGCTGTTAGCGCCATTATTGCTGCTGCTGCTGTTGTTGTTGTTATTTCTGTCACTGCTGGTATTGTCGGCCGTGGTGGCACACGGATCACGGTCGTAGTAGTTGTTGTCGTCTGTATTTTGATTGAAACGTTGATGCTGTTGATTACGATTTCCACTTAGTGGAGTTGGCTGGCGTTGTTGTAACACTGATGAACTTTGACTGTTTTTTGATTGCTGTTGCTGTCGCTGTTGATTTGTCCGATAGTTGTTGTTGCTGCCACTGCTGGTGCTATCATCTCTATTGGATTTATGTTCGGCATTCAATGGATAATTACTTCGTAATGCATTTTGCCGATAGAGATGCGAGTGATTTGTCGCTGGGGATGTTGTTGTGGTTGTGACTGTTGATTCCGTGCCAATATTCGAAAAGGAGAACGGTGTATATGTTGAGGTGGCGGGACGTGGAACGTGTAAATGATGGGTATTTGAACTTAGGCGTGAACTCGGCGATGACCTCAGGTCATTGAGCATAATATCCAAGTCGGTGGCCAATGAGCTCAAGAGCTATAAAAAAAGAATAAAAAAAACAAAATAATATTTCAATAATTAAATGTGATTGCATTTGAAGAGTGTTTTTTTTTTGTATGCCGTCGTACAAATAAAATGTAAGAATTATTATTTTTCATTTACATATTATACGAATAATTAATTGCTTGCGATTCTGTTGTTCTCATTTAAATCTGTCAATAAAATCCAATTCAAAGTAAGAACGAAAAAACAGATTTGACAGCAGCAGGTTCATATTGGAATTGAAATTCAATGAATGTATTTCGAAACAACATGTTTTGGTGTTTTCGTTGTTAGAATTTTAAATAACCACCTGAACCCTAAGAAAATATTTTCATTGTTCTGTCAGCTCAATAATTAATGAAGGCAAGATATGGAGCGGGAGTAAATTCTTTTTTTTTAAGATTTACATAAGTGAAAGGAATGTGCAACAACGTTGCAGTTGAATAATGAAACTGCACTTATTTGTTTATGTTTGAGATCTAAATGTGATGTTTTCTTTCGTTGTAATTCATAAATCACGAGTTATTAATATTTGCTATACCTTAATCTAGAAAATATTTTCTCATTTGACTCGTGTCTATGAGATCAAATAATTATTAAAATGTTAGAGAATTTAAAAGTAATACCGACAGTCAGTAGAGAACTTGTGGCATTCCTGTTTTGGATCAGGTAGAATTGTCAGGAGGACTAATGTCCAAACTCTTAGCAAACTCACGTTATATTTTTAAAATTAAATTATTGTTAGTGGTATATGCGATTATCAAATTACTCATAGCACTGATAGTTCATATTCAATAGAAATAGGCGCTCTACTTCATCAGAATATCGTTGATGTATTGATATGATACCACAATAATACGTCATCAGACAATTATTGCAGATAGTGCAGACACATATCGCCTCTGAAAAATGTTATCATTGAATTTCATGTAAAACAACTAGTTTTCATTGTAGTTCGATGCGTATCGCACAAGAAAAGGCTTTTAAGATAATTGAATGTAACAAAATGGGGAGAACACAAGTCGACTTGGAATCATATGTCAAGACATTGCTTTATTAGTTGGTCTGGTGGGTTCGAAGTTAACGGTATATGGACTCAGTTCGGGGTTTTAAACTTAAATAATAATAAAATAATATAGTAAAAATGAAAAAGCGTGCCGCAAAGAAACCGCGTAACTCTTATAAAGCCGTTATTTATGCATTTGCAGCTTTATTTGTGGCCATTATAGCAACTCTCTTTATCGATACTGGAAAACCCAAAGCAGACAATATTGTCATACAGGAAAATAATGATAGTGCAGAAGCTGTAACACCCTCATATCGAAACCTTAGTGTAGAATACACCACAATACGACCACCGAAGCCACCAAAACGACATCCACCTCGAATTCCCAAAGAAAATTTAACGAATTATTTTCACGAGAGAAGTAAACATAAAATATCCATTAATTCGGACTATTTCCGATTGCCCGAAGTAAATGGACGACGTAAAGATTGGGAAAATTTGGAATTAATTGAAAGTGATCAACAACGCCAGGGTTTGGGGGAACAAGGGCAGGCTGCTAAATTTGAAAGTAACATCCCACAAGAAATCGTTGAAAAAGCTTCCTTGGAAAATGGTTTTAATGCTTTCCTTTCCGATCACATATCGGTTAATCGTTCTGTGTTAGATGTGCGTCCAGAAGGGTAAGATTTTTTGGCTTATCTAGTCATATAGCAATTTTATGAATTTTTTATATTCGTAGATGCCTGTCAAAACCCTATTTAGCCGAATTACCCACAGTCAGCGTTGTCATACCTTTCTACAATGAATACTTTAGTGTTCTGGCTAGAACCTTGCATAGCATTGTAAACCGCACGCCTCGAGAGCTGCTAAGGGAAATAATTATTGTGGACGATAGCAGTGTTCGTGAGTACCTCAAGGAACGTTTGGATGAATATGTTGAGTATAATTTTGGTGATCTGGTAAAAATTTTACGTTTGCAACAGAGAACGGGTTTAATTGGTGCCCGCTTGGCAGGTGCTCGTGTTGCCACGGGAGATGTTCTCATTTTCTTCGATTCACACATTGAATGTTCCTACAATTGGCTGCCACCACTACTCGAGCCAATTGCCCTAAATCATAAAATTGCCACCTGTCCCATTGTGGATGTAATTAATCATGACACGTTCCGCTACACGGCTGCAGCGACAACTGGTGTACGTGGGGCTTTTGATTGGTCCATGTTGTATAAAATGTTACCTCAACTGCCGGAATTTAGCGGTGATAGTTCCAAACCCTATCCCAATCCAGTTATGATGGGAGGCCTCTTTGCCATACATCGCGAATTCTTTTGGGAATTGGGAGGCTATGATGAAGGCTTGGATATCTGGGGAGCAGAACAATATGAATTGAGTTTTAAAATTTGGATGTGTGGTGGTCTTTTGTTTGATGTGCCCTGTTCAAGAGTGGCACACATTTTCCGCGGCCCCTGGGAGTCAAATGAAAAACCTCGGGATTATAATTATGTGGCAAGGGTAAGTTGTTACAAAATCATTATAAGAAAAGCAATAATAGTTCTTTTAATTTCTTGCAGAATCACAAACGTGTGGCTGAAGTTTGGATGGATGATTATAAATATCACTTCTACAAAAGAGATCCCGAACTCTATGAAAGTATTGATGCTGGCGATTTAAGCAAACAAAAGCAACTACGACAATCCTTGCAATGCAAATCCTTTCAATGGTATTTAAATGAAATTGTTCCCGATCTGCTGTTGACCTATCCCATTAACAAACTTGAAAATTATGCCTCGGGGACGATACAAAGTCTTGCATTTCCCCAATATTGTTTGGACACCCTAAACAATGGCCGCCAAGGATTGGTCGGGCTTTATCCATGTGCCGAAAACAAAACCCACCCTCAACGTAATCAATTCTGGGAACTAAGTGAATATCGAGAAATACGCCAATACAACGGTGATCTATGTCTAGATGTTCAAGGTACAACTGCCAATTCAAAAGTGTGGATGTGGACTTGTCATCAACAGGGTGGCAATCAATTTTGGTTCTATGATCGAGAACTAAAGTGGTTGGTGCATGGGCGTGCCGGTATCAACTGTTTGGAGGCTGTCCAACAGGGTGATCAAATGTCGGTAATAGCCAATGCCTGCGATAACAGTAATCCACGAATGAAATGGCAATTTGCCACAATTAATGAAGAATTATTGGATACATTTCACTTTGACCTGGATTAATATATCATTGTAATTTATTAATAGATTATTATCTCTTAATTTATATGACTTTTATTATTGTATGTTGTTTTTTTTTTTGCTTATTGTTTTATTAAAAACAACATAAAACAATTAATACATATGTAGCTACATACATTCAATGTGATAGGCACATTGTCTCAATCAATAAATATTAAAACCACAAACTTCACGAATCGTGGTTTGTGGGTCCTATGTTCCCTAGAAGATATTCCAATGAAGAAAAAACAATCAATTGAAAGTATGTTTTGATACAATATAGATAAGAAGATAAATACTTTTTAACACACAATTTTAACAGTGGAGAACAATGTACATACATTTGGAGTAGATATTATTATACGTCGGCTCATTTATTATTTTCGTGGATTCGTTGTAAATATGTATGATAAATAAAGTGGAGAAAAATGTATATTCCAAGAGATAATATTTTAAGAATTAATTTTATAAATAAACTATTTTATTAAGTAAATATTTTTACATTTCGAGGTAGTGAGATATGTGAAAACATTAAATGGCTTGAATCAAGAACCTACTACACAGTGCAGCACTAAAATCTAGAACCAATCGCGACCGCCTAAATCTGAAAGATATCTTTAATATGTTAAATACCATAGTATACTGTTTTCTATGAACATATAATTGGTTCATTTTCGATGACTTTATAAGACTATAACCGTGTGGAAAAGTCATCCAATCCAAACGGGATTTTAATACGTTTGGTTTGTTTTTCCTTTGATTAACTTCCTGCCATATTATGTTGATCGAATTAGAAATGAATTCTAAACCCATTGCGAAAAATCATAAAAAAGCTTCGAAAATGTATGTGTTTTTGACAGTCGTGCTATTTTGAGTTTGTTGTAGTATTTTTTAGATTTTAGTTCAAACCGCTAGGGGTTTTTTCACCATCATAATATTTCAGATTTTGGCAGTCCCGATTTTTTCAAGATTTTCAAGTTCAAAAATGTGTGACATTGCTATTAAAACTAAGATTATTGTATTTTTTTGAGGAACGAGTCTCTGCGGCTTCTAAATCTGCTTCTGAGACCTTTTTCCATGTCATTCCATTAACTAATTATCGGACTGAGAAGCACTGTAAGCACTAATTTCTATGTATAAAATAAACATTGGTAAGCTACATAGTTTGTTATTTTTCTTCGTCGCAGTATTCAGAATAAGGTAGTTAGACTTAACCAAAAATCTCCAAAAATTAGCTATTAAGCATTCTGTCGTATTTAAAAAAAATAAACAAGTGAGCGGAGGCGCATAATCGGACGGGGTCGACCAGACGATAGCCCACATAACTACCACGGAACTCTAACTCTCTGCGGTTCAATATTCCGAGCCTGGGCACTATTTCGCTATATTTGCACTTTCTTCAACGATTAGCTCCTTTGTGACATCTTATCATATTTTCTCGGCGAAAAAACTACTCCTAAGAATAAAATTTAGATATTGTAAAAAAAACAGTAAGGAAAGTAGGACTGGGCCGACTATATGATACCCTTCACCATTTTGGGTATATTCAACAGATGAATCCTAACAGACGTTGTATTTTTAAAGAACCAGTAAAATGAAATTGGATCCATAAACATGTCATTCTGTAGCCTTTTTTAAATTTTTCATTTTGTCAGATAGCACTCATCATTCTAGACTTAGTTCAGTACGCTGTGCCAAATTTCGTGCAAATCGACTTTGGTACACCATTTACCTTAAATCAGACGAAAATATATATGGGAGCTATATCCAAATCTGAACCGATTTTAGGAAACTTGGCACACATCATTCTAGACCTAATTCATTACGCTGTACCAAATTTTGTGCAAATCGAAAGATATATAGTGACCGTTTACATTAAATCGGACGAAAATATATATGGGAGCTATATCTAAATCTGAACCGATTTTCACGAAACTTACCACACATCATTCTGGACCTAATTCAGTACTCTATGCAAAATTTCGTGCAAATCGAAGTATAAACAGGGACTTTGGTGTCCCATTTACTTAAATCGTACGAAACTATATATCTAAATCTGAACCGATTTTCTTAAATTTCAATAGGGTTCGTCCTTGGGTCAAATAAGTGACTTGTGCCAAATTTCATCCAAATCGGATCATAAATGCGATCTGTACTTAGTTTATAATTTAACATCTTCAGACGGTCGGACATGCATAAATCGACTCAGAAAGTTATTCTATGAATATTCTCAAAAACCATGTGTCTATCTCGTTTCCTTTTGCCAGTTAAAAACATATGCACAAAGACATAATACATTGAGGTGAAGGGTATAAAAATTGGCTCGTTTGAACCGCTAAATATTGACCTTCATTATCATCGAATTTTTGTGAAGTCGGCTTGCAAATGTGGCGACTAGAAGACCATACAAAAATAATGTTTTCGGTCTATTTCATCCACGAAATATCATCTGATTATCATCGAAAATTATAGGAGTCGTCCTTGACCATAACCGGAACTTCATGTTAAATTTTATCAGCGCTACATTTCCGTCTTCTAGTGTGGTAATGGTAAAGTTAAATTATAACTCTCGCATCCGGGTACGTACATCAATATAATGGGTTTCAGTTTGAAGGTCAACCACTCCTCTTGGATATAACATTAACTTCTCTCCATAGCATACAATCATGTATAAAATTTTTTGGCATGCGCCGAACGATAATCAGCAACTTCTTATATAGTTATTCGCCGAAAATATTGGCTGCATACGAAACAGCATAGGCAGGACATTTTGGGAAGAAAGTGAAATGTGGGAACATATACTTTGTTATTGACAAGCATTCTAAACATATGAACTCAATTTTTGGGAAACGGCTTCATAAATCATCTCAATAATATGCGAGATTCCTTAACAAATTTTAAAATTTGTAGTCCAAAAACACTTTTTCGCGACCACTGTACTCTCAGGCTTCCATTGTGCTCACTCTAATACAATCAAATCCCAACACATGTTTCACATCAAGTAGCTGGTTCGCATGTCAAAAATTGATTGAAATATTGGTAGTTAAGAGATTTTTATGTTTCGCCTAATAGTCGAATAGTTCATTGGAAACCATATGTCGTAGACTGCTCAGTTGTACGATCAATCTAATGCTGTATGCCTTTGCGCGTATCCATCTATCCAGCCTAGATACAAACGAAAGATAGGCAATTGTATGAATGAACAGCTACATAGATGGATGACTAGCAGCGATCATAACTTCCATTGTTTCTAAAGGAGTTACGACTCGGACAGACTTCGTAACTCTTCAAGCTATCCGTCGATGTTAATGACAGTGTAAAGTCTGTCTGATGCGATTCGATGATATTGCGTTTTAGTCCATAAATATTGATGAGTTATGAATTTGATGGCATTTTACAGTAATTTTAATTTCACACACTTCATCTATCCGGCTATGGATCGTAAAGATGTTACTGCCAGTGTAAGGTGTTGTCAGTAATGTAAACCGATTGAAGCGATAAATGAATTTTTATGGCATAACGGTTTGTCTACATATATGGGGGTCAATTAAATTGGGTGGTTTTCCCGGAAGGCGGACAATTCCCTTAGGCTGATAAATAGTACCCATCTGGGCATAATGTAATAAAGGTTCCAGGGATCGCTTTTATTTAGCGGGAAACTTAGTGATGGACCTACAAAATTCCAGAAATTTTATGTTTCATTAGAAAATATATATTGTTATTGTCAGCACGCCTGAAATATAAACATATTTTCTACCGACCTCTGATCTATACACAACATTTGAAATATTTGCAATTTGTTTCCCATGATTTGCATGCGGATTATGCAAAACTCTTGCCGACATATGGAAATTGTGACACAACGTTGTCTTCACCTTCATAATTAAAGGCCGCAAATTCTTGAGAAAATCTCCATATCGTAAAATTGCACACATATGCCAAAACTTATCTCTGTGCAAACATCATCCAACCGCCAACTATGAGAAATGTTTGTGCCACAACCCTCCTGACCTTGTTTTAATCAATCATTATGGTTAAATTAACTGTTGATTTCAGTTTAAAGTTAGCCACCAAAGCTTAAAGCCAAATGAAACAAACAACAATAACATAGCGAAAATTATTGTCTATCGTTTAACAGCAAATCCGTGAAAAGTTAAATTGAAGTTTTTTTTTGGTTAAAATTTGGGTTTTTTCAACAACAACAAAAATCTACCCATTGACAGGTATCTCCAGACGTTCGGTCGACCATCTGTGCCTTTGGTGCATCAGACAAGACAATATTTCGCTGTTGTATGTATATGTCGTTATTTTGGCGGCATGATTATCACTTGCCATAGGAAATCGTAAGTGGTTTGATGGTTTACAATGCTCATAGACCACAAACTTTAATGCTGTGATGTGAGAGATCGTAGAAAAGTAAGTATGTGAACAGCAACGGGTAAATGAATTGCGATAGGTTACTTTGTTAGTAGGTATGTACTCGATGCTCTCATTTTTAGTGCTAAAATATAGTTACTTCGATTGAAAAATGCGCAAAATCAAATAAGAAAAAGTAGACCGATATTTATAATTATTAGTAGGAAAATGTGCCACCCATTCAGGGATCAATATATCAAATTAGAGCTAAACGTTTGGAAAACGTGTATGAAATCCGAATATCCGAAATTTGATCCAATATTGAAAATGTGTGGTAGGGAGACACATATTCAAACATATAAAATTAAAACCAATCTGGTTGAAATACATGCCTAAATTGTCCAAAATACCGATAATATGTTGTGCAAAGTTTGGTTGTGTAAATATGGGATATATAAATATTGACAATTCGTGGAGGAGGTACCCGAAGGAGTGAACTTATGGGTCCCATCTTGGTAATTTATCTAGGATTGGCAAAAATTGGTTGTGCAAAGTTATGTTTAATCGGACATTCCATTCGCCTGATATTCAATTTATATATATTGAAATGTTGACCATGTGTGGGAAAGGTACCAAAAGGAGTGGACCGGACTTTACTTAGGCATAATAAAGATAATGGGTTGTACAAAGTTTGGTTCAAATCGGATAGTCCGTTCGCATGATATTATAAAATTATTTTTTTTAGCCACTTTGTAGCAGATGAAATGGGTCTATTCCCTATCTTTAAACTTGATATATAAATATTGACAATTCGTGGAGGAGGTACCCGAAGGAGTGAACTTATGGGTCCCATCTTGGTAATTTATCTAGGATTGGCAAAAATTGGTTGTGCAAAGTTATGTTTAATCGGACATTCCATTCGCCTGATATTCAATTTATATATATTGAAATGTTGACCATGTGTGGGAAAGGTACCAAAAGGAGTGGACCGGACTTTACTTACATAATAAAGATAATCGGATAGTCCGTTCGCATGATATTATAAAATTAATTTTTTTAGCCATTTTGTAGCAGATGAAATGGGTCTATTCCCTATCTTTAAACTTGATCTAAGTTTGAGAGAAATATATAGATGTCCAAAGTTTGGTTGAAATCGGTTACTACCTTCCTACAGAAACGGATTTGGCCCAAAGACCTTTTGCCGTATCAACGTGTATATACTCTTATTAGCCATAAGGCTGAGGGTACAATTATGTGTTTCAACTTTACCGATATTTATCGGTAACTCAAAAAAAAATTTACCGCATTTTACCACTGATCTCAAATATCTATACATTTTGTTCATTTGCTGCAAGACCGGCATAAATGAAAAATCCAGATTTTTCAGTCAATGATGCAGAATTGTTCGCCATATAAGACTTCATGTTGTGTAAAAAATTCAGATCAATATCTCTTTCACACACTGCTTGAGAAGCTGCAAAAGTTCCTCAGTTCCGTAAACCTGATTTTCTGCAAAATCGATAGCAGCAAATGAGCGACGTACTCTATGGGGTCTCACCAGAATATTTCGTGGTGTTGCAACCGAAAATTGGCAATATTGGCAGTATACACGAAAAAACTTGAGTTGTGGTCAAAATAATAGCATCATCAATTGTTGAAAAATTGAGATACATCTATGGTACAATAATAATAATGAGATATGTAGTGTAATTCAAGAAGCATGGCTAACATTTTAGAAATAATCGAATTTAGGTCTAACCTCAATTGATTTGAATTATGGGAATAATATGGACTCCAAATAAAAATCTCAAAACAATATCTGTCTTAATACATTTACCATTTACGGTCGTTGTTTCTGTTATCAATATCTTCACACCAGCAGTCAATGTTAGCGCTTGTGGTGGTAGAATAGCACACTTGGCACAAAACCACACACTAGTCGTATCGCGCGTTCATCATTCATCGGCATTGTCTTTTACCACTTGAATATAGAGTTGTTAGCCAGCGTTGCTGTTGTTGTTGCTGTCCTCATCTCAAGTGCAGCACACATGCAACTGTGGTCATAAGGGGTACATACGTACGTACCGAACACTTAATAGACTCCATCCAAGAAATTTGATACACTTTAATGTGGTTGCAGATGTCGAAGTCGATGCTCATGATGATGATGATGAAGACAACGAGTATAGTTGTATTCGTGGTGTTGTCGTCTAATGTTGCACTTAAAGACTAATTTCCGCGGTTAAATGGTGTTATTAATTGCTAAATGCATGTCATGTTGATCTCATTGTGCACCTAATATCACGGAATCAGTGATTGTGAGAGCTTACAAAGCGATATTTTGTTTCCAACAACACAATGTATGTAAAGTTGTTTCAGATCAATTTCTGGGCTATTTGTGGACATGTTTCTGTAACGGGGGATTTTATCGTTAGTTTTCTTATGTTACGAGTGATCTACATTTACTATGTTGCAATTCATTGCTGTAGGGCAACTCTGATGAACATTCTTGAAAAAAATATAAATATAATACTTCCATAATGGCATAAAGAGTATTCTATTCAAAGTGGCAAATTCTATGTCGCAACCACTTCAGATATGATCACTTTACTACATAATATTGCTATATTCATATAAAATATTAATTACTACGGATGGTAACTAAAATTCGGTACTCTCGAAGGTACTGAAATTTTCAATTATATTTTTCTTCCCACTTTCTATTAGATTTTCACCTACCAATCCCTTAAAAGACAAATAACCCAACACAAAGATATTTGATCGTATTACCTTTACAAATTGTTCAGGAAATCATCCATCATGGTTAAATTACAACTACAAAACAGCATTTTGGAGGTGTTACAACAATAAAACACACAAATTTATACGTAGCATTTTGTGTATGTTTTCGCAGTTAACTGTCGTTGTATATACCTGTCCGCCTGCCGGTCTGCCAAATCAAGAAATCATGTAACTTTAATTTTCCTTTTCTGGCTGGTGTTTAACTCCAAATGACTGCCAGATATTCGATAACTGAAAATTAAACAATTCATGGCACTCCAAACAATGGCAAAGTACTAATGGCAAATTAGTGAACAATAATTTACAATTGTGTTTGAATGGAACCGTGAAATAATTTAGGCGCAGCATGTTTAATTCATTGTTTCGAACATGGTCACGTTTTTGTGTTTTGTTGTACTTAAAATTTTTCTATCGGTCATAGCCTAGTTTTGTAATTTTATTTTTTTATTAGACATAATATTTTTTATGGTTAATATATTTATTTTATGATAAGATTAAAAGTCTTGAAGTTTTTTATTTTATTTATGTATTTCTTAGATGAAGGCTTAAAGTTAGCAATGGTTTTTATATATTTTTTTCTAAGTTTTAAGCTACTTAATGTCTTCATTAAAAGAGAAATTGTGAAAATTAGCTTAATTTTTTACTCCTAGAAAAATATGAAACTATCTTTTTTAGTTCCGCATAGAAATTTAAAAATTAATATTTCCATGCGGAACCATTAACAAGTCTAACATATAATAATAAAACCCTCAGACTTACGTTTAATCAGGGTAAACACATTCTTTTACTATAAAAATGCCTTATTGAAATATCGGTATAAGACCCCATTTTTCGGAAACGGAATTCTGATATTTTGTAGTCGATTTACAAATGTTTGTATGTTGTTGTACCTACTATATATATATATATATATATATGTTTGTTGTACTTTCTTTTATTCTAGCTCTGACTCCCCTGTTGTCAGGTTGAAGAAGGTTGCAATCTGGTCCAGTGCGTCCAAAGCGATTCTGGAGACAGATGATTGGACTTAGTTGGGAAGTCGTGAGATCCAAGTCCCCATGCAGAGTTTTGTCTGTTCGTCGAGATGGTGCGCACGATAACTCTCGAAGGGTGTAACCGATCCACACAATACAATATTCCTTCCAAACTTAAATTAAGTTGGAAGATGGGAAATATCGGCTCAATCCTTCTAGTACCTTCCCACAAAATGCTAAAATTTCACTGAAAATTTATTTTAAAACTAGCATATGCCCGCAACTTCGTTAGCGAATGTAGGAAATATTTAAACATGTATTAACATATTATTTTATTTTCACAGCAAACTGCATATGCCAGAAAAACCAATTCACACATTAATATCGACCACAAATTAAATTTGAGTACCATTTAGTACCAAATTTCATGATTCGAGCTCCAAAGGATCACCCAAATCCAAATTTTCCATTTAGCACACATTATTTCCATAAGTACCCTATTCACCATCCAACAAAATTTATTGCATATCCCGATCCTACACCCCCACAATGATTCCAAATTCAAATTTCAGGATTTCAACTATATTAGTTCACCCACAATTTAAATTGTACCAAATTTAGTACACAGTAGTTCGAATTTCCAAAACCTCCTTTTTACCCAAACCTACACTCCCACAGTCATTCTAAATCCAAGTTTCAGGATTCCAACTCTATTGGTGCACCCGCAATTCAAATTGTACCAAATTTAGTACTTAGTTGTACAAATTTCCAAAACTTCCTACATACTCCAATCCTACACCCCCACAGTGATCCAGAATTCAAGTTTCTGGATTTAAACTCTATCAGTCCACCCACAATTCAAATTGTACCAAAGTAGTACGAATTTCCAGAACCTCTTTCTTACGCCTAACCAACACCCCCACAGTGATCCTAAATCTGTGTTTCAGGATTCAAACTCTATCAGTTCACCCACAATTCAAATTGTAACAAATTTAGTACACAATAGTACCAGTTTCCAAAACTTTCTACATATTTCAATCTTACACCTTAACCGTGATCCTAAATCCAAATTTCATGATTCTAGCTCTATTGGTTCACCTAAAATAAAATTGTACCAAATTTAGTACCCATAAGTATTAATTTGTTAAACTGAATCCTGACCCATCCCTGCAATGATCCTAACTCCAAACGTCATTGTTCCAGCTCTATCGGTTTACCCAAATCCAAATTGTACCAATTATAGTACGATTTAGTACTTTTCGTTCACATAAGTAAAAAATTTCCAAAACAACGTACATATCCAAATCCTATACTCCGACGGTAATGTTATTTTCAATTTTCAGGATTCCAGCTCGATTTGTACCTCCAAATCAAATTTGTACCAAATATAGTACCATATAGTACTTTTCGTACACATGGGTACACGCTTTCCAAACTCTTCTCATATCGACCCTACTTCTCAACCTTAATTTGCATTCCAAATATCAAGTTTTTAGCTCAACCCATTCCCACGCTACGAAATTGTACCAAATTTAGTACATTTCAGTACTTTTCGGATACTTATAGTTCGAATTTCCAAAAAGCCCTTTGCTGCATCTATTCTACACTCCATCAGTGACCCCTCAATCCAAATTTCAGAGTTCTAGCTCTACTGGTTCGCCAAATACAAATGATACCATATTTAGTACTTTTCGTACCGTTCTAGTACGAATTTCCAAAAACCCAGCCTTATCTGGCACATTTGGGCCAAGAGTGACACTCTTCTAAAATTTCAAGATTCTAGCTTTAGCTGTTTCGTCTGGGCGTTGATGAATCGGCAAATCAGTCAGTCAGTCAATCACTTTACTGATATAATGCGAACGGAATATCTAAGTTGTTAACCAGGACTGCACAATGTTGGAAGATGGGACTCAACGGACCTCTTCTTCTGGCATCTTCTCCAAAGTGACAAAATTTTGAAAATTGTTAATCCAATATTCTAATACCTCCCCAAAAATGGCCAGAACAATTTTAATAGTATCTTCATTTTGACATTTAAAATTTGACATTTTAAATTGAATGGTGTTTAAATTATATAACAGTGCTTCAATATGGTCCTGGAATGGCAAATTTCACAAACAAGGGTTCCTTCGAAAACTACAAGGAAAATTTTGATTCGTTAAAAATTAATGTAGCTTGTTTTACATAATTATAAAACGAAGAAAAGAGCATATATATATTTACAAGATAATGTAAACAACATTTTTCTGAAGTGATATATGTTTGCCTTTCCCTTTTCACAGAGAAAATATCGCAACAAATTCAAAGATAAGCTCAAATCAAAAGTGAGTTTGAAATAAATAAAACTCTTCTCTGAAGCTATTATAATAACATTGCACTCAGCAATTGTTATTAAAATCATGGACGTTGGATGGACGCTGACATTGAAATGTCGAAAGAGGCAATTGATTTTCGACTCGTTGTGCCGGCGTCCAACAAATAAAAAAACCAAATATCTTTCAATGGCTTAGTTGGTTGCGATGAAAGATGGGATTTGTTTATATAATCGTTTGAAACGTATTTCAAACTCCAAACACTAACGGCCGCCACACTGCACTGCCGCCACTACAAACAGTCAATCATAAATTATGCTGTATGGGGGGAGATGGCGCTCAAGGAAGTCAAACATAGCGACACTTGGGATATCAACTGTCAAACGTTTATAGTGCTCAAAATTCAAATAATGCGTAAAGTAATGGGGTAGGTCAGACAATCTGTCAGTGCAATTGAAGTGTTGTGTTAATTGTTGTTGTTTTATTTATTTCTGCTTGATAGACATTACGTTTGGTCGCAGTGCACAATCGTACGTACATTCATAGTTTACATAAAAGTATTTCACTTAAAGACCGCTTCGGTTTTTATTCAAATAAATTAAAATCAATCGAAGTTCGGCTGTAATGTTTTGTAAAAAAAGCGATAACAAAGGGAAAGAAATAAATAACCTCACTCATTCACATCATAAATATAAATTCTAAATTAACTTTGATAAGCTGGGAAATTATGATATTTGTACGCATGTAGTGTACAAATGAAGGGGAAAAATACAAAGTATAAGCGACAGGCGCATAATTTTGTACATGCTAGGTCTGGATGACTTTCATATGTGTCGATTATTCTTTAATATAAACGACACATTTGTCTTCCACTACAGGAAATTGGTTAAAATGACAAATATATCCCTTTTCGACTTTAAAAAATATGGAAGCGGCGACTTGGATCTTCACACTTATTGTGCTCATGGAAAATATGAGAGAAAAATGAAACATTTATATTTGGAACAGACGGAATGTTAGGTAAACTAATATTGTTAATGTTCATCTCTTCTTGTACTGGTTTACTTTATGTTTTAATAGTTTTCTTCAAACGTAGAAATTGCAACGAAGTATGTGCGAAATTTCAAAGATTTTCTAAAGAGTCAGACGGACCTGGCATATAGTTTTATTCTGATTGGAGACCCAAGGAGTGCAAATGTAATATATACTTCTCCTCCTACAATGCTGCGGCTGTCACCATACATGAGCCTTTGAATCTATATATTTAATTTGACATCAGTTTATTTTACTTCATTTAAGTTTTTATTGTTTTTACAATATTTATACCCTTCACCACACTGTGGTACAGGGTATTATGTCTTTGTGCATATGTTTGTAACAGCAAAAGAAAACGAGATAGACACATGGTTCTTTTTGGGAACCAGTAAGGAGAGCAGTAAAGTCGGACTGGGCCGACTATATGATACCCTTCACCAATCTTCCCTCGAAGGTATATACTCATGCCTTTCTGCAACCTATGCTAAATTTAATTTCATTGGGGCAGATTTAGAGTCGTCTGCGTACCATAGGACAAATTTATGGAAAACGATTTCTAGCAAAATTGATATCCCCTATTAGGTACGCCACACTGTTAAATATTTAATCTGAATCAGATACCCGTTCGAAATATATATGGATGCTAGCTACATATGCACCAATTTCAACAAAACGCAATAATGTCATTCAAGTCTCAATCGAAATCTGAATCGATTTTCCCGAAATGTACCACACAGCATTCTAGACTCAATTCAGTACGCTATGCCGAATTTCATGCAAATCGAAAGTTATATAGGGACTTTGGTGCTCAATTTACATAAAAGGGACGAAATTATATTTGGGAGCTATATGTAAATCTGATCCGATTTCCACGAATCTTAGCACACATCATTCTAGATCCAATTCAGCACGCCGTGCAAAATTTCATAAAAAACGGAGGATTTACCTTAAATCAGACGAAAATATATATGGGAGATATATCTAAATCTGAACCGATTTGCACGAAAGATAACACATATCATTCTAGGCGTAATTTAGTATATAGGGACTTCGAATTCAGTATATAGGGACTTCGAAAGATATATAGAGACTTTGGTGAACCATTTACCTGAAATCGTACGAAAATGTATATGAGAGCTATATCTAAATCTGAACCGATTTTTACGAATCTTGGCAGACATCATTCTAGGCTTAATTCAGTACGTTGTGCCAAATTTCGTGCAAATCGAAAGATATATAGGTACTTTGGTGCACCATTCACTTTAAGTCGGATGAAAATATATATGGGTGTTAATCTATATCTGAACCGATTTCTCCCAATTTCAATAGTGTTCGTCCTTGGGCCAAATAAATGAGCTGTGCCAAATTTCATCCAATTCGAATCATATATGCGTCCTGTACTTTGTTTACAATTTAACATGGACAGACAGACGGACGGACGGATGGACGTGCATAAATCGACTTAGAAAGTGATTCTATGTATATTCCCAAAAAAAACCATCTGTCTATCTCGTTTCCTTTTGCCTGTTACAAACACAGTTTTAATAATTAATAATAATTACTTTTGTTTTGAGTAAAATAGCGGCTGAAATTGATTTGAATATATGTCCAAATATTACAGTAAGGAATTAATTACTTTTTTTACATAGCCGTGACTGTGTACTCATATTACTAAGATACCATAAAATATGTGATATGAATTATCTTTAATAAAACCCACATTAAATACACATATTTTATAACTGCGATTAGTAACATTAATTTCTTCTCATATATTATCCACACACAAAACAAAACACAAATAATTAAATAGAAATAAATAATATTGTAGTAGCTTTGTCAAATAACAAAAAGCGGCATTTTTTGCAATCGAGAAGAATACGAAAAAAAACAAGGCCAAACATTTTTGTAGGCATAATTTATGCTACTGTTGGTCACGCAAAATACTTTTACGCCGAATGGCCAGCCTGAGAAAATAATTGCCATTTATCACTCTTTATTAGGGTTGTATCTGCGTGATGTGATGATGTTGTGATGCATGATGTGGTTTAAATTGCTCGTTGTCGTCGCCGATGCCGCCTTCATCTAATGACATAAATATCTATGTTAGTGTTGTAGAGCAGGCAAACCCCGAGCAGGTTGTAAATACTTGAGCCACTTAACATGGTCAATTGAAAAGATGACAACGACGACGAACATAAGCATGCCACATATTTGTTAGATAGACTCAATGGGTGGCGGGCCAAGTAGGTTTTCTCATCTTCCGCCAGGAGTTTAGCACCATAACAATCATAAAATAATTGAAGATGATGCCGAAATAACAACTCTTACTGGCAACTAATAATATAATTTCCTATTTACTATTTGGGTCTTGCAATCATGACAGAATCTAAAAAAAATTAAATTATCCAATTACCAGCAATTCAATAGTGGGTCAGTTTGTTTCAGAGCAATGTTAAGAGATGCCACTTGAGAAATGTGTTAAAATAGTAAAAGTGTTGTTGCGGCTGCCGCTTTTTGTGGGCAAATGGCTTCGAACTACATTCGGATTTCTAACCTAAACTCTTACCTATTTATAATATTAGGTTGGGGAAAAAGAAATCCATTATTTTTATATGAACTATAGGATTTTATTTAACATGGGCCAAATATGCACTGTATTGTTGTATAATTTGCCTACCTGTACGAGGTGCATCTTAAACATTAAAAATTCCTGAACGGAAACTACGAAATTAAATTGCACATAATTGGCTGTTACAGTATCGGAACCATAAACACCATTCATAATTTTAGTCGCTAGGCTTGCATTTTCGCCTTTGTCAAAGAAAACTGTAAAATGTACCGAAATTTTTCTTTGTTCATTTTTTATTTTCAACACCCTGTAACTCACAACTGAATGCACCAAACAAACACATAAAAAAAAATGTTTTTAACATGCAAAAGGAATCGAGATAGACCCATGGTTCCTTTTGAGAATATGCATAGAATCACTTTCTGAGTCGATTTACGCATGTCCGTGAACAAAGTACAGGTCGCATTTATGATCCGATTTGAATGAAATTTGGCACATGTCACTAATTTGGCTCAAGGAAACGCCCTATTGAAATTGGGAAAAATCGGTTCAGATCTAGATATAACTCCCATATATAGTTTTGTCCGATTTTATGTAAATGGTGCACCAAACTCCCAATATTGATCCGATTGAGACAACATTTTGCACAGAATACTGAATAAGGCCAGATTGATGTATGCGAAATTTTTGTTTGAATCGGTTCAGATTTAGATATAGTTCCTATATATAGTTTCGTCCGATTTTATGTAAATGGAGCACTATACTGCCTATTTTGCTCCGATTGAGAAAAAATTTTGTTGTTGGAATCGGTTCAGATGTAGATATAGCTCCCATATATAGTTTCGTCCGATTTTTTGTGAATGATACACCAAACTCCCAATATTTGTCTGAAAAAATGATGAAAAGGTTTGTTGAACTGGGTTCAGATTTTGAAATAGGTCTTATATATATTTTCGTTCGATCTTATGTAAATGGCCTATGTTTTTTCGATTTACACGAAATTTGGCAGAGGATATTAATTTGAATTTAGAGTGATAACAAAAAATAAATGGTATATGCAACGGTTGCTCAATTAGTTCCATGTGTTTATATATAGCTCCCATACAAAATTTAATACAAATGGTACACCAAAGAATCCAAGTCTGCCCGTTTGACATGCTATAATTCATTGATTTCAGAATGGTATATGTATGGGGTTTTTCTACTGGTTCAAATATCTATCTAGATAGCATATTTAATTTCGCCCGATTCCATATCAATGATCCTATGATTCTATGTCTGTTCTGTCTACAGGATATTGTAGACATTAATATATCTTGTATGTACCCAAAGTGGTGAAGGGTATCATATAGTCGACGCCGTCCAACTTTTGAACTTTCCTTACTGGTTTTTACTGGGAAATGTCACCCTTCCAACGAGCATGAAACTATCATCTGCGAAAAAAATAGTGGATTTTATTTTCCCCAATCTAATATATCCAAACAGCCCTAAATATATATGGGATTTTTTCTCATTTTCATAAAGTTGGAGAATTTTTTTTATTAAATTTTTAATTTTCCAAAATTATGACGGTTTGTAGGAGAGTACCAGAGATGAAACTTCTCTATAGCCGATAGTTGCACAAATCGATCTGCCAAGCTTACACCACACAGGATTCATAATTTCGTCCGATTCGTCCATGTCTGATTGAGACGAAAGTGTACCAAATTGAAACTAGAACAAGTAAAAACGATGTTATGTTCGGCTCTACCGAACATAACATCTACTTTTAATACCCTCCACCATGAGGATGGCAATCGAAATATCCTAGAAGAAAACTCATGTTAGGATAAGACCTTAAACATACCGAAAAATAACTGAGAACATGATGATGGAAATTCTCGAAATATCTAATAGTGGGGCTACCGTTATATGGCCTATAATAAAACGGAGATTAATGTAGATATTTGTTGGTAAAATACCAAATTACTGCTAATTCGGTGGAAAAACTTGTCCAAAATCCGTAGAATACCGAATGCTGGGGGTACCGTTATATGACAGATGGACATGCGTAAATCGACATGGAGTTTTATTCAGATCAAGTATACATATACTTTGTGGCGTCTCGGGTGATTATTTCGCGGTGTTACAAACGGAATGACAAATTTATTGTACACACCACCTTATATTACTCTACCGTCCAAAAAAATCTTATGGACATCTTTTATACCCAAAGTGGTGAAGGGTACCGTATAGTCAGCCCGTCCTAATTTTGATGTTTCGTAGCAAAGTGTATATACGCTCATTAGCCCTAAGGCTGCGAGTTCAGAAACAAATTGAAAACTATAAATTTTATTGAAACCCATTTTGCTTCTGAATATTCCCTATGGACAAGATGTAAAATTTCCTATGCAACATAAAATACTTTATCTAAAATAGAGTTTGAATGCTGAGCCCAGTAACATAGGATTATAATAATACCAAGTTTTGGCAATACATCAATGACATCAAATGCATCCGCATTTAATTTAACCATTCGAAATTAGTGTATTAAAATAGTGAATTTGGTGAGAATTTCTTGTAGACAATTTCTAATTGAATAAATCTTTGTGGGAATTAACATTTATTTAAATAACCAATCACCTCAACATTTTAATAACAAACGAAAATCAATTAACTTTTTTTCAACAAGGCAGCCTATCAATTAATAACAAAAAAACAAAAACTACCAGCAATTTAAACAAGATTAATTCCATCAATAACATTTGACTTTTGGTAATAAAAACGCAAATAACCACACGAACGATTTAGAGGCAATCCATTAAATGTAGTTAATATTCTACAAAAATATTAGAAAATCCGATGGATAGTGTTGGAGGTGGAGTGGTTGGTGTGGTGTTGTGGGGACTGCTGACGACGGTGGTGCTTGTATTAGCCGTTCATTTGATTTGTTTAGTAATTCTGGTTATGATATTGCCTTTCAGGGCTTGTTTCGGCCATAATTTATTCGCACGACCATGTCGAATGTCAGTAGCGTTAAAATCATAACAACAAAAAACCAAAGGCAACAACAACAAAAATCAAATAATATAACTATGTGGACGTTTGGTTGGTCTTTCGACTTGATGGTTGGTTATATGGCCTAAAGACAGGGGCCAAGGAAACTACCAAAAATACATTTACTTCGATATGCCATTCATATGTGTGTGCGTGTGTATGTATGTAAATTAAGATTGGTGTTTGTTTGGTCGCAACACATGAACACTTGTCTTGAAATGCGTTGCATTCCTGTTGTTGTATTTTTAGATTTAGTTGCTGCTGCTGCTGCTGTTGTTGCTGTCATTCGTTCGTCCGTTGTATGAGTGAGCGATGGTTTTAATGCTCCATCATTTTACAGGCTAATATATTTTTTTGTTTTTATTTTGCGAATTTTGAAAAGATCATGTTGACATTAAACAAGCCAAATAAAATACTTTATGTCAAAATACAAGAAGTCGAGGGTTGGCAAACATTGGCATCAGACCTTCTGAGGTAGCATTTCAAATATGAGTGAATTTAATGTGCTTAAATTGTAGACACAAACTATGCAAAATTATTTTCGTTTCGTTTTTTTTTACAAGCAGCTACATTTTTTCATAAATATGAACGAGGGATGTTTGGTTTGTGGTTTAAGTAAAACTTGTGAACAGAGATAAACAAGTAATTTTTCAAATCACTGCAGTTCGATATAAACAGAAAAATATATTTATGCTTCATCCATAAGGTGGGGATTATTCTAATATTTTTTTACTCAGTTGATAATATTTGTTCGAATATACAATAAACACATATTTAGAGTGCCAGTCATATAAAAAAATCTTTGAAATTTTAGAAAGTCATCGACACATCGGACCAATATTTGGTTGTTTCTAGGTATTTCAAGGGTTTCTAATTAAAAAAAATAATGATTTAGTTTTAAAATTTGTATTGAAACCCTAAGATAAACATTTCCGGCAAATTGGTTTTTTAAAGCATATATCATCTTTAAGAACGCTATATAAAAAAAATACAATCTCTATGAAATGTTGACCAAGGTCTTCAAACAAAGGCATCTAGAATGGACCCGCCTCTAGGGGACCATAATAAAAAGATACCCTACGTTTTCAGTATCAAACATACTAGGATCCATATCAATGTCAAATTCCATTCCAGGTTTCACAAGCAAATATTCATTTAAATATGAAATATATTTACTCTTTAGGAACACCGACACTCATTTTATTAATTTGGTGTTTAAATACTGAAAAATGAAATTTAAAATTACCTCAATATTTTAAAGTTTATCTAAACTAAAATATTTACTTTTTTGTTTTGCAAGCTGCGGTCACATGTGGTCGATGAAGTCATTCTCGTCTCTTAACAATGGCAATTAGCCAAATATAAATCTTGGGTTTGGTCTACCCTGCACAATTTCAAATTATATTTAAAATAAAATTTTTTTCTTCGCAAAGATCAGTGAAACGAAAAAAAAACATCCAAAAATGTATCGTATTAATAAAATAAAATTTGCCAACTAGCAAAAAAGGAAAATGGAAACAATTTTTGGTACAAACAGCTGCTGCTGCTGGCGTTGTGACCAACACCAACACCATCCAGTACTTCAAAAAACTCAAACACACAGCATTTGAAGAAAAAATCCACACTGTCATAGAAACGTCAGCTAAGGCAACAGCAGCCGTTGGTTTGGTTGTTTGTGGTTTGCTTGGAGTGCTGTGGGCTCCCACGCCTTGTGCTAATTTTACAGTTCAACAAAGTACTTTATAAAGGCGTTTAACGCTAAATTTTGAAGCCAGTGACATAATAACATAAACATGAACACGACACAAAATGATATCCGATTTTGTTGTTGTTTTGCAAGCTGTCATTCCCTCACCACCACTTTCAAAGAAAAAAACTGAACTCAACAACATTATGAAAAGGCCAATAATAAAAAAAAACATATGCAAACCCAAATAAGAATACACTTGAGTTCCGAATCTTATCTTGCTAAATAAAAAAATCGATAATGAATAAACATCAACTTCCGGATGAAAATGACATGACACGCGAAAGGGATTAAATATGAATCTTTAAAAAGTAATATATTATAAGTTTAAAAATAAATACATGCTTGAACTTGTTTTCGTTTATAATCTCAGATAATTTTTTGAGGCTTACAAGCAAAAAAATGTGTCATGTCATTGAATAGGAGTTTGTTATTTGAGAAGCCACTTGTCGCAAAATATTTCGAAAGTCGTTTGACCAATTGACGCCCACGAATTCTGTTAGTACCGAAAACAAACCTTCGTAATTTCGCAAAAAATGTAGAAAGTTTTAAATTCATTTTAAACTATTTTTTTATGCTTTTCGTATACAGTCAACGCTCGGTATAAAAAAATTCGAGATATAACGAATTATTCGCTTTAACGAATGGGCCTGGCAATATATCATCCGTTATTACAAACATCAAACCGAAGAATTTGGTGCAGCTCGTGTTGAGGATCTGGAAGGAGCGTGTTGAAAAGCTTCTGGTATCAAATAATGGGGTTAAGAAGATATCTCAGAACCAATAAGAGATGACCGTATTAATTGTACACCTCCTAGCACAAAAAAGGAGACATCGCATATAAAGGGCTATCCAGCGTGCTGTGTGAACGACGGAAGCCAATGGAATATAACATTATTGGACCACACAAATATGGCTTCAGGCCTGCAAATCCACCATTGACCAGATTTTCACTCTGAGCCAGATCCTGGAAAAGGCCCATGAAAAACACATCAACACATTTGACAGCCCTATCCGTTCAGATGGGTTTAAAGCCATGTCTGCGTCCGGCATTTCTGTAAAATTAATACGGCTATGAAGGATAACTTCAACTGGCAGTTAAAGTCGGAAAGGACTTCTCGGAGCCCTTCAATACCGAACGAGGATTCAGACAAGGTGACAGTTTGTCGTGTAACCTGTTTAACATCCTGCTGGAAAAGGTCGTACGAGATGCAAATGTGAACAGAAATTACACTCTGTACACCAAACAACACCAGTTACTCGCCTACGCCGATGACATCGATATAATGGGTCGAACAAATTTAGAAGGAGTCTGCCAAAGTGGGACTAGCAGTAAATGGCTAGAAGAACATGCTGATGGTATAAACGCGCAAGACGTCCAGTAGACTCGGACCAACTGTGGAACTTGAAAACTACAGTTTCGAGGTAGTGAATGATTTTATATACCTCGGTACCGCCATAACCAAAACTAATAACACCAGCTTTGAAATCTGGAGGAGAATAGTGATGAGCAACAGATACTGCTATGGCCTGAGTAAGCAACTGAAAAGCAAGGCCACCTCTCGCCAGACCAAACTCACACCATGCTGTTGTATGGATCTGAAGTATGGGTACTTGCGCAAACAGCTCTTGGAGTGTTTGAAAGATCTATCTATTCTATTCTCGGACATCGAGCCAATTTATGGTTCACGCAGAAAGGGAAGGCCACGAATCCGATGAAAAGATCAAGTAGAAGACAACATCTCGGAAAATGGTCTTTCAAATTGGATAAGATGTGCACAAGACCGACGCGCTTGGAAATCGTTTTTAAGCTCGGCTTATGAAACAATCGTTCTCTCACAAGCCATCTATGTAAAGTAAGCTAGAAAGATATAGCTCCTAGACATATCAATCCCGTTCAAGATTTTGGGAAGATAAATACGATAATAATATTAATTATTATCGATTAATTTTTGGGAATATTATATTATTTAAATGTATATATTATGTATAATACTTATAATAATAATTCACAATGCAATTGCAAATTGAAATTACAGAAAAAAATCCAATTTAACTTACCGCAATGGCATCCATGACAGCATTCACCATTTTTGTAGATGTTTCCAATTAAAAACGGATGAATATAATCTTTTTTGTGTTTTTCTATTTCAATATTAATTTTCACTTTCTGTTGACTATTGTCGATAAGACACATTAAATACTATTTGGTGGAAAAAAGAAAAGGAGTAAGAAGGATGATGATGATGGCACTGATAAGTTGTTGACATTTAATTTAGCCGCTGGATTCAAACACTGGTACACACACACACTGACACTCACTCACGCTCCCATTCACATTGAATGAGGTAAATGGAAAACTGTTTTGCATTAGCTTTGGCTTTGGCCGACACCCATTCATTCATTCGTCCACTTCATCATAGTCGCCAGAGATTTAAGAGTTTTCCGGCTACTGTCACTTTTAATACAAGTTAATCCATAAAAATGATTGAATTTCCAGTAGAAGCAGAAGGTAAACGAGAGGGGAAGTGTAAGAAAAAAGTTTTCACGTTTGTAAAAAAAGAGACATCAGTGGCACTTTTACGAATTTTCGTTTTTTGGTTTCTCATTCGAATAGAGGAATTAATGTTGGGAAAATATCAGCAGATTGGGGTTTTACAAATTGAAATCATTTTTCTTTTGTTTCTTTTGCTGGAATTGCTGTTGCTGCTGCTACTGTTGGAAATGAAAATGTTATGGCCACTATAAGATTAACATACGATATTGGTTTTACTTTTTTTTTTTTTTTTGCTGGAGACACAGAGATATTTTACACAGATTTTCGAGGAAGCTTATGGCGATTTCACTTAACAAATATTTACATTGAACAATTTTTGTACACTTGTTTGATTTTAATTGATCTACAGACCAATGTAATTTTTCACTTTCGTTATTATTTTTCTCTTTTTTTTACGTTTGGTTTGTGGAAGTTAGAGATCCATTTGTTTTCTAAAAATGCTTTTATCGCAAATTTTAAATCGCATTATATCGGCATGCCATAAATCTATATTAAATATAAATATTGGATTTTAAACCACAAAATCCATATTGATATTAATATTCACAATTAAAATCCCATAAATTCTAGTCTGTTTCCATTTTTGCAAAACGACAAAAAACCTACCTCAATAATAATTTTTATGCATGTTCCTAGATACCCTGTCCAGCCAGTCATAAACATACTGACCTTAACTGACCGAAGTATTTTTCTTCTTGGCATTCCATTGTTCACTGTTGCACTGCTTATCTCGTTTGAGTAAATAAATTGAAAATATTAAATAAAAATAAAAAAATATATTTTATGAGTTTTGTAAACAAACCCCAAAATAGGTATTGAATTTGTCACACCAAACAATATTATCGTAATAATAATATCAATATGTTTAAGAGCAGGCGATAAAATATGCACATCAATTATTTATATAAGACAAAGTGTAATCCGAACGAAATCAAATTTAATTTATGGCAAGGAAATTTCTTAAATATAAGCATATTTAAATTATTTGGGCATTCCAGACAGATTCTTTGTTTTTTTTGTTTTTTTTTTTTTTTTTGTACCGATATTGCCCTTTTACGGAATTGATTTACGTTTAGAAGCAATATGTTTGTCTCTTCGAGAGTTATCGTGCGCGCAGACGGACGGGCGGGAAATTTTAATTGACTCCAAATTATCTAAAACGGATTAGGTCCAAATAAACTAGGGGCCTAAAACCAATAAAAGCGTGTATGCCCTCATTATGAACTTTAGTAACTTCAGATGCACATATTTCGGGTAGTATGGACTTTGGCCATAAAAGTCAACTTGCTCCTAAAAACTTTAGAAGAAATGCGATCCCACTTCTTTTAGGATATATGCAAATGAGCCAGCAATAAAGCAGCAATAGGCCGTATAGGTTTTCACAGAATTTCCTAGCAAATGGTCGGCGGTTTCGGAGGAAAAACTAGTTACATATATTACGATTGCTCGGCTTGAGCGACGTTTTTTCCCGAAATCTTCGGAGATATTCGAAAAATGAATAAAATAACATTGTACACCATGAATAATTCGAATTCTGATACACCACATCAATACAGCCCCTTTTTAACCGGCTAATGGGTGAACTTGATGGACCATACACCGTACAGCACTGACTTTGTACCCAATGACTTGCTTGTATTCCTGCACATCAAGAAAAAAACGAGTAGTCGAAGATTTTCAATGCCTGTTGTGCGCTGTAGACAAACATAAATTCCATCATCTATCATGAAATTGGTCTCCCTATAACTCTAGGTCGTGAATAGTATTTGAATTAGTTTCGAAAGCTAGCAAAAGTTTTACAGTGGCATAGAAAATATTCCAACGTTTGGCTATAAAACAAGTAAAAAAGTGCGACAGACATGTACCCTCAGTCTATGGAGATCTTCGGAATTTCACACAGTTTTTATTATTCGCGAGCATTTTATGTTGATCAATTCGATAATTCAATTCCCTTAAAATTAAATTTATAAGTTTATAAAGTATTGACCCTTTGTGGGCGAGGTACCAGAAGGAGAGGGCCGACAGGTCCATCATCGTACTTGATCTAGGATTGGTGAAGATAATAGGTTGTGCAAAGTTTGATACAAATAGGGCATTCCTTTCGTTTGATATTGAATTTACATATGTTGAAAATGTTAACCCTTTGTGGGGGAGGTACCAGAAGGAGTGGACTAACGGGTCCCATCTTCGGACTTGATCTAGGATTGATAAAGGATAGTCAGTTCGCATGAAATTATAAAATAAAATTTTAACAGAATTTTGACAATTTATTGGGAACCAATATTCTCCACCTTCGAACTTGAACTAAGTTTGGTAGAAATATTACGATGTGCGAAGTTTGAATGAAATCGGTTACTCCCTTCGAGAGTCATTGTAGGCACTAGCCGGCCAGACAGACGAACCGACGGACATTTGAAAAGCGAAATTTTTTATTGAAAAAGTCAATTCCTAATGAAATGGGTTATTTTAACGTTCAATGTTTACCGACAGAAGTTCACATTCAATACTTATTTTAACGCCATCAAAAAATTCTTTTAGATTGGTATGGGGTAAAATATTATATTGAATCGTTGCCAATTTCGAAACTATTTACTATTTGTGTTAGCTGCTTTAAATGCATTCAGCATACTGCACTTCATCAGTGTCATCTTTTCCTCCATCATCATCGTGATTATTTAAATGGCAACACTAGTAGACATAGACAGGCGATTGATTAAGACATGCATTCCGCATCATGCCACCAAGAAGCGAGTGGACGATGATCTTACAACGGAACGGACAGACAGTCAGCTGCGTAGAAGAATTTTCGAATGGACGGAAAGAAGACGACAGCTTGCATGAGAACAAGCACTTGCTTTTGCAGATATGAATTTGAAGTTGTTGTGGTTGTTTTGTTGTTGCTGCTGCTGATTGTAATAGTCAATAGTTCAATAAATCAATTAATATTTATGAATACTGATGATAACAAACAAGGCAGACAAACGGCCGACTTAGGGCAAGCCATACAGAAGAGATGTCCGTGTCGGAAGAATTCTCATTAAACTCGGCTTTAGGCTTGTAAGTTATTGACGCAGATGTAAAAGTTGTTGTTTATGTTTTGAGTGGAATTACGATTTTTTGTATTGAATTTCAATTTAATTATGCCGACCGGAAAACAGATTTCAAATCAATTTCAGCTGTTTTGCTTAGAGCCATCAATTGGAAGCCATAGCTGGTTTCAAATATTAAACGGTAAACTAAACCCTTTCTCAAACGTGGCATGTGGCCAATTATTGATTATTTTATTTAGAGTATTTGTTATGGAGGTTTTTTAGAAATGAATAAATTAATTTCCATTTGTATTTCAAATAGACCACAACAACCGCATTATAATAATCAATAGACAAATTGATATTTAACTTTTAGTGGAATCTGGTGGAACAGTATCTCATTTCAATTACCTTGAGGCTAAGCAACGTTTTATCTCCATTATGTGTTTCGAGCCTCCAAACTTCTATTGATCTCATTTCATTCAATAAGCCGAATCGAGTTAAAAAAAAAAAACAACAAGAACAACAATAGGTAATGATGCCGGCTAGAGTCAAGGCTAGGTTTCTTTTGATTAACGCTACGATAAATGATTGTAATTTGTGTTGAGTTTTTTGTAATTAAACGTACAAATTAATCTCATTAGCTGTAGTTAGTTAACAATAAACACATCAATGGCTTTCAAAAAGCAATTCAAGCGGATCATGAATCGAATCATCATGGATGATTGGATTACTGATGGATTAAATATTTTATTAGATAGAAAAACTGTGCGACATGATAGGCCAGGAGAAAGTTGGATAAATGCGATATGCGGTTAACCCATAAAGCTGTAACGTTTAGTACGTGCATCATATGGCATTAAATTTGAAGACAGTGTGTAAAATATATTATTAAATAAAATGTTGCTAATTGGTGACATGGGTTCTAATATAGAATAGAATTTGTATCTATTTAAAATAGTTCAAAAATTCAAATTCAAGGCTATACTTTTTTACAAAGACAATGCGAAATGAAAAAAGCAAATATCTGCATACATATTTTAGAGGGAACCATATATCGTTGGGTAATAAGTCGACATGTGATAAATTGGGCTTAGCGCCTTAATTCATCACTAAAAAGCAACCAAAAATGAACAAATTGTAGATATTTTTATTAAATCGATATAAAAATATATCGTTTTAATAAAACCCAGTAAGGAAAGTAGTAAAGTCGGACTGGGCCGACTGTATGATACCCTTCGCCACTTTGGGTATATTCTACATATGTATCCGAAAAGACGTCGCTGCACTATTTAAAATTTAATCTCAATCAGACACTCATTGTTTACTTGGTGTACAATTAGCATAAATATGTCGAAATTATATTTGGAAGCTACGATATATCTATATCTGAACCGATTTCAAGGAAACTTGCCAGAGATTAATTTATATTAACGTCAGTACGTTGTGTCAATAGGTCTAGCTATGGATCTTTAGTGCACAATTTACTTAAAACCAGACGAAAAAATATATAAGAGTTGTACACATCATTCTAGACTTAATATAGTACGCTATGCCAAATTTCTTGCCAATCAAAAGATTTGCAGGGACTTTGGTGCACCATTTACCTAAAATCGGGCGAAACTATATATGGCAGCTATATCTACACGTCATTCTAGACTTAATTCAATACGCTATGCCAAAATTCGTGCAAATGAAATGATTTTCAGGGACTTTGGTGCACCATTTACTTAAATCGGCCGAAACTATATATGGGGGCTATATCTAAATCTGAACCGATTTTTACGAAATTTAGCACACATCATTCTAGACCTAATTCAGTAGGCCAAATTTCGTGCAAATCGAAAGATATATAGGGACTTTGGTACACCATTTATGTAAAATCGGGCGAAACTTTATATGGGAGCTATATCTAAATCTGAACCGATTTTCACGAAACTTTACACACGTCATTCTAGACTTAATTCAATACGCTGTGTAAAAATTCGTGCAAATCAAATGATGTTCAGGGACTTTGGTGCACCATTTACCTAAAATCAGGCGAAACTATATATGGGAGCTATATCTAAATCTGAACCGATTTTTACGAAATTTAGCACACATCATTCTAGACCTAATTCAGTAGGCTATGCCAAATTTCGTGCAAATCGAAAGATATATAGGGACTTTGGTGCACCATTTACCTTAATCGGCCGAAAATATATATGGGAGCTATATCTAAATCTTAACCGATTTCCACAAAACTTGGCACACATCATTCTAGACCTAATTCAGTAGGCTATACCAAATTTCGTGCAAATCGAAAGATATATAGGGATTTTGGTACACCATTTACCTTAAATCGGACGAAAATATATATGGGAGCAATTTCAATAGGGTTCGTCCTTGGGCCAAATAAGTGAGCTGTGCCAATTTCATCCAAATCGGATCATAAATGCGTCCTGTACTTTGTTTACAATTTAATATCAACAGACGGACGGACATGCATAAATCGACTCAGAAAGTGATTCTATGCATATTCTCAAAAGGAACCATGGGTCTATCTCGATTACTTTTGCCTGTTACAAACATATGCACAAAGACATAATATTCTGTACCACAGTGTGGTGAAGGGTATAAACAGCTGATAGCTGAACTTAATCCAAAGCTCCATAGCCTTTCCAAGTCGCAGGCAGCTCTTATACGAGTAATGTTCCATCGACAAAACAATATATTGTCGATGTAATACCTACTTCGAATGTATGCTCTAGAGAGAAAGGGAGATCCAAAAGTAAAAGTAAACTTCTAGGCCTAACATGCATGCTACAAAAGTACTGTATTCTTTTGAACTCAAAGGAATCCATCGTAGCAGCAGAATATCAATTTAACAATTTTTAAAAGCGATATAACCACATTCATCAAATTAAAAACAAAAAGATACAATAAGGTTTATCGTAACAATAAATAAATAAAAGTCATGGCCTACCAACCAAACCTGTTCGATGTTGGTAAAACATACACATTTGATAAACACTTTTTTGTAATTCCATAAATGCACGCATTATTCTATACAATTCCATACCATAACCATGAAACATATATGAATATATATTTATTGATAACATCAATAAGTCACAGTTTAAGTCAATCTTAGAAGTTTGTCTCCATTAGAAATGTAAACCGTTTTGTACATGTATCTTAATCGCAGCATCTCTTGTAATAAATCATTTTCCAGCCTATTTTTGTAAAGAAGAAACTCTTCCGAAGACAATGGTGTTGAGTTTGTAAATATGTAAATACCAAAGCGTGCATATCACATCTAATGTAAAGTAGGCTTTACATTGATTTGCATAATACAGTTGTTGACAACAACAACAGCAACCACAACGACAATGCCCACGAAATTTTTGGGTGTTATTCCGTGATATGAAAATATTCAAATGATTCCGTTTATCATAGACAAATATCACACAAATATTTGTTTTATCTACAAAATATGTTATTGTTGTTGTTGCTGCTGCTGCCGGAGCTGCGTATCGGTGTCGTTTACACCATAGACTAATAATAAAATAAGGTTTTATTCCAAACATTTCGAAATGTGCCCACATGTGAATAACATCGGCAGGCATCTGAGCTGTTTCACCTGGTCTTGGACGATGTTTTTTTTTACAACTGGCAACAACCAAACAAAAACCCCAAAAATGTGTGAACGGTTATCGAATTAAAGCGAAAAGGAAAAAACGTAATACAGACGGATAACAAGTTTTTAATGACTCTCAAATAGTGTGCGATTTTAATATCGAAAACGAAGTCAAGTTGTTGGCTGGCAGTCATTGTGTGGGTGGATGGTATTCAATTGGATTTTAACCACACCGAAAAAAGCCGCTAATTTTTTAGTTATTTTCAACAAAAACAACAAAACAAATTGGTGGAAAACAAGAATTCAGTATGGTCGTTAGAAGTTCATAATGGTGATTTTTTTTCAACACATTTACATCCTACTGCCGAACCGATGAACGGTCAATGTCTGAAGTATGTTCAGATGTTGTTGTTATAGTATGAGTTAGACCTACAAATTTGTTCAAGTTAATTTCATAGTTCGTTGCATCCGTTCAAAAGAATTTTTCATGGTTTACTGATCAATGGCATAAAACATAGTTTTTGCTAGTAATTTTATTTTTTTTTTTTAGTTTTCAGTTGTTTTTGCATCAATTACATTTAATTGCGCTTCGCTGATTTCATCAAACTTTTTTGTTGTTGTGAAAAACATCTCTTTTCAATATCAATTTGGTCAGGGTCATTGATCAATGGGAATTTTATGGTAAAAAATATAGGGTTGTACGTATTGCATTTTAATATGGTTACTGGGGAAACAAATTTGCAATAAGTTTGCCTTCGACCAATTTGAATACAAAAAAAAAAAAATAGAAAAAACACTACACTTTTTCGATGTTTGGAATATTATTGAAGATATAAAAAGTTCAATCTTTAAGACATTTAGCTTGGGATAAGTAATAACGTCGTAAGTTCGACCGGACGTTTTATTCCTTCCATCATGAAGTAGGCATTCAAAATACCTAAAATCGATCGGGACTTTTATAAAAATGCGTTACTTTTTTATGTGGGCTAAGAGCAACATGTGAATGCTTTGAACATATTTCGTTGAAAATGCGCCTGGGATGATCGACCGATAATGACAATTTTAGTAAACAAACGAGTATGCGGAGCAGTATAGTCGACCATATGATGCTCTACACAACTTCCATGAAAATCTAACTTTGTGTGGTTCTATATTCTGAGCTTGGACAATATTTCGCTATATTTGCACCCTCTTGACCGACTAGAGGTCAACAAATATAGATATTATTCAGTAAAGCCCTTATAATTACTTGTCCAGATTCCCTTCACCGTGTGTTGTAATGATGAGCCATAATTGTGGCCTCTGGAGCGATCAGAAAAAATGTTAACCCACATGCAAAATTTCGTGAAAATTGGTCCATAACTGTGGCCTGTATCGTGTTTACAAATTATAATGGACAGACGGACGGACACACATGTCTAGATCGACTCAGCTAGTGGAGATATGACGATCGGTATACTTAAAGATAGGACCAATAGTTTGCGGCACTACGAACTCTTGGGGCTGCACAAAGCTATAGTACCCTGACAACATAGTTTTGTAGGGTATAAAAATGTCTAGAATGAAAAAATTCAGAATAATGTTTTATTGATAATTTTTGCTAGAGAGATTTTCTACCCACGAGAGTCCAAAATATAAAATTGCAATCAATTTAGTTGAAACATTTTGGGAGGAACCGTTATAGGCTACCCTTTTAAAAATCGAAAAATATTGATCATTTTTGGTAGGAAAGAACCCAAAATACCAAATAAGAGGAGATTAGGTCGAAAATCCTCGAAATATCGAATATTGGAGCACCGTTATATGTAGGCTATACGAAGATATTGACTGATACATCCTAGGACTAGTAACAATATGCAAATTTTGAAACCTTCAATATTGCTATTGTGAATCAAAAAGTCTACTCACTTTGGCCAGAATTTAGAGGGGGTATGGGCTTCTATTAGGTGTCATTAATACAACTTTATATTTGGACTAGAAAAAGCACATACTCCGAAGGCTTGAGTGAAAACCAAAATATCCAGTTCAGTCGGATCAAGGGGCGTCGAATTCTCCATATCTATGGTTTGTTCCAAAGTTAAAATACCAGGAATAGTGTATTACTATTAATATAAAAACTGCATCGGAAACAATGTATGAACCAAATCACAAAAAATAAAACACAATTTGGGGAGCCAGCCCTGATCAAGAATTGCTCTAGAACGGACCACAATTCTAATCTATTTAATATGAAAATTCGAGCATGCAAACGATGATAATCGGTATACAAACATATTTCGGAGCGTTTCTGAAAAAAGTTCTGAAAAAACAATTGTATTCATTTTTCTCTCAAAACACATCGTATTTAAAAATATTGTATTATTTTGAACACCAACATGACAAACATATTTCATTTCCCTGTCCAATATCGCTGAAATTCGGCAACATAACTGGACCCCTTGTTATTTACAAATGTTGTGTAAATAAATATTAAATTTCCATTCAATACCCGAAATTGTTGCATTGAATTTTTATTTCGGACAACAATAAATAAAAATAAGAACTACCTTATCTGGTCTTATCGAATTTTTGTTATTTATTTCTTTTCTCTTACAAGACCCTTCATAAAAACAAGAAGAAGAATCCTACATTGATTGTTGTCATGCCATTGACCCCTTTATGCATTCATTACCATTTCCATTAAATTGGCATAAGAATGCACAGACAGCAAGGCAGACAGTTTTCGACACAAGATTGCAAAAAAAAACTCGGAAAACAAATCTCTAAAGAGAGGAGGTAATTCTTTCTGGTGTCGTATTCAATTTGATGCATTTTAAACGCCCTTTTTCATGGCAACATTAACATGTTGCACCTTTTGTCGTCGTAGTCGTCGCCGTCGTTGTTGCCCGCTTTACAACAATTTCGACAACCACAACCGTCTTTGGGGGAAATCCAAACTATCAAGCAACACCTTTGCGTTTTTGTGGTCCAAGGAAGAATAGCAGCACAGCAGGCTTTTAGTCAGGCCATTCGTCCATCCACATTTTTTGGCGATGCATCTTGACTTTGCATGGACTTTGCCAAGAGCAAAAAAAGACAGACAATGTTTTCAAACTCAAGCCATACACCACTTAAAGATTCCTTTAAGATTTTTATGAGCCCTGAGGCACAAATAAGACGCATGTTTCACTTGTTGCTTTTAGCCAAGTTTGTAGTTGTAATTTTGTGGCATTGCAAATATTATTTTTGGCTAAGTTGTTGTTGTTAGTGGTATTTTTTGTTACTGTCAGTGCTTTGTTAGCATAAATGTTTGACAATCAGCACATTTTACGATCCGGACAATAACATGATATACAGTGTTACAAAACTATACTTAGGCAACATTATTGTTCTGATCCAATACTTTTTAATAGTAAAGCTAGTAAAAGGGAGTAAGGTCAAACTCGCTCTCAGAGTACACATAATTTGAAAAGTTCGGGAATGGAAATCTAGTAAATAAGTAATAATGTCAATATTAGGTGGCAATACTTCAAAATCAATCAGAAATTGGTATTCCTGTTTACCTTACGATCCTCTGTCTGGTTCTTGCAGATGATAATAACCTAAGAAAGTAATCCACACATTGCACATCATAATAATTCTCCCAATCTTAAATCAAGTTCGAACATTAGTCAACTCATTCTGATATCTCCCCTACAAAATAGTCGAAATTTTACTGAAAAATATTTTTTTATAATATAATACCAACGAAGTATACGATTTCAAACAATCACTGCACCTCGTCACTTGACAGTGAATCCGTATATCTCCGCAAACCAAAATATCATACCCTTTTAATATTAATATTTATTCGGGAACAACTTTTACAAATCAATAAGTCAAGAAAGTTCTAAGAATGTCTGCATTTTTCTTAGCATCAAGAGACGGCAAGAGTGATTCTAAAACTTTAAACGCGTATTTCTCGAAGCAGTGTTTTTACAACTGGCGGGAACGATTATTAAAAATCTACTAATCCAAACGCTTCCAAATTTTGACATATTTCCCTGAAGTATATAGCTATCGTATGAACTAGGAATAAATAAATCGGATCGATGAAGATCTTCCTTATTTTTTAACTTAATTTGTGGTCAATAAAACATGCCAATCATCAAAAAAATTACTTTTCTTTAATCACAAAAAACCATAAATAGAAAATTTGGTACAATCTTGAAAAGAGCAGCCTAAAAACAGAGCTGCTCTTCATCCACGTGTGATCGATAAAATCACGGTTTTCAAAAATATTACCGTTATCGTGCAAAGGATTTATTTAATGATGATCATAAAATTTAAGATAGGACCTCCAAAGACAAGAAATAGTTTTTCGCGTGTTTTAATCCTCCTGTTCAACTTTTATCCGATCTTTGCTCAGAAAACCTTGATCTAGAGCACTAAAATTTTCCGAGTAATTCGTTCATTATGATTAACTGTCGGATTCGTCTGAAATATTTACTACAATTAAATTTAATTTTGCTAAACATTTATTCGTTATTTTTACAACCGATTGTATCGCTCCATCCGTCATAGCTACGAATTCGTACCATGAGAATAGTATTGACATCTACCGGCGCCTTCTACACTACCATATAATTCTCATTCACCTTGTTACACCGCAAACATAACAGAAGTTTTGGCTTACTGTAATGACCGAATTTATTACCCGTAACCTAGAATTTTCACTTCTTGAGTATACCTCGAAAATAATTGTACAACCTCTTATATTCCTATGTGGACGATTTTCTGTAAAAGCCTCTAAAAAGTTAAATTATTATTATCGGTGGTATATTCCTGATTTATCCCTACCAACAGCAAGCATACTGTCACGTAAATGCATCTAATAAGCACTGTAACAAAAATTTTCTTCAGAGCTTTTACAACTTAACCCAGAACCCAAAAGGTGAATGTGACAGATGATGCTGTGGTGTAATTCATTTCATTTGATTTTTTTTGGCCAATTGTTATACAACACAACGCGGAGATTTGTTACTTTTCGAATAGGCCTTTTGGGAACCTTAACCCGTTGCTTCTACCGGCCAAAAAGTCAATGCCCTTCGCTTTGTAAAACGGTTTTTAATTCTCTGGCGAAAAAGGTCCGACGACGACGCTGACGAAGACAACGGTCGTCGTCACAACAAATGCAAGCCAAAAAGTTAAACAAGCACTGCTTAAATTTCTCCAAGAACAAACTGTGATTTGATTCATTGCTTTGTTTTTGTTGTTGCTGTTGTGTTTATTTTCATTTTGTTGTCCGCATTGTATCTGCTGAATTTTAAATGAAGTTCTTTTTATTTAGTGGCCCTCCGCCTTGCCCGGTTTTTGTGAACATTTCAATTGTATGCGTTCTGTTAAAGTGTTGACAATTTATTTTTTGTTGCTGCCAATTTCTTGTGTAGGGAATTACATTGCAAAAGAAGCAGCAGCAATTTTCTTTAATCACAAGGTCAGAACTGCCTTGACCGAAATTGTATTTTTTAAACTGTTTCAAAGAGGCCAAATGGGCCAACGATACTATTAATTTTTGACAAACCCTTTTGACTTAGGTTTTGCCACGTCTCTGCATTTTTTTATACATTTCCAATTGATTGATACCATAAACATTTTTTATTGCAACTTAACCAAAGTCATTGAACTGCTTCTGCAGATCATGCGGGCAGCTGCTAATCAGTTGTCCGGCACTAGCCATAGACACACGTTAATGACTAGGTGAGTGAATGGTCGACTGACTGCTTGAGTAATTGATTCCATAAAATAGCCTAGGTATTTGTTTTAATTTCTGTTTTGTTTTTTTTTTATTCTACTTTTGTCCAATAAGTGCAATAATTAACTTGCCGGCGTCTAAGGCGTTTCACATTTGACTTCACTACGATCTGAACGAGAATTCTGCACCATAAGGCATCCCACATCAAATGTTTGGATGGTTTGCAATTCTTTATGTCTGTCCTGACTGTCTGTTTGTCTATCTGTCTATCTCTGCTGTTGGTTTGTATTGTCGTCGCCAATGGGTGCAATGAACGACGAAGCGGACGGTTGCAAATTTACACCTCTGCTTTTCATGTAGTTTAGAATTTAAACAACAACAACACTGACAGGCGTGTTTAGTTTCCTTGAACTTGAAGTTGTTTAATTTGCATATTTCAATTTCAATTTACATGCCAAGTCGCAAGTATGCATTTTACCTTAGAGCAACAAAAACTACAACAACAACACCAATATCGTAGCATTGCAATTGCAAGGAAGCCCCCGTATGCTTTGGCAACAACAAAGTTTTACATTTTTCTTTCATTTCTCCTCGAGCATAAACTTCAGTTGCAAGTTTCGAATAGAGCGACTGGCTGACGACTCTCTGTTGCCAGGTACTGCTGACAGTTTGAGTGGGTAATAACTGCAATCAGCTGCAAGGAGAATTTCGAGGACATCTTTTTTTGTGTGCCTTAAAACTTTTGAAATAAAGGTGTATCGAATTTTGCAGTCTATGTTTTTGTATATATAAAACTGTAGTCAATAAACTAATTTGCCATTTTGGAAGGGTGTATATTTTTACCTCCTGTTAGTCTTAAATAAAAAAAATTGTATTCGGTGTTTGAGTATATAAAACTAAAATTTAAGCTTCCATAAATTGATAACCCCATAATTACACCCAAGTTTTTAATCAAAACACTTGTTAAACTCAGTTCAACCCAATGTCGAGCTAAACTATTTATGCTCAGATTTTAATCAAATCAATGTTTTAATAATTATAACACGTAATTTAGGGTAAATTCCAGGATTATTATTGCGAATGATTTATTTGGCAGTTCGTATTTTTGGAATTTCACGGCAAAAATGTCCTTCATCGAAAGTTTCTTTGGAATAAATATGTTTCAGACAATTTTGAGTCGAATTGCCAATGTCCACTCGTCTGTCTGCCTGGTTAGCTTGCGGGCACTGTAACACTCGAAGAGAATAGCCGATAGTAGTAAAGCTTTGCCCATCTTTATATTTCTTATATATAACTCAATTTCGAAGATTTTCCAATCCTTCTGCGTCATTTTATATTTCAAAATTATTTTTCGAAATTTTAATTGCCTTCTCTAAAATCCAGTGAACAATTAACAATGGTACAAGTTTTCAACGCGCAAGACGTCCAGTAGATTCAGACCAACTGTGGAACTTGAAAACTACAACTTCGAGGTGGTCAACGATTTTATATACCGCGGTACCCTCATAAATAAAACTAATAACATGAGCTTTGAAATCCGGAAAAGAATAATGTTGGCCAACAGATGCTATGGCCTGAGTGGGTACTTGCGCAAGCAGATGAGGCATCCCTTGAAGTGTTTGAGAGAAAAAATCTCCGGAAGATCTATTAGCCGATCTGCGTCGAATGAACCATGAGCGGTACCAACTATTCTCGGACATCGACATAGTTAGACGGAGCGACTACGTTGGCTAGGTCACGTAGTGAGAATGTATGAGGATGCCCCAGCTTAGTTGGCTCGAATTTCGCAACTTGGTCTTTCAAATTAGAAGAGCTGCGCACAAAACTGATGCGTCTGGAAATTTTTTAAGCTCGACTTGTGGAACAAATGTTCTGTCTCATACCAGCTATGTAAGTAAGTCTATTATGGAGGTTGAGGGTAGGGTGTTGTTCTTTCTCCCAGTATTGTAATCTTCCCCGATTATTGAAACAAATGCCAGCTTCCATTTGGAACATTTCCGTGTTACAATCCTTATTTCCGGAAATGCAAGCAAGTTAGTATATATAATCGGGTAATATATACAAAGCCAAACTAATCTAAAAACTCAATATCAAAATTCAGGATTTTTATTATTACCGATTCAGATTTAGATATAGTCCCCGTCTATATATTCGGCCGATTTTACAATGAATGGCTTCAGATTTAGATAAAGCTCCCAAACTACGATTGTCCAGTTGATATGCGATACAGTCCCGACATATTTTCGTAGGCTCTACTTTGGTATTTTTTACCAGTTCTAAATTTAATAAAATCCGAACATATTTTCTTTTAATGAAAATAATAACAAACTTCATATTCAAATACACATATAAAACATTATCAGATAATAATCTGATTATAGAAAATTGATTGATTCAAAACGAGAACGATTATAATGTCTTCAAAGACAGAGTATTTCGTCATCATAAATGCAAACGGACGTAACTACACTTTTACTAAGTTTATAGGAAAAGCAAAAACCATTATAAAATCTAAAAATCTAAAAAATGAATATGGCTGGAATTTTTTTCAAAGTTTAACCACACTATAGAGCAGTATTTATTTATTTTTTGTAAGTTTTTATGTCAGTTACGTCTTTTTAACATGATATTTTCTGAAACAAAAGGACGCAACTACAACACAATTATATTACAACAAAATGACTAATAATTATTCGATTGAGACTAAAATTTGTACAGCGTACCAAATTGAGTCTAGAGTGACGTGTGTTAAGTTTTGTTGAATTCGGTTCAGATTTAGACAAATCTCCCATACATATTTTCTTCCGATTTTGTGTAAATGGTGCATTAAAGCCCTTATATTTCTTTCGATTTGCACGAAATTTTCTCTTTTTCAATCCTAGAAGTAACATTAATATAAGTTCAGAATTTCTATATTCAATATTGTTAGCTTTAGTTTTTTACAGGAGTGTAGTTACGTCCGTTTGAGTTTCTTTAATTAGATCGCAGTTTTTGACGTTAGATGTCTAAATTTTTTTTGTGAACATGTAGTTTCATTAAACGAATAGTAAAACAAAAAGGAGATTTTGAATTTAGTCTATTACCACACTCGAATTCCTTCGTTTAATATTTGGCTGAAACATTTTATATAACTTGAAAACGTTAACGTTGGGGCTAAGAGTTGAACATCATCCTGTGAATAAAAAACCTATATAATTTAATTCTATTATGCGCCAATCATCACCGAGAAAAATTTATGAATATAACCAACAATTACGACTATTGTTGCTGATTCTAAACTGCCAACTCCAACTCGTTGTGGTACAATGACTTCGCTTGAACAACAACTAAACAACACAGAGACACCACGAAGATAATGAGATATAAATCGGTCAAGTACAACCAACGCAATCATTTATCACTGCCACCACCATCATCGAGACAGAGGTAGAGTCATCGCAAAGAATAAATAAATGTATTAACACTGGAGGCAATTCGGTGAGAATGCAGGAGGGGTATAAATCCCCCCTCTCATACTGCACCTACAACAAAACAAAAACAAAAAAATACACCAAATAGTTTTTCATAAAAATTCATGGGAAACATGACGAATGCCACAGAAGTAGAAATAAACAAAACAGAAAGAGAAAGAAAAAAATCAACCGCAATTTGCAATTCTTATCTTGACAACAATAATGATATGGAATTTGCCAAGTAAATTTGTTTATATTTTATTATTAGTATACGAGTAGATACAACAACATTATCAATATCAACATGCTTTAGAAGGTTTGTTCACACAGTTTTTGTTGTTGTTTTTATTATTATTTTCGTTAATTCAACGAAACAGAAAAAAATACAATGGGAAAATGAGAGCGGTATGAATTGTAGATAAGACTAACCAGGAAACCAAGCAAATCAGACTAGGTAATTCACTTTTTTTGGATGAATTGATTCCCCTGAATGGAATTTCGTTTAATCATCAAACAGAAACTTGATAATATTTTGTTTGTTAGCAAGACCAAAAATTTCAATATTTTATTTCATTTGTTGATTTGATTTGTATCGACAGATTCATTAACCAAATGTGTTTGTTTTATCTTTTTATTGATTGTTAACCGTATGAAGTGTGTTATTTAATTTAAAATGTGGACTATTTGCAGTTTTTTATAAAAAGAACCGGAAAATAAAATCATTTAAATAATAAATGGACCACATTTCCATTTATAATTTTTAAATATATTTATCAATTAAATTATTTAATTTTGCTACGTTTTTAATATTGTTGGTTAAGGTATATTTGTTCTTAGAACCAATCATAGTAGCGGAAATTAGTTATTCAAGCAAATTATTGCAGATTTATTTGTGAGAGTTTTTTTATGCGTCCAACATGAGTGTCTGATGTTGGAAAACTGGGGTAGGAATTTCAGCATCCCGAATCTGGGACCCAGAATGCTAAAATACAGCCGACTTTAACTTTCAAAATACTGAATATAGGGACGATGTCAAAATATGATTTTTGTAAGATTTTTTGCAAGAACCCGGAATACCGGCGGGAAAATGCAGCGAAACCTTCATACGTTAAAAATGTCAAAATTATATATAGGTCTATGTTTTGGCATGGACCCGCAAAATTCTGTAAAGTATTGTATCACCTTCCTAACAGTCCTTTCGGGAGGAAAAGCCGCGTACAACTTCGTCGTTAAGTCTCGTATATCCACCATCATGAGCTGAACATTTAAAGTGTTTGTTATCATTCAGTGTTTATATATATATATATACACTTGTGCTCATACAATTAAGTCATTGAAACAAAACAATGAGTACATATGACAATTTTATAGATTATGGATGAAATAAAAGTATCTTTATTACGAAAATATAAAAAGGACACAAATTAACTAAAATAACTCAATTTCAACGTTTTATAACACAAAATAAACATAATTCGACAAAAAAAAAATTGCATTAACTTCATTTTAAGCTGCTCATATAATTAAGTCACTAGGACGTAAAAAGGTTAATTGTTAATATTTTTAAAATTTTCACATTATGAACAAAAATTTACTTAATATTTAGTTGGAAATCCTTTTTGTAGGATGACTTCTGCACATCTCTTGCTCATAAAACTGACGAGTTAGGAACATTGCTCTGGGGTTATTTTATACCATTCGTCCTTTATAATTTTCCACAAGGATACTTTGTTTGCTGCTTTTTTAACTGAGACAGCTCTTTTTTTAGGTCCGGGCTTTGGGTTGGCCACTCTAGCATTTTAATATGATTGGCCGCAATCCAGTCCTTCACTACTTTTGAGCAGTGTTTTGGGTCTTTGTCCTGCTGAAATATCCAGGCCAACGGTAAATCATCAGCATAATCATTTAAAAGGTGATCTTCTAAGATATCTCTGTACATAACACCTGTCATTTTTCCCTCTATTTGGACAATTGGACCCACGCCTGATGCCGTGAAGCATCCCCATACCATCACAGAAGAACCCCCGTGTTTAACTGTTTTCTTTGTGTAACGTGGATTTAATTCCTGTAAAGGAGGACGTCCCACATAAGGTATACCATCATTTCCGAACACATTGAATTTAGATTCATCGTTCCAAACAATTAAATTCCAGAATTCTGGTCGCTTATGGAGGTGTTGCTTAGCAAAGGCCAGTCTTTTTGCAATATTTCTTTTTGACACATTGGGTTTACGTCTTGCAATCCTTCCATTCAACAAATTTTCTTGCAAACGACGACGCACTTTTTGCGCCGAGATATTTACTCCATAATATTCTTCCATTTGTGCTCTAATCAAATTAACACATCGCCTATCATCAGCTGGAGTTGTTTTTCTTGGCTTTTTACGAGGCAAATTCTCAAAAGTTCCATGTTTTTTGAAATAAATAATTGCATTATTTGCTTTTCCACGGGAAAGTTCAAAATTCGGGTGACCTTAGCGATATTTCCGTGTTTTTCGAAGCATTCCCATATTATTTTCCTTTCGCAAGGAGTTGAGCTTTGTTTCTTACCCATTTCACTTCATTAAAACTGAACTTAAAAATGACTTTTTTGTTACGAAATGGCGATTAAAAAACTCAGCAATTGAATACCGTTATAAAAATAAGTATTTCTACAAAAGCAACGACTTACAAAAACAATGACTTAATTATATCAGCACAGAAATTTGAGGAAAAATTTAACTTTGCAGCAAAACACTCAATATTTTTGTAAGCAATAATCAGGAATATTAGAACTCACTACAACAAAACTACCAACTAAAAGAAAATATGTAAAAATAAGCCGTTATAATTTTGTTGCATCTTTTGAGATGACATTTTGAAGTGACTTAATTGTATGAACACAAGTGTATATATATATATATAGGGGGCTGGGCCATGGTAAATTTAGAGAAGGGCACGGTGAGAAGGAATTTGCAGCCAATTCGCGTAAAAACGGGCATATAATCTTTAAAATACCAAATTACAGACAGTAGTGCTGAAAAAACGTGTCAAAAATCCCCAAAATACCGAATGAATATTGTAATATGTAGGAGTTCCACCCAATCGAAACTCAGCATACCAAATTACTGCCAATTCGTTTGTAAAACGTGTAAAAAATCACCAAAATATGGAAAATTTGGTTTATGTGGGGGCTATACCAAATCGTGGACCGAGATATCCCATTTTCAATACCAAAAACATTCTATGAATAGTAACAATGTATGCGGAAAATTTCAAAGCCTTGAACATAGGATTTGAAATTTTGCAAAATAATTCGATATAGCAAAAATCGATATAGAATTTTATTCTGATCAAGAATATATCGTCACCATAAATGCAAACGGACGTAACTACACTTTTAATAATTTTACAGGAGAAGTAAAAAACATTATAAAATGTATAAAAATGGAGCATGGCTGGAAATTTTTTCATAGTTTAATCGCACTATAGAGCCGATTTTTTTTTTTTTTTTTTTTTTTTTTGAAAAAAAAAAATTATTTTTTTTTTTTTTTGTTTTTATAGGTTTTATGCCAGTTACGTCCTTTTGACTTGATATTTTCTGAAACAAAAGGACGTAACTACAACACAATTGTAGTACAACAAAGTGACTAATAATTATCCGATTGAGACTAAAATTTGTACAGCGTACCAAATTGAGTCCGGAGTGACGTGTGTTAAGTTTTGTTGAAATCGGTTCAGATTTAGACATAGCTCCCACACATATTTTCTTCCGATTTTGTATAAATGGTGCATCAAAGCTCCTATATTTGTTTCTATTCGCACGAAAGTTTGCATAGCGTACTGAATTGAGTCTAGGGTGATGTGTGTTAAGTTTCGTGAAAATCGGTTCAGATTTCGATATAGCTCCCATATACAGTTTCGACCTATTTTATGTAAATGTTGCAATAAAGAAATATTTACTTCGATAGCGATAGAACTTTGCACAGGGTACTTTTCCATACAGTGAGAAACAAAAATACCTAATTATAGCTGATTAGTTAAAAATTATTAAGAAAAGCCTTAAAATACTGAATTTTGGGGTACAGCTATATGTAGACTACTGTAAAAAATTGGCCGATATATCTCATTTTCAACATCAAACATCCCATAAGTATCATTAATATAAATTCAGAATTTCTATCTTCAATATTGCGAGGTTTAGTCAATTTCGAATTTTTCTGTAGTTACGTCCGTTTGCATTTATGATGACGATATATAATTTATGAGTACCCGGTGAGAATTTCGAGGTTTTACAAACGTAATGGCATATTGAATATACGCTCCAATTTGATTAAGGATATAAAACGGGATATTACCGTTATATGGAATATATAGCAATATTTCCAAACTCAATGTTAGTGTTTACAACAGAGTGCCGAGATGGCAAATTCGGTTCATATGCAACATGTTCCACTGTATTTACTATCAAAAATAAATGTTTCTGTATGGTGTCAAACCAAGAATTGTTCGTTGGCAAAAAACACCACCTTTTGTACTAGGCTTAAATGGACTGACCGATATTTTCGTCCAAAAAAACATCTGTAAAATTGTATTCACCATTGTGTGCCACTAAATAGCAATTACGAGCACGATTTTCTGTTTTGATGATCTGTTCAAAACTTCAATTTTATTGTATTGTTGAATATTTTTGTTGAAGCGAGAAAAAACACAAACCTGGCTATTTAGTGGCTATTGTCGGCAGGGCAAACTTCAGTCTAGCTGACTGACTGGCTGGCTGGTTGAGAGTGACTCCATCGTTCTGAACTAGTTTGGCAAATAACGAATGACGCAATGATTTATTTGGATTTATTATGGGTTTCTAAAGAAATTGATACTCCGCTTTCGTTCACTTGTCCGTCCGTCAGTCCGCCTCTTCATCCATTCGTTGCAAATTAATTGTGAGCTAAAAAGTGTATCAATAACAACAACAGCAGAATGATCATTGAATGGCGGTGAGTGGGTCTTATCTGTTTGTTTGTCATCTGCCCTCAGTGTCAGTCATTCGCCACGGTGTAGCGTGAATCAAAGAAGTCATGAGTAGTGGCGAAGTTTTTGTTGCTTTTATTATTATTATACTTCCTCAAGTGGACTTCGTTGTCTATCTGTGGCATACGCGTTCGCTTCTAGCAACTGACCGATTGACTGTTTAACTGGCCAGACTCTCTCAAAACAAAAGTCGTGGCAATAAAAAGCCAAGACAAAATCGTAAACAAAGCAATATTGGTTGTTAATTGTTGCTCCAGTTTAATGTGTTTTCTCGTTGTTGCTGTTGTTGGTGTCTTTCTTGTTTCTTTTTATTACAATTCACAAGAAAACAACATCAAACAAATTGTTCGTTTGTACTTTTCTGTTCGAAAAGAAACAAATAAATAAATACGCAATCTATGCGTTATAGTGGTAAATATTTTTTTTTAATTTTTGTTTTGTTACAAAATTGAAATTCAATTGAATTTCGATTTTTAAATAAATGACTGCTACTTCAAACGGATATGGATGTGGTGACGGGGTGTCTGCCTGCTGTCTTCCGATTGTAACAACCGCGCGCATATACACTCAAAAAAAAAAACAACAACACCACAAACTTGTATAGATAAGTCTAGCACCATTGACACATAAGCCTTATCTTAGCTGTTGTTGTTGTGCTTGTACTCGTTTCGGGGTTTCTTCGTCTTATGGCCAAAACTAGCAAGCCATAATTATGGCCAGATCTTTGTCTCTAGACACTAAAAGTGTTAAGAGGACACATGTTGCACGTAGCTTTTAGCACAGTGCAACTTGAGCTTGTACTTGTAGCCGGTGTAAAACGCACATCAACAACGACAATGTTAAAAATAATGAAAATAATTGGGCATAATTGTGGCAATTTAGATAATTGCGGAACATGACAACCGCTCGCGAGTATTGTGACTTCATTTAAAAGTCTCAGCTCCGATCAACTCAAACTGGGTGCGCTTGAGTACAACAAACAAAAAGATTGTTGATGTCAGCTGATGGAATCTTCAGTAGAATCTTTATAGATTGCAGCATTAGTCAATTGTAGGTCTTTGTCCAGTGAATTTGTCGTCATTTAAATTGCTGATCATCTAATCTGTCATTAAGGTGTGGCCTAAAGAGTTAGTCATTTTCGTTTGTTACATTATTGTAGTAATTGCTGGGTGATTGTGGCATAGCAGATGATACATAAAATATACTGTGGTACGGGGTAATATTTTTTGGTGCATTTCTATGCTGAAGGTAGCAAGATAGGTCCTTAGTTATTTATCAAGATATGCTTAGAAATATATGCATATGTGATTAAATTTGGCACAAATATCTAATTTGACCCAATCGCTAAGCCTGTCGAAAATGGTTATAATCGGTCGATTTGGATAATGGAGTTATATATATGTTCCTCGAATTACATGTACATTCTTTCTACGGAACATATAAGTATCTCTGTGCAACTATGTATATTAATGGTATATATATATATATATATATATATTTTTTTTTTTTAAATATGCGGCTTCTGTTTGGGCCACCAAGGTTAAAAAGAGATAACTTTTAAATTAAAAAATTGAACTACCACTTCTAAGGTTAACCCCACAATATACCCCATTAAAATGCATTTGTATGCAATTGGACAAGCATTAAACTACCAACATTAGCGCTGAGCTGAGTGAAGAGTTCAAATACCCTTTATATGCAGATACACACACACATGCATACATATCTAATTTATTCATATGTTCCACATTTTATATAAAATTTTGCATTTTAATGTTAATCAAAGATAAAAATCCATTGCAGTAGTGTTGGCTGCAATGTTTGTTTGACGTGTGTGTGTACAAATATACAAATAGTTGAATTAAAATGCACACAACTCTTTATGCAGATTACTAATTTAAAGGAGAGGAAACAAATGTTGAATATAAAATTGCATTTTTAAGTAAATACTGCATATTTAATAATTCATGGGGAAAAGTGCAATTGTATGTTGGGAATCAAAGCATTGCATTATGATTCACATATTACGATTCTAAATGAAAAATATATTGCTGCAGAAATCTTCAGTTGTTTAGATTATTTTTAATTTTTCCAGTACTTATAAAAATGTTGTATAAGTTACGCACCATGTTCTGGAAAAAATGTGTATTTTCATTGCAGTTTTGTGATGACTATAAACAATGCATGACTATAAATTTTATACGTTGGATATGGATAATTTATGATAGAAAGGTAAGGAACCAAAATATCAAATTATAGCCAATTTGGTTTAAACCCCTATCAAAATACCAGGTTCGCGTTGTAATGGGCTACCCAGAGACTTGATACACTTTTATTTTTGCATTTTTACGAATTGCATCGATTGCTCGCTCAGATTTCGATGTCACTTTTAGTTTTTTATTCCCTTTTGATTTCAACACTTTTGCAGCAAAAGATTTGATGAACATTTTTGACATATTACTGACATCGTATTTTGTATAATATTTATATAAATTGTTAATATAATTTAATAAATTCATTATTTATTTCAAATAAAATTCTGGGTCATATACATACAGTAAGTCGCAGTCAAAAGTATACACTTCGTTTTTCATTATAAAAATTGCTAATTTAGCTAATTTCACCTAAACTTGTTGAAATCGAAGAAAAATATCTGCGAAGAAAATTTAAACCCAGAAACAATTCAAAGAATTTTGCGTATGCATGGTCTTTATGATAGATTTGTACTGAAGAAGCCATTCAGGAACCCCAAAAACCCGAAAATCCGATTGGATTTCGTTCAGGAACACGAAAAAAGGGTTTTTCCATTTTTTACATAGCGTACCGAATTTAGCGTAGATTAACTTGTAAAACGTTTTATTAAATAGTTTCAGATTTTGAACCGATTTGATTTTAATGGTACACCAAATACTAAACATTTCCCGCATGATAAACCATTGTCGCAAAGCCTGGCCGATTGGCATGCAATTTTGAATAGGTTGCTAAATGGCCTGGGTATGGATTGATTGAAGTTAGTTCATTTTATATGCATCAAATATTTCGTCCGATTTCATATTGGATGCTACGTCAAATCATCCAGTCGATTTGTATTATAGAACCAATATTATTAGAGAGTGGCTTTTTTTAGGTTGGTTTAAATATGGTTACTTTAATAATCACAGGAACCCCTCTTGCATATATTAATCAAATAGTCGTTCCTACTTTGGTTTTTTCCTTACTGGATTAAAATTACAATTAATGTTCCATTGATATATGTGAAAGTTATTCAATTAGGGGATATGTACAAATTGTTAACTTTCAAAACTTCTTATATAATTTAATTGCTACATTCAAGTAACTACCGATAACACTCCACAATTACATTGGCAATGTAATGCAGTGCTTTTTCATAGACTTTTTTTTAAACGTTTCCTTTCCTTAAATAATAAATTTCCATTCAAGTTTGTTTTGAAAGTAGTCGGGCCCATCCTTCTTAACCAAGCCAACAACACTAACTTTTTTGTGAATGGCATCTGACATATGTTCTTCTTCTTCTTTCCTTTGCCATATGTTTTGCTATTTCAAATCTTTTATATTTGGTTCCTCTATTGATTGCAACCCAGGAATTACCAAATGAATGAACATAAATCATATGAATTGTTCACGGTAATCTTCATCATTTGAATTTATTAATAAAAATAAAATGAATTGAATTGACTAGCATTGAATTAATGATGAAGAACGCCCACAAGCAGCATTTGCCAAATGATCACTGCAACCTTTGATTTGCTTCGCTTTCTTATATATCAACAGCTTAGAGAAATACCGTCTATGGCCATAGTTGACGTTCTCTGGGGGTAAATTGAAGGAAGACAATTACAATTAAATGTCTCCTCACCTGAATAAATATTTGTTGTCTAGGTTTATTTAATAGAGAAAAAGAAAAAAAAATAGTTTTGCTACAAATTGTTGGGTCGTAACTGAAACGATCCACACATTTATAATTTGTCGTCATCGATCGAGCTTTATGGGTATCCAAGTTGTCGTCACTACAATTGAATGTTTGTATTCATTAAATGTTTTTTTCTCTCTCTTCTTTTATTTGTCTGTTAATTTTTATGTTTATTTACAAAATTGTTGCAATCTAAAGTCCAACATTTAATGTTGTTTGGCCATCAACATTAATCGCAAATGAAGATCTTCTTGGGGGATTTAATTTTTTGTGGTCTTTTATTTGGATTTAAAGCAAAAAAAAATGAAAAGAAGAAAAACAATGAAGTCAGCGATGAACAAATTGTTTTGCTTGTTGTGTCTTCCTTAATTTATATTCATTTAACAGTGGTGAGATAAAATAAAGATACGGTGTCATATTAAAGCATTCTATGAAATTCTAAGTAAAAAAGCGTTTTGAGTCGAACTTTACCCTCCCTCTTTACCACCACAAATGAGATATTAAAAAATATAACTCATACATCAAACTCAAATAAAATATAAATTCCATAAAATTCTATGTATTTCGATTTGCATATTATCAACAAATTAAAAATATATATTTTCGAAGCCTGCAAATTGATGTAAATATCGGTGTTACACATATATTAATGTGGTGTAGTGTCATGGGAACTATATCCATATCTGATCCAATCTAGACAAAACTTGACTCACGTCATTCTAGGTTTAAGTCGGGAGTCTAACAACCAGACAGACCGTATGGCTTTAATAAATAGTAGACCGTTTAGTAATAGTAGTTTTGGTAAAGTTATTACAGTGTGCAAAATTAGGTTTAAGGGCACCAACCAAGGATGTCCCTATGAAATTTCAAGTGAAAATCTCAAAACCTCTTGAAGATATAGCCGATTTATTGTGCTAGCATCAAGTGACGCCAAGAGGGCTTCTCAAACTTCAAACGCATTTTTCTCCAAACAGCGTTTTTGCGAATGGCGGGCACGATAATCCGATCGATTCCAAATTTTGGGACGTTTCTCTGTGAGTGTATAGCTATCGTATGAACTAGGATAAATCCAATCGGGTTTCCTTTTCATTGCAAAACTTAGATCATCAAGCTCGACTCGAAAGAGTATAAATAATCACTTAAAATTAGTTTGAAATGATCACTGCCCTTACAAGGCTAAATTCAAATAACAAAAATTAATTTCAGCTGAGCACGGCTAGGGCTCGAACCGAGGTCCTCGGAGCAACACAAATGTTGCCAGACTACTTAACGTTCTGAGCCATCAACACACTTCCAAAACGGTTGCACAATAACATGTGTATACCATGGAAGAAATTGTAGCCGCTTAACCAACTTCGAAACGCGTCGCATAATGGTGGGTACGTAGGTTCTTCTCCTGGCTTTCCTTTTCATTGCAAAACTTAGACCAAGCTCGACTCGAAAGATTATAAAAAATCACTTAAATAAAAAAAATCTTCCTTATTTTTAACTTTTTTTGTGGTAAAAAATATAGGATTTTCCAAAAATATTTTTTTAAAGGTCCGCCATTTTGTTTAGATTTTTTGGGGGTGTTAATATTGGATTTACAACTTTTCTAAATTTTGACACTTTGTTGGGGAGGTAACAGATGAAATGGGCCCATCTTTAGACTTACTTTGGGACTTGCTGAAATCAAAATATTTGTGGAGAAAATCTTTTGACATGATATATGCTTGGTAAAAAATGGTGTAAAATTATGGCAATTTTGTAGGGGAGTTACTAAAAGGTGTGACCGATATTCCCTATCTTCGAACTACAATGTGTAATGTGTGGATACTTTCTCCGAAAATTATTGTGCGTTCCAGTCAGTAAGACAGACTCCAAATTGTCAGATTAGGTCCAAAAATACTTTGGCCACTATGCCGATTAGATACATTTCCATCGTATCAAAGGGAATACATCCTTATTAGCCATAAGACTGTTATATAAATCTTGACCGAAATTTCTTTACAATAATACATGGACAGACTGACGGGCACGCTTAAATGGATCTAAGTACAGTAGAACTTCGATAATTCGTAATTCAAGGGACCAGCAAATTTTTACGAATTATCGGGGTTAAAATAAAAAAATACGAATATCGAGGTTTTTCGAGGAGACCAAAGTGCGTGTAAATTTTACGAAATATCGAGATTTTTTCAAGGGACCGACAGTTTGTTACGAATTATCGAAGGTTACGAATTATCGAGGTACGAATTATCGAAGTTCTACTGTATATCCTCAAAAGTAAGTATGCGTCTATCTTGTTTCCTGCTTGTTACATACAAATGCACCTGCAATACAGTGCAGTGGCCAGTGGAAATATTAGCTTTAATAAATTATCCAATTCATTACAACAACAATTTTGCACAAATTCACATTTTGCCATTGACTCCTTTCTTATTTCAAAACTTATTATCATATCACAATAACATGAACACTGGCGACATTTACATTGTATTTCTGTGGCACGATAGCATCTAGAACACCGGTTTTGAATTATTTATAAAGACTCAATTAATTGTTTGAAAGTAGCTCATTTGTGACATTTTAAATTGGCCACTGTAGCACCGAACACCACATTAACTGATATTTGAAATCATTATTTACGATCTGCATTAGAAGTTGTTTCGTCGAATACACTTGGAATTTATGAGACTTTAGATGACAAAAGATTATGTCGAAACAAATTAGCCGATTAGCCGGTTGGGACATTGTGACACAAAGTAAACAAAAGAACAACAGCAACAACAATACTAATACAATGAGTATTTGTGTTGTTGGAATAATAATTTTAATTTTTTGTTTTTTTTTGCTTTTTTATCCACACATATGTTTATCATTTGATTGGTACACTTTTGCTCCACAGTGTTATTGTGTTTGGCGTATCTTTTGTTTAATCCTTTGTTTGATTATTAATTTTATTTTGTTTGTTTACTTTTTTCAATTTTGTAGTTTGTTAAGCCGGCTATGTTTTCTCTTTTGTGTTGTTTTTGTATTTTCTTCTTTTTTCAATTTTGTTTTGATATTTATGAATGTTGGCAATACACGCTTCACTACACATCACATCATGATCATCCTTTCGTTATTATTCTTTTGCACTTTTCTATTTATTGTTCTTTGACTTCGATAATGATTTTCATGATGTCGGATTGGTTTGTTTTCAATGAAATACGATCGTTTGAATCACCTTTTGATACGATCAAACCATCGTAATGTTGTTATTGATTTTTTACTTTGTTTTGAGTGTGTGTGTGTGTATGTGTTTTCACTTTTGCTTTTTAATATCAGTATTTATTTTTCTCGATTTTTTATTAGTATTTCTGCTTCTTCTTTTACTTTGTTTTGTTCGTCAATAATGCCGCATTGAATGCGTTGGCGTCATGCCGTTGGATTTATTTTGACTCTTCTTCACATATGATGATGAAAATGATCACAATCTGCATATTAAATTGTTCGAAAAAAACTTTTGTTGGAGTTCTTCCCATGGATTCGAATCGAAGTCGAAACTTGCTTGTTCGTGATGCATGCAGTTACTAGGCGTATTTCTTGACAAATCATTATAAATAATAATTTATTGAAAAAATCGGCTTTATTATTTATAGGAGGTTTGATAGGGAATTTACTAGTCTGGAATACAATTTATTTTAATTTCATATCCAGTTGTGGAAGGAACTTAACTCAAAAAAAAAAAATATTATCCACAAGCTGTGGATTATTTAAATTTCCTCAAGCTATGGTAGTTTTGCATGCCTTTCTATCAATTTTTAAAGAAAATCGTTGCAAACGGAATGACTGATTTAACATACACTCCATCTTAAGGTAGAGTTTATCAATTTTACATAAATTTTCTAAAAAGTGCTAAAAAATTATAGAAAGAAATTTTGTCCTAATATTCTTAAAAATTGGAGTTAGTGTATATATTCATATGAGACCTTTTCATTCTTAATAAATATATTTATTTCGATTTTGCCATGCCCGTCTGTCTATTTAAATAACAATACAGCTCCCGATATTGAAATATTACACATACATTGCTACTACTCCTAGTATGTTTTGTATTGAAGATGGTTTATTTTATGGTAGCCCCATATTTGAAATTTTCAAATTTTGGTACGTTAAAAATAACTTGCTGTAATTTGGTATTTTGGATTCTCCATGGGTAGAAAGCGGCTCCCCGCATTTTGGGGACGTCGGGCACGTTTCAACCGAACCGAATTGACTATAATGTATACTTTTGATTGTAATGGCTTGTCAAATCTTCCCTCAAATAACGGTACTAACCCATTTTCGATATTATTATTGTTATAACCACATTTACCCACCAAGGTTACGTTGAGAAGAGGGCTGGTTTAAACTACCACAAGTTCAGAACATACACATAAGCCTTTCTTTGGCCTGTAGTGCACTCTAGAGAAGGAAATAGGTTAAAATAAGTAACATTAAGATTAAGTTTTCCTAAACTTCTAAAACTTCTCTTTTCCATTCACATCCCCTTATGTCGGTTATTTCGTCCCATAAAATTTGTGTATTTTTTCCAGTCCATTCGCTATTCCACAGTATATTGTGGGTTAACGTTCGCCATGACATCAGTTCTAGACGTGTTGCACTAAAAGTTTTGGCACTATTTACGGTCGGTGACACTTCTGGCGAGTATATTTGTTATCTTGTTTCCAACTACTCCTATGCGACTCGTTTTATAGGCTATTGTTGTGGTGGCTTGTTTACTGTCATTATATTTATTGTATCCTGAATGGATTTTCAACTAAACCAGTCCACCAAAGTAAATGTAATTTCACACTGCGGGATTTTGGAAAATGATAAATTTAGGTCAAGGAACACACATAGCTCTAATATTAAAGTCCCGTCTCATTTTCGGTATTTTGAAGATTTTAACCGCATTCTCTGGGTTCTTGCAGTCTAGAACATATTTATGCCGACAATGTTCTAATTAGGTATATGTTTTGACATGTCCCCATATATAAAGGTTCCGATGTATTTGAAAACTTTTAAATTTTTAAAGCCTTTTCCCCACCAAAGTGGCTGTAATTTAACAACTATATTTGCCGAAAATTTTCGATTTAGGTCCATTTTTTGACATCGGCCCGGCTGAAGTTTAAGACTTTTTTAATTGTTCACAGATGTGCTGACACTTTTTGACATTGGAAACATGTCTCAAAGTGAAATCGAAACACTAATTTTTTGTGAACTCAAAAATAAAGAATATTTAACAAGAAAAAAAATCAAAAAAATGATCACTTTCTTTGCGCTAATCAAGTTTAAAAAGTGCTAAATTTAGCCCTAAAAGAGATCAATTTAGCACTAAAAGTGCTAAATTGGCAATACTGCCTAAAGGACTTCTTCCGGTAACTCCCTCATATAAAGTGCAGAGTAAATGCATGTGTGGTCTAAACATCGCAGACCTTAATATTGAAAAAAATGATATTCCAAATTTGATAATAATTCCTTTTATTGCAAGGGATTTTTATAAGAATCACACTACTACTCCATTAGGCCAACACTTGAAACTCATTCTTAAAACTCTTTTTCTGTCGCACATCCAACTGCGTTCGGCTGTGTAATTTTTATGTGATTCGGCATAAATGTTTGTTCTCCAAAAGGAAAACGCTCATTAAATTAATACGAATGAATTAAAAATAGCATAAAAACATGACATAGGAAAAAAATACATTAAAAAGCTTTAATATTGTGAACGCGAAAATATAGAATAGAATTTGTACAGAGAAAGAGGAAGACGACACGTCAAAATAAAACACATAGGATAGCTAGGGAACATCATTATCGTCCTTGTCAACAGACACAGAAGTGTCATCATCATCATCATCAGCACAGTCATGATAATAGTCATCATCATTATTATATTGGCAGGTTTGTTGTATTTGTTGTTGCTTAAGATACATTCATAGTCGTCGTTATGCCATAAATGACACCGGCATTGAAAACGAATTAAAACGTTGAACTTGAACTTGAGAGGAGAACGAACAGGAGTTGCACAAAAAAAAAACGCAAAACACTGAAACCCCAAATCGAACACAAAACAAAGGAAGGCACACACATAGTCGTACTCAAGACCGACCGGACCGCATATCCACTAAAATTCATGATCAATGCCTTGGCTTTAAAAATACGAAAAAAAAAAACAGAAAACTTGACCGGGTAGATTCACTTAAACGACCATAAATGGGGGTTTAGATCACTTTAGATACGCGCGCGTAATTTTACTTTTATTTTTTAAACAATTTCCTCTATAACTTTAGACGATTCTTGGCTGTCGTCGATTCACGCTGAGTAAAGCAGCAGCAGCAAAAAAATCCCACTTGCCTTTTATGGCTTTGGCAGCAAGTTGAGATAATTTTTTTCTGTTTTATTTTTTGTTTTCTTATTAATGTTGTTGCAATTGTGTTATTTACACAACTCAATACGACAAATATTTTGTAAATTGTATTTTATTTATTTTTAGACCATGTTAAAAAGATTGGCTGAATGGCACCATCATCCGTATTATTGTGATCACAGAACACTGCCATCATCATCATCTTCTTCTTCTTGCTATTCTTATACTTCATATTGCAATTACATCATAACACTGCTGATTAAATATTTTTTGTTTGCCTTTTTTATTTAATAATCACTTTATTCTCGTTTGCACTTTACCATTGGCCTGGCCACTTTTTGGCAAGATCACCAGAAAACACCAGTGAGGCGTTAAGATTTCTTTAATAGGCTTTCTTCTTCTTCTATTTTTTCTTATTTTTGGGTTAACAAATTTTTAACACAAATTTAAACACCCATACACACTTAAGAAACGCGTATCCATAAGATGCGAATTTGAAATGGGTTGTCGTTACTGATCATTTGTCAACAACGCACACTTTTGTTTTCTTGGTGGGGCTTTTACGGCAGTACGCGCGCACGATATTCCATTACGTTGTCAGAGCTAAAGTCGCGATCGACTAAATGTCCACAGCAATTTGCGGAGTTATGAGAGTCTCCCATACTACATTTAGTTGGCGATCGCCAGCCAGCCATCCAGCCAATACACCACACCGAACAGAACAACAACATTATCATGTTATGGTTGCCGGCTGTGTTGAATATCCCAAGTCTCCATGTGGTGTGGTGTATTTCTGTTGATTTGTGTTTATTTTTTGATGAGCGAGCGAACCCACTGACGTTAACTCTCAACAGCGATAAGAATTGGAGAATTTTTGTTTGGTTTGGTTTTTACTCTGAGCAGAATTTGGAAACCGGTTGAGCACATTTTGCCGACTTTGTTATGGTTTCCCTAAAAACAAACGCTCAAACACAAAATTATCTTATCCGAATGGATTTTATGTTGAGGTAGATTCTGGTTTCTTATTGCTGATGAGGCAGGGAAAGAAAAAAAGGACACACAAAAACTATTCGTGCAACCACTAGCTTGCTAGCTAGCCGTCAACAAGCAAGCTAATGAAGGAAGATTTGTTATTGTTCTTAATGGCCGTATAATGCACATGACGAAGAAGAGGCAAAAGCAATGAAGTACGGCAATTTATTGCTTGCAATGGTCATCGTCGCCAAACTGATTGAACTTGAATCGCAACGTGGAGTGTAACAGCATTGGAATGCATAGAACGGCGCCAAATGTAACATTGTTTGGCGTTGTGGAACGGACGGACGGACGAACTCCAAAACGTTTTACTTTTGAATGTCGTCAAGGAAATTATCAATAAATTAGCTAGAAAATTGATTTCCATTTGAACTTGAAGAATTAACGTAATTGTTTCAACATAACGTATGTTTGTCAACATCAGCATGTTTGTATGTAGTTGTATTTATTGGGTTAAATATATCTCCATCGTATAATGAATATCTAATGATTTCAACATTGATTGTGTTTCACAAATCACGAAATGTTCATTAGCTTAGGTTGGAAGGAGGGGTGGATGATACCACCACATGTCCAATATAAGATGCACATACACATAAGCCAAATGGGGCCGGTTGTGCGCTCTAGAATTGCGGAGATAGTTGGAATTAGTGAAAACTTAGATTAAAAAGCATTTGGGTTTGATTCCTCCATGAATCTAGGAGTTCCGTATTTTTTGTGAACTCCTTCAGTATTCTCCATTCACACCCCCTCAGATCGGTTAGTCCGTGAAGAGTGTCATTGCCCAAGAATTGTTTCCGAAGGCTTGTAACTGCTGGGCAATGGCACACGCTCTGCACATGTTGCTACCTTCGCATCCAATCTTAAGTAGATGTGCCTTCAGGCTAAGGTGTCCCTTCAGAATACCCGTCAGTCAGCTTATTTCTTTTTGTTTAGCGTTATGATTTGCTTAATTTTGTCTTCATTTGGGTCACCCCATAAGATTTTGGTGATTTTTCTTGTCCCCTCATTTTCCTGGCTAGTTGATTTGCTATCTCATTGGTTATGATTCCTTGGTGACCCGGTACCCATATAATTCGTACAGATCCTTGTTGTGAGAAATCATTAATGGTATTTATACATTCCAGTACAGTTTTGGATTTAACTGTTTTGGAAGATATTGCATTTATAGCTTGTTTGCTATCCGTAATAATATTTATTGTATTTTGTCCTAGGTTTGAACATAACCAGTTAAGACACTCTGTTATAGCTTGAACCTCCGCCTGTAAGACCGTGCTATGATCTTTAAGACGAAGAGAAATTTCGGTACTCGGTTCTTCTATAAAAAGTCCCAGTCCAGTTTTTCCTCCTAGTGGAGAGCCAAGTGTGTGTAGCAACAGTTACCAGGCGGCATCTCAACTAGTGTTCCACTATTCCATTGTTCTCTATCTGGTATTATAGTTTCGCACTACTCTCGTTTCAGGTATACGGTCTGAGTCAAAGGTATTGATTGTTGACTCAGTAGTTGTTTTTGTGCGATATGTTGTGTCCGGTTGCCTTAAGTCTTAAAGCTGCAACCGCCGCTTCATATTTTATTTGGATGTATATATAATATTGTCTCCAAGGCCCTAGTTGGTGTTGTACGCATTGCTCCACATATACCTAGGCAACACGTTCTTTGAACTTTCTGCAACGCTTTTAAGTTACATTTTTTATCCATTGCTGTCCACCTGAGAACAAGAAGTATTATAACGTTGTCTGCATAACAAACTGGTTCAAATCCTTCATCGGTTAAGTTCCTTAAGAGTCCATTTATGGTAGTTACCCACAGGAGCGGTGACAAAATCCCTCCCTTTGGTGTTCCCTGGCCTACTTTGTCTCTGATTGTTATGTCATATATGCTACAGCTATTCCATCGATTCCTTAGCATATAGTTAATCCAGTCTATGATTGTCCGGTCAACTTGGAAAGTATCTAAGGATTGGATAAGCGTATTAGTGCTGACATTGTTGAAGGCTATATTTTACTACCTCATGTAAAGCGGTTTCCACAGATCTCCCCTTTACATACGCATGTTTTTTTATGCCAGGATATAGATCAGCGTCAAAATAAGAGGCCCCTAATAATTTAGACGAAATTTGTAAACAAAGTACAGGTCGCATTTATGATCCGAATTGGATGAAATTTGGCACAGCTCATTTATTTGGCCAGGGACGAACCCTATTGAAATTGGAAAATCGGTTCAGATTTAGATATAGCTCCCATATATATTTTTGTCCGATTTAATGTGAATGCTGCACTAAAGATCCTATATATCTTTCGATTTGGACGAAATTTTTAATAGCGTACTGAATTAAGTTTAGAATGATGTGTGTTGAGTTTCGTGAAAATCGGTTCGGATTTAGATATAGCTCCCATATATTCATATATATTTGTCCGATTTAATGTAAATGGTGTACCAAGGACCCAAAACGTGCGACTAGTTTTGTTGCAATCGGTTTAGATTGGGATATAGCTCTCATATATAGTTTCGCCCGATTTTAAGTTAATGTTGTACCAAAGACCCAATGTTAGGTCGATTGACACAAAAGTTTGCACAACTAACCTGTGACAAGTTTCATTGAAATCGCGTTACATGTAGCTTCCATTAAATGGTCCCCTAAACTCGTTATTTTTTCAGATTTACGCGAATGTTTGCACAATGTAAGTATAGAATGACATAATTGCTTTTTGTAGAAATGCAGGCATAGCTCATATATTCGACCGACTTCATGTTTATTGGGCTTCAAATAATCAACGATTGTCCGATTGAGATTTACATAATTGTGTTTCATTCTCCATCTATCCAAATGAAGAGTTTAGTATAGGTTACAGAATGGCATGTTTATAGACTGATCTAAGTCGGTTCACATTTAGATATAGATCACATATTTTAGTTCATCCAATTCCATGTCAATGCGACGTCTGTTAGAATGCATCTGTTGAATATACCCAATATGAATATACCCTTACTAGTTTATGTTTATTTTTATGACGTAAAAAGTGTTCCAATAGCAAACATCGACTCGCTTCAACATTCGAAAGATATGTCTATCGGTTTGCTACAACATATTTTTACAAAGACTAGTCCGAAGATGGTAACCATTGGTCTATTCCTTCTGGTAACATTCCCACATAGAGACAAACAATTTAAAAATTTGTAAATCCGATATGAAGTGATTTGATCTAAATTTTGCACATCATAATATTTTTAAGAAACCTACAAAAAGTCAAAATATGGGACCCAACGTTACACTTCCTCAACCACAAAGTGCCAACATTATGAAAAATTTTAAAGCCAATATGAAGTGAATATAGTATCCTATTTTGCTTATTATATTTTTACAAAACCTAGATAAAGCCATTTATACATTCCTTCTGCTTAAAATTGGTAAATCAAATACGAAGTGGGTGGTGTATTCGATTTGACATGGATCATAGGCTGAGGGCATATATCTGTCGGCATCATCTCCTCACTCTTTTATTACATTTTTCAATACAATCTTCGATGTAAGTCTAATCCTTTATGGAGTTCGATTTGCAGCTACGTTTATTTTCCCCATATAAAGGTATCTGTCGATTTTATATTTTGTTAGCTTAATCGAATGCAATTTCTGGGTGGGTAACAAATCGCCTACATATAACTGCACCGATTTATTTCTGGTATTTTAATGGTCTAACCAGTATCAGTTCTATTCGGATTGTAAATGTCAATTTTCTTGTAAACGAGCATTTAATTTTTAACAAACTTGCACCTTTTCATCCATAGAAAAAACGATTTGGAATTCTTAATACTTATTAGCTTCTTAAAAATCTAATATATTTTATTTTGTAAAAAAAAAACAATTAAACAACATTAAGTGTAACAACTATATCAGGATTTGTTCATGAACATTAATGCCGTGAAAAATTAATTAAATAAAATGTCATATTTAATAATAAATATAAAATTAACTCCGTGTATTTCACTTACCATGCATCTGAGATTGGAAAAGTAATTTTAATTAAATATATATTTTTTTCAACAGTTCAGAAGTCGATGCAAACCCAAGGTTGTGGGATTTTTCAAAATGTTACTACCATATGAAACAGGACGGATCTGTAAAGACCAAAGTTCTCCTCATCCCATCATTCTGATCGTTACATTACAGTTTGTCAATGGATGGAACTCGATTAATTTATGTTCGAAATGAGTCGGTAAAATTCATACATACATTTGTATATGACAATACTTTCCATATATTTGGTTATTGTCGATTAGCCTAGTTAAGTGTATAGAACTTTAACTAATGGTTATTCCCCCTTAAAACAATTTTAAACCAGCTTAACAATAAAAATATTAAATAATTTTAACACCTTTTTAGTGGTTGTATTCATCTAACCACAACGCAAAGGTTTTGCTACAGAAAAAAGAAACAAAATAACTATTTAAGTAAATTATTGTACGGGTTAAAAATGATCTAAATGATAATATTGGAACAAAATATTTAAACTTACCATATGTTTTGTGTTTTTTTTTTTTTTTTAATAAACAAATATTGAGAGGTAGGTTATAGTATAAGTATCTCGGAACACAAATGTTGTTCGTGAAAAATGAAACCTCCATTGACGGTAATCTGTTCAACGGCAGGCAATGGATGTATGAAAGAAAACATGATGGATGTGTAGTACTATGCTCAGGTCTGGTCTAGTCTGGCAGCAACAACAACAACCCAGAATGAAGATTGTGTGTCGACATCTACTTGGCTTTTGTTTGTTTTTCTTGCCAGTGTTTATTCGAGCGATAACCCAGTCAGGCAGTCAGTCGATATTGATTTTAGCCGTACTACTTTTGTTTTCAATACATTTCATGGTTGTGAGTAATTTCGCAAACAAATTTGGAATATTGTAAAATATTGTAGTCGCTGATCTTGGCGAGCTGAGCTGGAATCAGTTTCTTATGGATTTTTGTTTTTCATTCCTAACAAGTCTATGGTTATTTAAGTAAAAAATACCTATGTGTATTGTTTGTGTACATAAAATCTCTCGTGTAGACAATGATGATGATCATCATAATTATTTATTTTGAGATTGGCATTTTCAATGTAATTTAGTATTTATTTATTTTTTGTCATTTCAGATATTGAAAATTGCTAATATTACCTAATAAGCTATATAATGATTTATAATCATAATCGCTTTATCAATATAATACTAATGGGAGAAGAAGGAGAATATATTTTACAAAAATTTATCTCCTTCGATTTGATAGATGTCATCTCAAAAATAACCTGTAATAGCCACAAAAAAGGTTTAATGTTTTTTTCTTCAAGAAATTTTCTACGAATTTTAGAGTTACTAGTAAAAAAAAAATCATCAATCCATGACTCAAAACATGACCTATGGCGAATTTATCCTTCTGGGATCTTATAAGGATCCTCATAGAGGGTGCTACCCTAAAAAGAGTATCAAAACTGATCATTTTTGGTAAGAAGATTTGGAACTCAATAATAACCCAAAATACCAAGTTACAACCAATTTGGTTGAAGGTAAGACTAATATCGTAAAATTTTGTCACCCGTATGCTATGTTAGTAAAAGTCAATTTTGAAATTTCTATTAAATTTGTATATCCTCAGCCTTATGGCTAATGAGGGTATATACACTTTAATACGGTGAAAATATGCCTCATCGAAAAATTAGTTTTAGACCCCATGTTTATTTGGACCAATCCGTTTCAGAAAATTTGAAGTCGATTTCCACATGTCCTTCCATCCGTTTGTTGGTCTGTCTGGCTGGCTGGTGCGCACGATAACTCTCGAAGGCAGCAACCGATTTCATTCAAACTTTGCACATCTTCCAAACTTAGTTTATGTTCGAAAATCGGTCCACTCCTTCTGGTACCTCCCTCACCAAATAACATGCAAACGAACTATCCAATTTTAACGAAACGTTGTACAACCTATTATCTTTACAAAGCCTAGATCAAGTTTGAAGATGGGATCCATTGGTCCACTTTTTCTGGTACCTCCCCCACAAATGGTCAAAATTGTCAATGTTTATAATACCAATATCTAGAGATGGGCAGTGGGTAAATACCCAAAGGGTAAATACCCGGTAAATTGGGTAAATACCCGGTAAATTGGGTAAATACCCATTTGTGGGTATTTATTTGGGTATTTACTATATTGAATCGGTAATACAACATCTTGCACCCTATTTCCGGGTTTCTGTTATCAAATCGATTTAGACTGGATAGTTTTACGATACTTTAAAGACGTGGGTAAATACTTGGGTAAATACCCGAGTTTTTACCCAAAAATTGGGTATAAACTCATTAACTGCCGAACCACTTGACATAGGCGGCCAAAATTTTGCACACATGTTTCTAATCACAAAGCAAATATAGAAATCCAACATGGGGACCCTGGGTCCAAGTTTTGATATAGCCCCCATATAACCGTATCTCCCGATTTAAGGTATTTTTTGCCTATTAGACACATTTTAAGGCCAAATTGGCTGTAATTTGGCACAGAGTGCTCTTTTTGGGTACAAAATGTCCATGCAAAATTTTATGTATGTAGGTCCACGTGTACTGGTAGCCCCCATACAAAGGTACCCCTATTTTGAGTATTTACCCAAAAATTGGGTATAAACTCATTAACTGCCGACCCACTTGACATAGGCGGCCAAAACTTTGCACACATGTTTCTAATGACAAAGCAAATATAGAAATCCAATATGGGGTCCCTGGGTCCAAGTTTTGATATAGCCCCCATATAACCGTATCTCCCGATTTTAGGACATTTTTATATATTAGCCAATTTGATTGGCTGGAATTTGGCTTAGAGAGTTCTCTATGAGTACCAATTATTTGCTCTGGTCAACTTTTTCTGTCCTATATAGCGGTCCTGATTTTGGGTATTTATATATATTTATAAACTCTTTTACAGCCGAACTATTTGACGTGTGTTTTGAAGACCCCTTTTCCCATACAGGAAATAATATTGATTTTAAACCATGTGTGTCAAAAACCACATTTTGCATGAATATTTTGTGCAAAAAAAATCTCACTTTGCCAAATTACAACCAATTTGATCGTAAAAGTACCTTAAATCGGTAGGTACGGTTATATGGGGGCTATATCAAAACTTGGACCCAGGGGCCCCATTTTGGATTTCAATATTTGTATTGATATAAAAACCATCTGAGCCAAATTTTGGCCGCCTATGTCAAGTGGTTCGGCAGTTAATGAGTTTATACCCAATTTTTGGGTAAATACTCAAAATAGGGGTACCTTTGTATGGGGGCTACCAGTAAACGTGGACCTACATACATAAAATTTTGCATGGACATTTTGTACCCAAAAAGAGCACTCTGTGCCAAATTACAGCCAATTTTTTTGTAAAATGTGTCTAATAAACAAAAAATACCTTAAATCGGGAGATACGGTTATATGGGGGCTATATCAAAACTTGGACCCAGGGTCCCCATGTTGGATTTCTATATTTGCTTTGACATTAGAAACATGTGTGCAAAGTTTTGGCCGCCTATGTCAAGTGGTTCGGCAGTTAATGAGTTTATACCCAATTTTTGGGTAAATACTCAAAATAGGGGTACCTTTGTATGGGGGCTACCAGTAAACGTGGACCTACATACATAAAATTTTGTATGGACATTTTGTACCCAAAAAGAGCACTCTGTGCCAAATTACAGCCAATTTGGTTGTAAAATGTGTCTAATAAACAAAAAATACCTTAAATCGGGAGATATGGTTATATGGGGGCTATATCAAAACTTGGACCCAGGGACCCCATGTTGGATTTCTATATTTGCTTTGTCATTAGAAACATGTTTGCAAAATTGTGGCCGCCTATGTCAAGTGGTTCGGCAGTTAATGAGTTTATACCCAATTTTTGGGTAAATACTCAAAATAGGGGTACCTTTGTATGGGGGCTACCAGTAAACGTGGACCTACATACATAAAATTTTGTATGGACATTTTGTACCCAAAAAGAGCACTCTGTGCCAAATTACAGCCAATTTGGTTGTAAAATGTGTCTAATAAACAAAAAATACCTTAAATCGGGAGATATGGTTATATGGGGGCTATATCAAAACTTGGACCCAGGGACCCCATGTTGGATTTCTATATTTGCTTTGTCATTAGAAACATGTGTGCAAAATTGTGGCCGCCTATGTCAAGTGGTTCGGCAGTTAATGAGTTTATACCCAATTTTTGGGTAAAAACTCGGGTATTTACCCAAGTATTTACCCACGTCTTTAAAGTATCGTAAAACTATCCATTCTAAATCGATTTGATAACAGAAATCCGGAAATAGGGTGTAAGATGTTGTATTACCGAGTCAATATAGTAAATACCCAAATAAATACCCGCAAATGGGTATTTACCCGGTATTTACCCACCCCTTGGGTATTTACCCGGTAAATACCCGGTAAATACCATCTCTACCAATATCAAGCTAATGGAATATTCGTTTTGAAACAAACTTTGCACAAAGAGCGTGTGGGGAAGACAGTGAAACGCTGGAACATTTCCTATGCCATTGCCCAGCTTTTACATGCCTTCGGAGACAATTCTTGGGAAACGACACTTTCCAAGGACTAAGCGATCTGAGGGGGTGTGAATGGAAAAGACTGCAGGAGTTCACAAAAAACACGGAATTCTTAGACTCATAGGGCATAAAACCCAAATGTATTTTCTTCATCAATATACACTTCACTAATTCTTGATTTTTACTTTCTCCGCACATCTAGAGCGCACAACAGGCCTCATATGGCTTAAGTGTATGTCCTTCTCATGTTGGACATGTGGTGGTATCATCCACCCCTCTTTTCAACCTAACCTAACCTAACTTTGCACAACCTATTACCTTTACGAAGTCTAGATCTAGTTTGAAGATGGGACCCATTGGTTCACTTTTTCTGGTACCACCCCCACGAATGGTGAACATTTTCAACATTAGTAAATCCAATATCAGACGAATGTAATGTCAGATTTTAATCAAACCTTGCACAACCTCTTGTCATTACCAACCCTAGATCAAGTTCGAAGATGGGAACCATTGGTCCACTCCATCTGGTACCTCCGCCACAAGTGGTCAAAATTTTCAATATTTTAAACCCAATATCAGGCGAATGGAATGTACGATATGAACCAAACTTTGCATTACCCATTATCTTTACGAAGTTTAGATTAAGTCCAAAGATGGGACCCATTGGTCCACTCCTTCTGGTACCTCCCCCACAAAAGGTCAAATTTTTCAATATTTATAAATACAATATCACGCGAATGGAGTGTCATATTTCAACCAAACCTTGCACATCCTATTATCTTTACCAACCCTATATCAATTACGAAGATGGGACCCAGTAGTCCACTACTTCCGGTACCTCCCTCACAAATGGTCAACATTTTGTAAAATTTTATCAATATTAAATCCGAAACCTCTTTGATAAAAATATATTTCTTATATAAAGCTAATAATAAAATCGGTGAGTAATTCCGAAGACCTCCGCAAACTATAGGCTGGGGCAACATCGACTGACACTTTTTACTTGTAACATGCAATTTTCAACGACTATTTTTTATATTATCGGCAATAACTCTTAAGTTTATGAACGATTGAAGACTGTGGCAAAATTCTGGACAGAGAACTTATCAAGGCGTTTATTGGTGCTCTAACCATTAAAATATCCTCTGGTACTGCTTAACACTAGGTTCTGGAATTCAATTTTTTTTTTTTTTTTGGAAAAATCATAGTTATTAGTTTAAAATGCGAAATTTTTGATGATTATCTAATGTTTAATAATTTTCGCTTTCAGCAGTTCCCTCTGTGTAATTGACCTTCATTTCATGTTAATATTTTGACGCATGTCAATGTTATAAAACATTTTCCAAATATAAATTATATTCACAAAAATATCAATTTTGAATTTGACCTCATGTCATTTGTAAACCGTAACCCACAATAATATACAATTTTACTGGTGTAAAGCTTAAAGTCTTCATATTTGAAGTAAATAAAGATTTTTCCTCTGTACCTGAAATTGACTTCCCTGGCCCATAGTGCATAAAACACTCCTTCGTATTTTCCTTTCGTTCTATGTTAATTGAGAATGTAAAAAATTTAGTGCATATTATTATTACTATTTAGTGGACCTCTATTTTCATTTTAATCAAGATATAATTTCCCCAAATCATTATTCATTCATATTTTTGTTTTTTTCCTCAAATGTCATGACATTCTTGACAGTTGACCCACTCGTGGTATTAGACCTATTTTTTGACACTACATTTCCAATCACTATCGTTGCGTCTGCCAAAGATTTATGGGCTGCTTTGTTTCGTTTCTTTAAGATTTGAAACTCCTTGAATGGTAATTTATCATCAGTCGTATTCGAATTGAGCTCAGAAATACTGTTAAACGGTGGTACTTCATAAATGTGATTATCAACTACCGCAGCCAAATATTTACTACCGCTGCCAACGACTAGAGAAGCGGGAGAAGCAACTGCATTAAAAATACGACCGACCGGCGTTCAATGGAAGTGTTGAAATTGAATGGTTTCACATTACAGTACCATTATTCGTGGAGGCCTCCTCTGTCGGACACAATTCTGTTTTTTTATTGGTGCGATTTGGTTTAAAATCGAAATCCATTGAGCTGTATTTATTTTGCATTCTCATGCAATTACAAAATTGCGCTGGATGATGACGACGAAGAAGCAGAATAAGAAGCCATATAATAAGCAGCTGTACGAAGGAACGTGCAACGTAATCTCCAATTGCCATGCAATCAAGGTGCGTTTTAGGTTAAACCATAAATTATCACCTTTGATCTCGGTAAGCTGAGGATTTTTGCTTAGGAACTAAACAACAAAATATTAGCAAGCGTCCAGTGGTGATGGAACCAAATATTGTCTGCTGACGGACAGTAGAAGAATTAGTTATTGTTCAAATTTTATTTAACCAAAATAAAAAGAAAAACTTCGACATTAGTAGTAAGTCAGTGGCTAATTGTTGTTTTTATTAATGCACTTTTTCGCTGCTTACAATTTGATTTATAGGCTGTAAATTGACAGTTTTATTTATTTTATTTTTTTCCAAATTACATTTGTGTTTTTGCAAGTCGGCCAAGAACATTCTTTTGTTTGGTTTGAAAAATATTTAATATTTATTGTCAGCGTCACGATGACTTAGATATTAACTTCATAGGTTCAGGGTCGACACCAAAACTTATTTCATTTTTTACTTTTTGTGGTCGTATAGACTTTTTTACTCAGTATATGAAGGTAATACAAAATTATGGATCGATGATGGTTGATGGCATGAATGATGGCAACCCCAAGAAAGGATGCTATGTTTTTTAATTTGATCTTACGTAGCTCGACAAGGCACTCTTACAATCGTAAAGAAATATGTCGTTAGAATTGAAATCAGGTTATAGTTTTTTCATATTAAATATAGAGCACATACATTGCTACTACACCTATAATGTTTGATATTGCAAATTGAATATATCGTTCCACGTTTTGGTTCCATAAAACGGTCCAATCCATTCTCGATGTGGTTGTAGTCTATTTAGGATTCACGAAGGGAGAGAAACATATTTTGATATATGGTTACTGGAGGGAGAAAATCATAGCTGCAGTACATTTTCGATATAGAGATTTTTGTATATCCCCATATAAAATTCCCACATAATTATACCCTTCACCACACTGTGGTACAGGGTATTATGTCTTTGTGCATATGTTTGCAATAGGCAAAAGGAAACGAGGTAGACACATGGTTCCTTTTGAGAATATGCATAGAATCACTTTCTGAGACGATTTATGTATGTCCGTTCGTCCGTCCGTCTGTAGATGTTAAATTGTAAACAAAGTAATGTCGCATTTGTTATCCGATTTGGATGAAATTTGGCACAAGTCACTTATTGAAATTGAGAAAATCGATTCCGATTTAGATATAGCTCTCATATATATTTTCGTCCGATTTAAGGTAAATGGGGCACCAATGTCCCTATATATCGATTTGCACGAAATTTGAAACAGAGTACTGGATTAAGTCCAGAAGGATTTGTGCCAAGTTTCGAGAAAATCGGTTCAGATTTAGATATAGCTCCCGTATATAGTTTCGTCCTATTTAAGGTATATTTTTGATTTGCATCCCCATATATTTTTGATTTGCACGAAATTTGGCATAGCATACGGAATTAAGTCTAGAAAGATGTGTTTTAAATTTCGTGAAAATCAGTTCAGATTTAGATATAGCTCCCATATATATATATATATATATATATATATAGGTATATATATATATAATATATTGTAAGAAGCAACTCTATATCTGACCAACCTATACTAAGGTTTGCAGAATGACATGTTTAATTTCATGTTAATGGTCCTTCAAAAATGCACTTTTAATACCCACAAACGCTGTTTATAACGTTTTTTCTATGGATGTCTAATAATTCCTTACAGATTCACGCAAGGCGATTTCTGTAATGTTCTTCCTAAGGTGTTTATATCAGAACTAAAGAAAACTAAAGCAGGTCAACTGAACAAGCAGGCTCTGAAATTTGAATTATTTGTACCGTTATAATTACAAAGTCTTAATTTCTACACAACTTTCGATTCTATTAAAACATTTTTAAATGGATTGTATTACAATAACATGTGTCTGGGTTTCAATTTTGGCTTACTGAAAAAAAAATATATAAAAACGGCAAGAAACAAATACAGTACTCCGATAAAACAGCTAATTAAAAGTGATTGTGAACATAATTTATCACAGAAACTGATTTTGGAGAAATATTCCATGAATAAATCAATGATTTCTCGAATTATATGTTGAGTTTATGCAACTATATCAATAGTGGCAGTTCATAGCAGTAAAAAATAACCATTTAAGAGTTCAACGGAATTTGAGAGATGGTTATCGTTGGATATAACCTCCATTCCAATTAAATTATTATATTTACCCATATTCACCTTTCGTATTTCGTGGGTAATTGATTTTTAATTAGAAGGCATTTAGTTCAATCTCTAGCATACTGTCTGGAGTAGGCTGCAAAATATGGAGAGTTTCTCCCGCCAAAAATAAATAGTTTTTAATTGAAATATTTATTATTTTTGGCAGAAACATAAGACCGACATGTGTTTTGAGCATAGCCCTCATGTTCACAAAGTTTATCCAAATTCGTTGACGAACACAATGGCTAAATTTAGCAAACCACACTCAAAAATAATCAAAAACGAAACAAATTTATCAAGATTTGGAAGACACTTCCAAATTATGCAGATGGACAGACAGACATGGACAGGAGGAGGCATAAGGCATGTGGATTGATGTTGAACGGTCTGGCACGAGAGTGCAGACAATTTAAATGTAAACAAAAAAGAAAAACGAATTATAGACTCCTAGCCATCCGTGATCATCTTCTCAGCTCCCAGGAAAAGAAGAGTCAAGTGTGAGGAAAGACAAATAAATCTTATGATCTTATGGTTGGTTCGTTGGATGGCTGTTGGATGGTCCTCTTTTCATCATCAATAAAAGCTTCAACATCGTCCAAACAATTCGACACTTAAATTGGTCGAAATAATTTCTATATTTGCTTAGCTCATTTTTCGATTACGATCAGATTTTTTTTATGTTTTTTGAGTCTGCAAATTGCATCGTATAATTGCCCATTGTTTCATCTTTTTTGTGAGAAGACTGTCTGTCTATTTGTGAAGGAACTGGTTTCAGTTATATGATTTTTTTAGACATGAGAACTATTTTACAAAAGGCAATTTAATGAAGACATTGACATTTAGTGAGACTGTGATAAATTGAACAGATTCGAAGCATTCCAAAGGACCCTTCACTTCAGAGTATAAAAACTAAAGTGGGTATAATCATCTTTTTATAGAAATGAAGGTAAAAATTGGCTATCAGTAATTATAATAACTATAGTAAGAACAATTATTACAAGTTAAAAGCATTTGTCGACTATATATCTGATAAACATACAACATGACATGAACAGTTTTTACTTGATCTTGGGCACAACGAGGCTCATTATCCCCACAAATTATCACAATTTTGAAATGAGTCTCCTAATTGTTTTACACCTTGTAAAGTTAACTAAAAGCAGATGTGAGCAGGAAAATTACTCGATCCCGACACGTTGACACTGACTCCGCAGGCCGCGAAAAAAGTTTCAAATGAGTATATAATAATATATAATGGGATACCAGTCGAACTATTCAAGACTGGTGGTCAGATGCTGGTGAGGAGCATGCACCAGCTGATTAGTACAATTTGGCTTGAGGAATGCATGCCCAATGATTGGAACCTCAGTATCCTGTGTCCCGTGCACACGTGATGCTGTGCCAACTATAGAGGAATAAGTCTCCTTCCCATCGCATATAAAGTGATATCCAGTGTGCTGTGTGAACGATTGAAGCTAATGGTCAATGACATTATTTATGTCTACATTCGGCATTCCTGCAAAATTAATACGGCTATGCAGGATAACTTTAAGTGGCACAAGGTGAGCAGTTAAAGTCGAAAGGACCTAGAAATGGCACTCTGTGCACCAAACAACACATGTTTTTTGATGACATCGACATAATGGGTCGAACATTGAGAGCGGTAGCAGCCACCTTTGAAGAAATTGAAAAGGAGTCTGCCAAAGTGGGTCTGGCAGTAAACGGCGAGAAGACCAAGCTGATGGTATCAACGCGCAAGACGTCCAGTAGACTCGGACCAACTGTGGAACTTGAAAACTACAGCTTCGAGGTAGTTTAAGATTTTATATACTTTGGTACCACAATAAATAAAACGAATGACATCGATTTTGAAATGCGCACAAGACCGACGCGCTTTGTAATCTTTTTTAAGTTCGGCTTATGAAACAACCGTTCTTAACAAGCAAGTATATAATAATATTCTACATATGCTATAGACTGGAGGTACGTACCTGTCGTTAATACTGATTGATACTTTCTAACTAGTTACACAGTGACACATTTTTCAACTTTAAAATCTTGAACCAATCGAGACCCCCAAAATCTTGAAGCTTGTGATGGTGGAAGAAAATCCCTAGCTGGGTTTTGCATTATTAGCTAAGGTTTAAATTCATTTTTAAAATATTCGACTGGGGCGGATTTTAGCACAATTTTTGAATAATACGTACTTATTATTGAGTCTATATCTCGTGAACTATTCGAAATATTGCTTTTCTCTCTTAAGCAATATTTTTCCTCTTAATTAGATCTAAAAATTTTCTCTTGAGATAAAACCAATAAAACAACACCATCATACTGAAAATAGCACAACTGCAAAAAATTAAAATTTAGACATACTTTTTCCATGTTTTTCACACTTTTTTCAGAAACTGCTACTGACTCGGCCAAACAGTATATGACAAGAAGATAGCCAATAGCAAATCAAACAACTTTTCTTAAAACCCCGATTTCATTGGTTGACTCCTTCACAAAGTTATAGCCTTACAAATTCATCAAGATGAACCAAAGAAATTCACTCCCAATTGTATGTTTATAGAAATAAAAATTGCTATGCTTTTTTCAATAAATAGGTACAAAATTGAAGTAAAAATTAAACATGGAAAAAGTATGTCGAAATTTTAATTTTTTTGCAGTTGTGCTATTTTCAGTATGATGGTGTTGTTTCATTGATTTTATCTCAAGAGAAAATTTTTAGATCTAATTAAGAGGAAAAATATTGCTTAAGAGAGAAAAGCAATATTTCAAATAGTTCACGAGATAAAGACTCAATAATACGTACGTATTATTTGAAAATTGTGCTAATTTTAAAATTAATTAAAAAAAAAAAAAACCTTAGCTAATAATGCTAAACCCAGCTAGGGATTTTCTTCCACCATCACAAGCTTCAAGATTTTGGGGGTCTCGATTGGTTCAAGATTTTAGTGCTGCACAGTGTTATACCCTCAACCATAAGGTGGACTGTAAATATATAAAATTTGTAATTTCATTTTCCATTGCGTAATATTCACCGGAGAACCCATATATTTATTATAAGAATGAAATTTAATATCTATGTAGTCATGTCCATCTCTATCGCTGTAAAAATGGATCGTTGAAATTGTGTACATAAATTGCTACTACTATTAGAATGTTTGGAATTGGGATATATCGGCTCCTTAAATAAATAACGGCATAATTAAGCTGTATTTTTCAATTTTCTATCGGTCCATTGGCAAATCTAGATAGATTTCAAAAAAAGGAGCATATGGATCCACTCCCTGAGGTACCAATCTAGTGGTAAGTTCGGATCAAAAAACAACAACAACAAATTAACAGTTTATTTATATAGCAGGCATTTCTGGATGCAACTAATATTAAGACATCAGTGACAAACTGTCGATACATTTTCAAAAATAAACTATGAACGCTTCATTTCAATTTAACACAAGGAACATTTTTATTGCAAATATTTTCCTACAATGCACTAAAGTAATCTAAATTATGATGAAAAAAAAAACAACTTCCACGTTTTACTACACAGACAACGATTCATTACGTCTTGCATTTCCACGAAAATGAATTTCTCAAGATTTTAACTGATCTTTTGAACTGCATTGACTGACGATAAATATAAGTAGTGGTCATTCAATCTTTCCGATAACCCATGTGACCCACACCAACCGCTTTACGTCCATCTCCGGCAGTATCTTCATTGCACAGCTACTTAAAAGGGATACTGACACTTAAACCTCCTAATACACATGATCGATTTTTTAAAAGACTCTAAATAAGGAAAACGATATTGTGCATTAAATGCAAGTCAATATACTTCGAACAAAATATGCAATGTCGGATTACAAACAACCCACACATTGGAACATTGGAAATAACGACGATCAAGCGATCAGAGAACCGTAAATCAATTGAATGAAGAGGAGTTTGTTGTGTTGTTTTTTTTTCTACAAAATTTGTATGTCTGTAAACTACTCTGGAATACAATATCAATACAACATTTATCTGCCGCCTTCTTTGCAACATAGACTTACTTGGGAGAATCGTCGCAGAATGGGAGAACATTGGCGAGATATGAAGGCGAGACCTGGACGGTGTGTCATGTTTGCTATTCCTTTCCTAGTTCTTTATTAATCCATTGTGGATATGCACACACGTATATACCAAACACGATCTATGTGGTAGGGGGAAACTTTGATATCAGCTGTGCGCAGAGAAAGAGATGAACGATTGCGATTACATAGCAAATAAAAGATGTTCGTACATCACTTACAACAGCAAATTGCTAAAAATAGCCCCCCTTTAAAGTCGTAACTAACTGCCGGTATTCATAAAATAGTTAGGCGATATGACTTACAGACAGATAGACAGACGTGTTTGTATGCGCCTCCACTATGCTGTGGACTATGTATGTGTGATGTTATTGTCTGTCTGACAGCGATCAAATGAGATTTTTACACATCATTATACCTTCAGTGGGGCTACAGGAATGTACAACATTGAATACCGTGTAAAGGAAAAATATATTTAATATGTGTTCAGGATATTGTAAATACACAAATATTTTGGAGATTTGTGAAAACGTGGACTTATTTTAAAATTTTCGCTAACGAGTTTTTATCCCTGAAAATGTCAAATTACAGACAAATTGTTGGAAAATACCTAAAATAGAGTGGAACCATTGTTGGTGTACATGTCAAATCATGGATATATTAGGAACATTTTCAGCCAGGATATCGTATATTTACAGAACGTGCAATATCGTTATAGACATTTCATTTGCAAAGAGCAAAGTTAAAATATGGACCTATATTGTACAAAAAGTATCCAGAAGGTCATTTATAGAGATGGTATTAGCTGGGTAAATACCCAGAGACCCCATTTCCCATGCCAGTAGTTGTTTTGATATCAAAAATATATGAACCAAATTTTGGCTTAACGTAGACTGTCAGTAAAATGTTTTGGGAGCTTCTAGAAAACGTGGACCTAAGCCAATAATTTTTTACTTGGATATTTTGAACACATTAACAACTCTCGGTGTCAAATTAAACCAATTTGATTGTAAAACGTTGATAATAGAATACAAATACCCTACATGGGGAAGTACGGTTATATGGGGGCTATATGAAAATATGGATCAAGAGAACATTTTCGATACCAGTCGTTGTTTTGATATTCAAAATATGTAATCACTAAAATAGTTTGTACCCAATATTTGGGTGAGTACTCGGGTTTTTACCCAAGAATTTAACCTTTTCTTTAAAGTACTATGGAAAAGATTGGGCACTTCATATGATGTCGTGCCTAAAAGAGTTGTTTTCCCCTTTGGGAAGCCATACTGCAAAATAGTGCTAGACATTCAAAAGACTTTAATAAGTAAGGCCAATACTTTTAAAGAAAAATTTGTGAAAACATGGACCATTATTAAGAAGTTTCTGTGAAGAGAAGTTTTACCCTACAAGTACCCGGAATGGCAAATATTAATTACGAAAATAGGGCAGAGAGTCACAATTTGGAGTTCTCACATATTTGTCAATAGTTTGATAATGAGGCATTCCGATAAATATAAAGTATAGATTTCACGTACAATTTAAAATTAATCTTCGTTAGATGATTTGACGAATTCTGAAGAATCGTGCCTAAAATATTTAACACTCAGGATCATAACGACCTGATACTCTAGGTCCTTACAAGTCCAGTAGAGACCATTGCATCCACTAACATGCGAATGTTACAACACCAAAACTGAGGGTGGTTTCAACAGAATAAATGGATAATAGCTGTTGATTACACACATTTATATTGAGACAATCCTTTGTTGGAGTTCTCGAAATTTTAAAAGATATTTGTTTTATTCAAACTGTTCCGAAGTGCAAAAAAAATTGTTGATTGAAAAAATCGCAAAATTATGCCGGAATAGAATTTTTAATAAACTCAAAAGTATAAAATTTCAAGTAAAAAATGTATATTTTTAGTAAGGATTTAAAATGGTTGCACTGATCTGATCAGATTTTTCTCTTTATTCCAGACATTTTCAACAGATTCACATGAGTTTTTGTGTACGGACACCAGTTGTTTCATGCACGTCAGAGTTTCTCAGCTGCGGCCTACACCCTCGGCAATCCAAAAGAACAAACCCAAGAAAAACCCGGCTACTTTTGATATAAAACGAAAATGAAATAAATGCTAGTCTGAAAAATACGCATCCAACAATGTGCGTGGCAACACTTCAAAAATGCTGCATGCTGCTTCGTCCAAACGTAGAACCATTCTCATCCAAAACTGCATTTGTTTGGCAGTTTTGGATGAGAATGACAGGGCCGACCGACATAAACGCACAACACTGATGCCATCAAAGAGATCAAAATTCAGTGATGCATAGCATTCATCCATTCAACTGATGACTATCGGACGTAAGCTTGGAGCTACCGACGACGCTCTACGTTTCAACAAAGTGCCATTGCTACGCAACAGAGGACAACAACAACCAACAAACACAAATTAAATAAAATAAAATTATGTTGCGTTTCCCCATTTCAATGTTTTTGTGATGCATGGCAATGTAACGCAACAGAATTTTGTGGCATAAATAGTTACACGATATTAAGAATGCGAACAACATTGAATTGCTATGTTTGCAACTCTAGTATGGACCGATTTCACAAGGCATTTTTATTTTTGCAAGCCATTTAATGCCGTGTTGCTCAGCCCTTTACGATTTCGTGAAAACAAACAACGCGTATTTTCTCTCAGTTTAGATCTGCCGTTTGTTTAGTATAAACGGAAGAGTAACATACAAATACCAACGCAAGTAATATGAGCATCACTGATTTAATGCGTATCGTAGCCACTCAGAGGCGTTCTAGTGATTGCCTCTGTGAATGATAAGCCTCGTTACAGTTGAAGTTTTATTTTGTCGCATTTAATAACTTGATTGTCGATCATGAACTTGTTAAAAACAATTAAAAAAAAATAGGGAAATTGAGCTGACTATCTGGGTATCGAGAGAACATGAAGAGCAAATCTAGCAACTATAATAGATCTTCTATGTACAAGTGTGACGGTGGGAATTATTGGTCCACAGTTCTACCTTCCCCAGAAAGGATCCATATTTTAAAAATTTGTACATTTTACAATTCGAACGGAGTATCCGATTTAGTAAAAACTCTGCACATCGTAATATCTTTGTCTAACGTGCTTTGAATCGGAAAATCGTACCCAATCCTTGTACCTCCCCCTTTAATGGGTCAATATTTGTGAAAATGTGCAAATCTAATACGAAGGTTCTTGACACAAAAGTAATATTTTTGCCAAATCCAGATAATATCCGCAGACACAGGCTATCGGTACACTGCTTAAAGCAATTTCACAAAAGGGGTTTAAATTCCCAAATGGGAAGGTCTGTGGGGAAATGTACATTCATATATATTTCATTAAAACTAAAAACCATAATTTTTAGAATTTATATTAAAGTTTTAAATATTTTTATATATCCAAATAAGCTCTGTGTTATACAAAGACTTTAATCTAATCAAAAATATATTGTGGCGTGCGAAATGAGTACAACTACCATCGAATCTAAATTGTCAGTGGATCTATAACTCGATTTCGTGCAAAGTTTCACTACAGTTGCCCCATATTATACTAAAAAACATTAATTTGTTAAAAATCTTCTTTCATATGTTAGCAATTTCTCTAGGCCCTGTCTTCTTGGAGTAAACATGCGCACCACAAAATAAATATTTTTATAATTTTTCACACCAATCACCATGCAGACAGCTGTGCTTATTACCCAGATCCGGTGATAATGATTTCAATGGAACATTATCAATGGTGGACAGTAGGTTTTAATACCCTACACAACTATGTTGTCAGGGTATTATAGCTTTGTGCAGCCCCAAAAGTTTGTAACGCCGCGAAATATTGGCCCTAGACCCACCTTTAAGTATACCGATCGTCATATCTCGACTAGCTGAGTCGATCTAGACATGTGTGTCCATTATAATTTGTAAACACGATAAAGACCACAGTTATGGACCAATCTTCACGAAATTTGGCATGTATGATGGATTCTGGCCAATGAAGACCCCTATTGCCCCACAGGCTCGCAATAAAATTCCGTAGAAAGATGGAGTTCTGTAGTAGTTGTGTAGGGTATCGTATGGTCGGCCCCGTTCGACTATACTGCTCTGCTCACTGGTTTTAACTGAGGTTGATAGAAGTTGTGTGGTAAAAGAACTCGAAGGAGGAAAAGCTGTGGTCCTGACAGTATAAAGGCAAAAATGTTTTTGGTAACAGAAGTGACAGTTGCACATATTTTGTTAAAAATCTTTAACAATATGATTGGATGTGGAAAATATTCAGATGTTCTCAAAATGTACCAAAAAATCGAATTCGGAGTGTATTTGTGACTACAGGACTGCTGCAGTTTTATCTGAGCTTGACAAGATATTTGAAGCCACGAGATATTTGATATATTTTCGCAACGGCAAAAAATATAAATAAAGACCACATTTGCCTCTGAAAGTCGTGTAAATGTCTGCGGAAGTGCCCATATATATATATATATATATATATATCGGTGTCTGATTAGAATTCCATTTTGAATAGTGCGCAATACATATGTAGAATATACCCAAAGGAGTGAAGGGTGTCATATAGTCGACCCAGTCCGAATTTAATACCTTCCTTACTGGTTCTTTTTTATAAATACAAGGATGAAAAATACTTCAAACTGAAATTGTTTTACCCCAACAAAGTCTTATGGTGCTGGGGTTTCTATATTATTAAATTGTATTGCAATTGTAAAAACTCATAAAAATATGATACCGCGGAATTCATATCCCTAATGTAGACTCCAAATCTAACCGAACAACCGAAGTGTTTGGCCAGACCCTAATAGGACGATCTGTATACCAAAAAGTTTGATTTTAGAGTAAACTAAACTCTTGATTCGTATACAATTCGTAGGGTCGGGGTTTCAGCTACGTCCAGGCTCAGTCTCTAAGTGTGTCAATTTTGCTCATAATGTGCTTCAAATATAAAATAATTATATTACGAAATAATCACCTTCACTTTCACTTATTTCTGCCATATAAGTAAATTCTAAACGGCCGTCCGCTAGTTTAAGGGAACCCCACCCATTCTCGATTTTAATTTTTCAAGAATTTCAATGGGCTGGTAAATTAATACCAATGCTTGTTAAGGTTTGTAACTTTGCACACATATATTTGAAGATTTAAAACAGAAGAAAAATAATTTACAAAAAATTGTTGTTATTGTTTTGTTGTTGTTTTTTGTAATTAAAGAAAAGTCCTCATTTTTGATGGCGGGCATGATAACTCCTCACATCGGAACATCGGAATCCGAACATCGGAATCCGAAAATTCCAACGGTGTTAGAAAGAGTACATGTCTGGCTCTCGTATGAACTAGGATTATTGACTTCGCTCTAAAATTAACAAAATGGTGGACCTTTGAAAAAATATTTTGGGAAAATCGCCGATTTTTACCAAAAACCAAGTTAAAAAATAAGGAAGATCTTCACCGATTGGCTTTATCCTAGTTCATACGAGAGCTATACACTCCCAGAGAAACGTTGCAAAATTTGGAACCGATTGGACTATTAGTTTTTGAGTTATCGTGCCCGCCATTCGCAAAAAAATGTTTAGAGAAAAACGCGTTTAAAGTTTGAGAAGCCCTTCAGCCGTCACTTGATGCTGACACAATAAATCGGCTATATCTTCAAGAGTTCTTGAGATTTTCACTTGAAATTTTGTAGAGACATTCTATAATCAGTGTAGATTTGAAATACATCAACAAAAATTTTGACCCCGAGAATGGGGGGGTCCCCTTAAAACAAAAATACGCTTTTTTGCATTCTGAGTCTTTTGTGGCTGAACATTTTAATGATTTGCTTAGCATTACAATAACGAACTCTTAGGCAAATAGAACCAAAACTATTTGTCTAGCCGCAAGAGACAATAGAGCAAACGAACAAATTAGCTTTGAAAGTAAAAGGCTAACAACTTTTTCAAGTTTGCATTAGTGACGGCAAGGTTTTTGTTTCGTTCTATGACAAATTGAAACCACAGAATACTCCAGGGAATTAGAAAAAAACCGCGAGTTTTTGTTCTTTGCCCTCGAATGTGCCTATTGGGCATATTGTCATGCAAATGTTTTTTCAAAGTTCGAATGCAACTCTTGAATTAGATTAACAAAGTAATTTAAGGCAACAACTAAATCAGTTCTTTAATTTTAGTTGAAAATTATGTAGTGTACGACGTCATAAATGTGGGGCTGTTTTCTTAAGAAATTGGGACCTACTTCAAAATGTTTAGATAGGCAAATTATTATTTGTTTCTATAGTTTAATTAAAATCTGCAATTTTTCTACAATTATCGTCAAAATATACGCACCACAATTGCAATTAAAGTGACAGCCACAATCACCACGACCACTACTCCAATGCAAATTAAGAACTGTGTTGTCTAGTCGCCATTCCGAATTCGAAATCACTTCTCATGGTGATATCGAACATTTTTAGCAATTTGCCCGAAACATAGTTTGAACTCGAAACGTTCAACAACGTTGTTGGTTAATTTGTGAATTTAAATTTTTAGTTTTCAGTTTTTCACATAGCCGTTGTTGTGAGATGGCGATTTTCCCAACTCCAATTCCCCTTGCACGGTCGTATTCCAATGTCTAGCATCGATTTTTGTGAAGTTTGTAATCGGATTCGTTATTTTTTCATTTGTTTGCTTTGTTGGCTGGTATTGGTTTAGTTCAAATATAGATTTGCATAAAACATAATATTCGAATTAAAATGGGTTTGCTTGGTTGCTTGCTTGGTGATGGTGTTAAATGTTCAATTCAAATTCTATTTTGTTTATTTGATTTCGATTTTCTGTTTTGTTTATTTTGTTTTGATTTGTTTCCTTGCATCACTACTATTTTCAAGTTATTGGTTTTGTATTGAAAATTGTTTTCTACCCCCAAACAACAACAACAGCAGTAATATCGCATATATACAAAACAGCAAATTATTCTTTATCTTGTTCAGAGTTTAACAAACTATCGAAAAATATCGATTTTTTATGTTTTTGTTTAAACGTCGTTGCTTGTCGTGTTTTGACGTTCGATATTGAAACAACGAAACACCTGAGAGAATTCATGTCTGTTAAAGACTGGCCTCACGGAGGCTGGAATCACTGAGTGTATTCGTGTTGTGATTGGAGTGCCCCATGACTGGATAAACCGAAATGACCTTTTTGCAACAAACGTTAGAAGCCGATGGAACTGTTATCGCAACAAACTGTTAAAACAATATAAATTGAGCTTATACATTAGGGTGGTATATCAGAATATATTGTATAAATTGATTTTTTGGAATTGCTATACTGTTTATTATTTGAAGAAGTGAATATGGCATAATCGAATTTGATGACAAACATTTCGTTGCAAGTCAAACCAAATATACAAGACTCCAAGAGTATTCGATGCCTCATTTAGTTGAAACAAAATTTGTCAAATAACGAAAATTGGGGTTCCAGTATGCGGATGCTATACCTAACCATTGATCAATTCTCATAATTTTGATTTTCTTACTAATAAAAACCTAAATGTTCAAATTAATAATAACCGTTATGAATGCTGAAAAGCGCAAGTCCATTTGGCCCCCTCGAAACATTACATTTAGGAAAATCCCTCCCATTCTCGACTTTATATATATGGACACTTCCGCAGTCACTTACTCGACTTTCAGAGGCAAAATCAAATTTTAAATCTTAAATAAATCGAAAACAATTACATTTTTAACAATTTTCCCTTAATACTTTTTTGTAGAACTTTAGGAGTACTATCAGTGGTAAATTGAGAGCCTCTAGTTTTTAACTTTTGGGATAAAAGCCACAAACTTTTAAAATTCTTTACATGAATAAGAGATACCAAGCATTATTATTGCACTTTCAAAATTTCAAAATTTGGCATATCCTTTATTTTTCTCGGTCACTCACGCGACATTTTTGATTTTGTTGTTTTTATTTCTGCAGTTTTTAGATTTATAGTCATTAAATTAGTATTTATGCTAGGAACTAGAAGAAAAAATGACAAATGTGGTCTTTCTTTGTATTGTTTGCCTTTATTTTACGTATTTAAGCACAATTAAAGAAACAAATTCTTCGACTTTGGTTTACCATTTGGCGGAAGTGCCCATATTTGATGATTTAAAAGAGAAGAAAAATCATAATTTCACAATTGTTCAATGGAACAACCGAATCCGAAAATTCCAAAAGCGTTAAAAAGAATACATGTCTTGCTTTCGTATGAACTATGATTATTGACTTCGCTCAAAACGAACCAAATGGCGGATCTTTGAAAATAGTTTTTGGAAAATCGATTTAACCTAGTTCATACGATAGATATACGCTCACAGAGAAACGTGTCGAAATTTGCGTTTAAACTTTGAGAACCACTCATGTCGTCAAATGATGTTAGCGCAATAAATCGGCTACATCTTCAAGATATAGTCTCAATGACCTACAGATGTATTCCCACATTATATGACCTTTTGAAGGAGTTCATTAATTTTTCTGAGCGAATACAAATAAATTTGCCCCAGAAGAATTAATTATATTATCCAGGCGAAGAAATTATAATTATATCACATACAACTATCTTGTGGCTATTATTAATATTACTATTGTTTTAAGGGGACCTCCCCCATTCTCAATTTTATATTTTTAAGATTTTCACTGGGCTGGTAAATAAATACCAATGCATGTTAAGGATTGTAATTTTACACTTATATAATTGAAGATTTAAAAGAGAAGAAAAATAATTTGCAAAATTTGGTTGTTGTTGTTTTTGGTTATTAAAGAAAAGTCCTTATTTTTGATGGCGGGCATGATAACACCTCACTGGAACATCGGAATCGGGAAATTCAAAGGGTGTTAGAAAGAGTACATGTCTGGCTCTCGTATGACCATTTTTTTTTTTCAAACCATTTTTTTTTTTTTTTTTTGGAATTTGCCTGGTTATGACCACAAACTAAGTTAAAAACTAATCACGTTCTTCATCGATTGGATTTATCCTAGTTCATACTAGAGCTATACACTCCCAGAAAAACGTGTCAAAATTTAGAACCGATTGGATTATTAGTTTTTGAGTTATCGTGCCCGCCATTCGTAAAACACTGTTTCGAGAAAAATGGGGGGGGGGTCCCCTTAAAGGACACTAATGTGACCCAAAGATCACATCAAGTGGATCTGACCAAAAAAATACAGTTGATATTGCCATGGTTGACCAATATTTATCAAGTCAATTAGAACAACAGATTCGTGTGACGCACATGATCCGAAAAGCTGCCAGTGCTGCTGAATGTTATTAAAAGTAATTTTTTGAAAAAAAAAAAAAAATGGAACATATGACCTTATATAATTATGCCATGTTTATTACCATTACAAATACACTTGACATGAGCGAACAAATATATAAAGAGGTTGTTAGAAATACGTCAAGGTACAAAGCATTCAATTATAGTAACTTCAGTACATTGTAAAAAATTGTGTGCCGGTTCGACAAACTTCGGTTTTTTTAGTGTACAATTTACATTAAATCGGACGAAAATATACAATACCTAATTATATATGGGTGCTATATATAAATCTGACCCGATTTTCTCGAAATTTGGCACAAGTCATTCCAGACCAGGCATCATTTTGCGCATATCGAAAGATATATAGGGACCTTGGTGTACTGTTTACATAAAATCGACAAAACTTTATATAGGATTCTAGACTCAATCGAGTACACCATGCTAAATGGCGAGCAAATCGAAAGATATATAGGGAATTTGGTGCCCCATTTACCTTAAATCGAACGAAACTAAATACGGGAGCTATATCTAATTCTGAACCGATTTTCACAAAATCGGTTTCGTGTAAATCGAAAGATATATAAGGACTTTGGTGCATCATTTACATAAAATCGGACGAAGCTATATATGGGAGCTATATCTAAATCTGAACCGATTTTTCCCAATTTCAATAGGGTTCGTCCTTGGGCCAAATAAGTGACCTATGCGACCAGTACTTTGTTTACAATTTAACATGGACAGACAGGCGGACGGACATGCATAAATCGACTTAGAAAGTGATTCTATGCATATTCTCAAATGGACGTTTCCTTTTGCCTCTTAAAAACATATGCACAAAGACATAATACCCTGTACCACAGTGTGGTGAAGGGTATAAAAACGAAACAGAAACTGCAAGAACTGCGAGAACTGCAAATGTTGACACAACATCACATACAACTGAATACAGTTATACATCGAACAAAAATATTAAGACCTACCATCCATCCTAATGTCCACAGTCATTAGTAAAGACCATTGATTTTATGAATTACAAAATTGCATTTTTAAATGAAAAATTAAGAAATTATACTTCAGGTGTTTGCGGAATGAATGCACAAAAATATATATACAAAAAATATGTTAATCTATAAGTGTTTCCCATTTAACAATCACATTTCAACTATTTACCCCTGATGATTTATGGATATGTCAAAACTGCTAGGATAGATAAATTCCTTAAGACAAAATACCTGTTATGGACAAAATTCTAGGAGTGGGAAATTGAACGCATATTATGATAGTGTAATCTTCTAATAGAAGCTATTTTTGATTAACATGATTTATAAAATTAGAGTCAGTATTGGCCAATGATTATTACATCCCATCAAAAAGCTACACTACATTCCATTCACCCTATACGTAATAACTGATCTTTCCCAGAAACTAAACTAGTTTCTGAACTAAATACTTTTTACTTAATGTCATTTCAATATACTGCAAAGCCGACAGATGTGACAAGTTGAAATTGACCGAACGAATGTCATCTGAAGCCACAAAACAAAATGACAAGATGAGATGTACAAAAACAAAACCAAAAAACAGAGTTCCACTAAGTGGCACCTTGTGTACTCCACGCTCGTACTTACATATGTAAAGTACGACAAAACTATGTGACACTTGCTGCAGTCACTGGCACCATACATCACTGCCACCATCACAAAACCACAAATAGAGTTCCATATTCTTCGCCATAAAGAGGAAAAATAAAAAACTTCCAATCCATAGCCTCAAACAAATCACAACACAATACCAAAGATAATGATAATCTCTTGGCAAATCTGAAATTCATTCAACCAAAATAGCCAATGTATTTAAATAAGAATTTTGTTGCAGTCTATAAAAGTATGGAGCCTTAGTGCAGCCGAACATCAACAATATCGATGGACACACATTTTGCCACAAACAAATTCACTCAAACGGCATTGCATGTGGTAATAAATTTATTAGCGTGTTTACATATCATCCGAACAGCGGCTAGACAACAGCATCAGAATTTGACTGGCACGGACAGTAAAAATCAAGTAAAAAATGTATATAAAAAGCAAATAGAATATGGAAACAGTGGATTCCACATCAAATATGTTTGTAAAAATTTGAACATTTCTCTAAGATTACTTCGTAGCTCTAATAAAGATGTTTACCCTAATTTAATATATATTAATGATCATGATTATATATTATATTTCAATTGGTTGATGTAGTTCTGCAATTCAACTTCTTCATATAAAATACGAAACAATATGGTGGCACTTGATTAATCAATCACTTAATTAAGCATACTGTTCGGAACAGTCTAACCTCTACCTTTCTGAAAATTACATGCCCACCGGAGGGAATAACTGTTGTAACGTACGTGAATGATTGTACGATCATGGAGTCCGGAGGTAAGCTGCAGGAACAAGGTTCTCAAGTCGCTAACCGGCAGTACAAGGGTAGGTGATCAAAAAAAATTTTGAAAATTATACAGAGATATGCCAGTCTGTGGTTAACTATGCGGCTTCCCGTAGTAGGCTAACGTCAGTGCTACGCAATTTGTGTCCCGACTCCAATATACCACTTACACGAGGAGGCGAATATGCTTTCTCTTCGTCAACACAACAAGATATTGTCGATGCAACATTAGCAATATAACATATAAAGAATAGACATCTACCGACCAGGTGTGTCAGGAAGGATCTTCATGATCGGGAGATGGAGGACCAGCACACTATGCACTAGGATCCCGATTTGTTTTTTATACCCTTCACCACAGGGTATTATGTCTTTGTGCATACGTTTGTAACAGGCAAATGGAATCGAGATAGACCCATGGTTCTTTTTGAGAATATGCATAGAATCAATTTCGGAGTCGATTTACGCATGTCCGTCCGTCTGTCCATCCATGTAATTTGTGAACAAAGTACAGATCGCATTTATGATCCGATTTGGATGAAATTTGGCACATCTCACGAACCCTATTGAAATTGAAGAAAATCGGTTGAGATTTAGATATAGCTCCCGTATATAGTTTCGTCCGATTTAAGGTAAATGGGGACCAAAGTTCCTACATATCTTTCGATTTGCACGAAATTTGGCATAGGGTACAGAATGTGTGCTAAGTTTCGTCAAAATCTGTTCAGATTTAGATCTCATATATATTTTCGTCCGATTTAATGTAAATTGTGCACTAAAGACCCAAAGTTTGGCCGACCGACACACAATTTTGTACAATATACTGAGGTTATTATAATTGAATGTTGTGTACGTTGAAGTATTTCTAACAAACTCTTTCATATATTTGTTCGCTCATGACAAGTGTATTTACAGAAATATTGTGGTTTTTCTGCATATGTCCGACCAGTCCGACTTTACTACTTTCCTTACTGTTTTTTTTTTTTTTTTTGGTTTTTTTTTCAAAAATACAGAAAGAGCAGAAAGAACGTTATATATTATTGCGTATTGCGTGATTTCGACATGAGGTTAAAATCAAAATTTCATATTTTTGCGAATATAATTTATATTTGAAAAATTCAAAAAATACACATCCGTATTTTTTTACAATGAAAACACGCATTTATAATTTTTCCTATGTAAAAAATTGCGGATGCGTCTTTTTTGAACACCCGTTTCTATATATGAAGGAGTTGCCAGATCGAAACAAAATTTAACATGTGTTCATAACAGAGATGGAAGTTTTTGTGCTAGGCTAAGAATTTTCCGAACTGTCCTCGTATTGACATAAATTTCGTGGTTGATACCATATAGACGGACACCCCACTATTATTCGGTATTTTGGGGATTTTGAGCACGTTTTTCAACCAACTCGGATATATTTCAGAGGTATATTTTATTAAGGTATGATATAGATTTATATCCATAATACATAAACCAACGATTTCATGCTGTTTTCATTTCACTTGATTTTAAAAATCTATCTATAAATCTTCACATTTGTAATCAGTGACCATAGCTCTATAAAACGTGTTAAAAAATAATCTAATTTATTACATTTTTAAAAAAATGTGACCGCCAATTTCTATCCAACCCTTTTTAAATTTTTACTTTTTTCTTGCATAATCGCAGTGAGAGTCCCCGAAATCCCTATATACCATATTTATTGTTTTCGTAAACACGCCACAAAATGGTATATCTGGCACATAGTGCAGAGGTTCAAAATAGAGCTCCTAGATTAACAAACCTATCAATCATGATTGAATTGTATTTAGACTGATGCACTAATGTTGCTACAACGACCCGGCGATTTTTGATATATGATTCATAAAAAATGAAAATATGTTAATGATATGGTGAGTATCTTTAATTGTTCATGAAAGAAAAATTCGATTCATATAAAATTTTAATTATCTATAAAAAAAGGCAACTTATCCACTGTACTAACACAGTCCACAATAGTTGAGAATTTATTAAGAACTCACACATGCAGACACACATCTTCCTAATACAATATCTTTCAGATACGGTTGGCTGATTAACATTTGGTAACGGATTGCATCGAACTATCGAAGATGCAGATAAACTTTAATAACAATTGAAAACCACTTTTCAGGCATTCCGACATAAACACCAGTCATATGTTTGTTTGTATGTACACATAGAGATGATATGTTTGACAAGAGTCAAGTGTCACTTGAATTTGTTTACTTCATCTCATACCCTGAACGCAATCCAAACACCCCTTGTATTCGATGGTTGGTAAAAAAAGAAGCGGTACAAGGAAGCAAACGGTGACAACAAAAAACCAACTGCGAGATTTGAAAAAGAAGTGCGGTCGGCTGGCCCCCTGAGGTGATTTCGCAAATTAATATGAAAAATTATGAAAATAAATGACAGTTTGTACATGAATGAATGAATGAATGACTGCATGAATGCTAAACTAACTAAACAAATATTCAAAGCCGAAAAGCCGAACAACAAATAATAGTTGCAACAACAACTTTTATTTTATTGCCTCATCGGTAGTTATGGGACAGACGGACAGACGTTCGTACGACCATACAGTCAAATGGTCACTCAGTTAGTCAGTTGCACATACAATACAGCTCGTGCGTCTGTATGTTTGTCATTTTGTTTGGGGTCTATTGAGTGCTCTTAAATAAACAAAATAACAGACATCATTGAAAATTAACTATACCCCGAGGTATGAACAATTTTTATTAAAGCTCTTTCATCATTTCTGATGATGTTGTCGCTGCTACTCCCTGTCTGTTTTTTTTTTTCTGCAGCTGCAATTGCTTTTATTGGCCTCTAATGTAATCATATTTTTCACAAGCAGTTATAAACAATTTCATCCTAAAGAGGCTAACAATTTTTCTGCTGTTTTTTTTCCTACCTCCCCAAAGCCAATTTGGCATTTTGGAAGTTCGTTTTGCACGAGTATTTCGTTCTATCCGTCCAATCGGCCAAGCATGACAAGCGATGTGGAAGAGTTCTGCTTCCCCATTTCTGCTGTTGTCGTTGTTTATTAACATATCATGTCAGGGTCGCATCTATTTGTTTGAATTATATGTCCTTAGTTGTTTATCTCATTTAGTTGAGGTTTCTTTTAGAAAATATCTGTTATGGGCAATAGTAGGTACGCTATAATTAAGAAATTTTATATAATTATAATAATAATTTCATTTGTAATGCCCTCATATTCAGTTCGTTTTTCCGTTTGTAACTCATCGGAATTCTTATTTCCGACCCTATAAATTATTATTTTATTGATCAGAGTAAAATTCTATACGTCTGTCTGTTGTATTAATTGTAGCCTCTAAACGAATGAAAATATATCGGCAAAATTTACAAAATTTGCTTTTGTCTGCAGCCAGGTCAAGTTCGATGATGGGCTTTATCGATCCACGTTTAGGAATAATCCTCACATAACGGCAACCCCTAATTTTCGGGTTTTTACGAGCAAGTTTTCCAAGAAAATTACATGTAATTTTGTATTTTGGTTTCTCATTATGAACTAAATCTCTCCCAATTTTTGTGTATTTTGGAGTGTTATTAGTGCTTTTTTTAGCAGAATTCGCTGTAATTTGGTATTCTATGTTCCTATTTGGTAACAAATCTTCTTACCATAAATTACTATTATCCCTCTACCACAAGGTCGAGTTTATATTAAATTTGTCATTTGTTATTCTTGATCAGAATAACATTCTAAAATTTATGCAGGTCCGTCTGTATATCTCCCATATAACCCACCAATATTCGGTATTTTGGAGATTTTGGACACGTTTTTCAACCGAAGATTCTGTAATTTGGTATTTTGAGTTCTCATTGCATAACACATCTCCGTGCTAAATATCAAGCTAGCCCCCACACAACGGTACCCCCCAATATTCAGTATTTTGGGATTTTGGACACGTTTTTTCCAACCGAGTTGGCTGTAATATAGTTTTTTTTTTTTGGGGTCCGCACCAAAAATTGTTAACATTGACCCCAGTTTCAGGGCAGTTTTCATATAACGGTACGCCCAAATATTCGGTACTTTGAGGATTTGGGACACGTTTTCAACCGAATTGGCTGTAATTTTTTATTTTGGGATCTCATTGTATAGCACATCGTTGTACTAAAAATTATTAAAATAAACCCAAGTTTCAGTGTGGCCCCCATATAACGGTACTCCACACCTCTTTACTACACATGATTTTACTACCCAAAATGATCAATATTGATCCCCATTTTGGTATATCCCCTAGCCCTCCTATAAGGTAATCATTTATTTCTCACGTCTTTTTCTTTATATTCAAAGTCCTATCTCCCAGAAACCCCAATAAATCTGTATCAGCAAATATTGCATGTTCCTTCCCTGATCCCCTAATATTTCCTGTTCTCATATTTTGAAAAAAAAAATTGGCTGGGAAGATATTTTTTGTATAATGAAAGTAACCGAAAATGGGCACATTTTAAGGCAAAACACAAATTGTAATAAGTATATTTATTTTTTGTAAATGTTGGAGGGTATCAATCTAAAAAAAAATTCTCTGATTTTTAATGGTGGTTTGTAAAGCTCCGGGTAGAACGGATAAAAAGGCAGTAGGTCGTGTAGTATATTTTAAGTTTACGTGACGTGATAACAAGGTATGTTAAATAACTTTGTCCTGACGAGATCAAATTGGTCGCTGAATGAGTAGGACATCAATTTATGGTTATCGTTATTTCCAGATGCCGGCGGAAGATAGGTTGTTCCTGAAGATGGGCTAAACTCTCTAACGTTCCATGCAAGGTTTTACACAGCAACAGGATTGCTACAACAACAACCCACTAATCAAGTAAATTCACACAAAGCTAGTCGATCAAAAAAACCTTCCAACTTGAACATTCGTACTGAGAAAAATTGGTTTATTCTCCACGAAATTATGGCGCATGGTCATCAGAAATGTGGCAAACTTTGATTGTGCACACCACTTACCCAAAAGTTTAGGGTGTCTTATTTATAATACAATGCAATTGAATAGAAATGGTAATATAGCCTAATAGTCATAGACAACATTCTAGGGCCCCGCTTTGCTAGGGCACATTTTCAATATAGCTTTTGAAATAATCTATTGTATCTAAGTCAAGATTATCAAAACCCCGGAATTTTCAAGCTCCGTGCCAAATACTGTCCACTTCAGTTTAGAACAGTTTCGTTATTCATTTATTACTTCCAGCTTTATTGCTGAAAGCGGAGGCATTATTCACATCTTAATAAAGCTAAATGTTTGATTCCTTTGTCATGACGAGCGTTGAACGTGGGGCAGGCCAACAAACGTGGAGAAAAAAACCAAGACACCACGAGATACAAAAAAAGACGCATCATTACGAATATAAAGTGCTTAAATGTAATCAAAGTATCAGCTTTGGGGTATTCCAAAAAATAAAAAATAAAGAAAATTTGCAAGTTTCGTTGCAAATGTACTGCAAACGTGTGTACTATAAATGGTAACAATAGCGTAAAAAAGTACACAGACACAAACAAATGTTGGAACCACAAAACACACAATTGACGATAATGTTGTAGACGCAGGCATAAAGATCATTTTGACAAAGCACCAGACGAATGGACAATATCATAAAGTACATCTGTTTAAACAACAGCCTACCGACATAGATATTTTGCACTGTCGTGACAACAACCGTGAATCAGGGCGACCTGATTTGCAGTGACGGTGGATGCCCATTAAAATTCTGTTCATAAATCAGCGGCAGTAGCAGAGGCAGGAGTTATTCTCTGCAGCATCAAAATATTTTAATGGATCATCCATCCATCCAGGCAGGCAGGCTGGCAGACAACCAGCCAAAATGCAGGATGTCAGATATGTTTGCTTGTAAAAATATGCTCACATCTATATATATATATAAGTTGTTCGTTCACTCAGATTCGTGGCCTGCCAACAAATGAGTTGTAATGAAATTGAAATTATTCATAAAATAATAACATTAAGAACGCAACAATGCATGCAAAGTGCCTTGGAAAGGAAACTTACCGCAAGATATGTACTTTGACCCCGCAAGCGAGGTGGTGGTTCCCGATATTCTTCACCATTTTCAGCAGCTTTGTCGCGCCTGCAAAAATAAAGAAGAAAACAAATATTGTCATAATAAATAAATTTTATTATGTATTTTATAAGTAATATAGAAAATTAATAAGTTAAGAAACTTGACTAACAATATTTGAAAATTTTCCATATAGTTAAGTATAAAGAAAGGACATCTATAAATTATGTAGAAATAAAATAATTAAGTTACTACTGTTTTAACAGAGCAATACGCATTATTTTAGTTCCAGTTTGGTACGTTGTGCAAAAATTCGTCCCAATCGGAAAAACGTTGTTTATTGGTACAACATTTAGATGAAATCGGTTGGAAATATATATGGAAGTTAAACCTCAACCGATTTCAATCCAATACTCTCTGCAATATTTCATGTAAAGCGAACAAACATAGGCTCCTCGGTGCACCATGTGCATAAAATTTGATGAAAATATATATGGGAGCTAAATCTAAACCGACCGACAGACATAAAACTAAACTTAATTCAGTAAGCTGTGCAAAATGTTTGTGCATCACTTACATAAAATCGGACGAAAATGAATGTGGGAGCTATATCTAAATCTGAACCGATTTTCTCCAATTTAAATAAGGTTCGTCCTTGGGCCAAATATGTGACTTGTGCCAAATTTCATTCAAATCGAATCATAAATGGGAACTGTACTTTGTTCACAAGAATACGTGGAAAGACAGACGGCATGCATAAATCGTTTCTAAAAGTGATTCTATGCATATTCTCAAAAGGAACCATGTGTCTATTTCGTGTCCTTTTACCTGTTACAAACATATGCACATAGACATAATAAACTGTACAACAGTGTGGATAAGGATATAAAAATACGATTGCTAAAGAAAGTATATACAATTTGATACGTTGGGAATGTGCTTAGTTGAGACAAGTGTCCGTCAGTCTTGCTAGCTGGTGCGCAAGGTCGTTGGTGAGAGCTAATCTACTAACTATGCTGCTTCGAAATTCTCATAGACATTCCATCCGGTATCAATATCCCTCGACACATTGAAATTCAAAATTAGTTTAATTTTTGAACAAATCTCGTATTATCAACTAACGATTTATTAATCAAAAATCATCTGGAAAAGGAAAAAAAATTAATCTGTTAAACCGCAGCATAAATCTATTAAATCTCAACACTTTTTAACAAGTGTAAAACTGGAAATCACCAACTTATGTCTGACTGGAATGTGATACGAATTTGTCAGACAGGCGGCATTGTTGTCAGTTTAATGTCAGCAAATTAAATGTATTTTTGTATGCAATACGCCCCGGTTGGCGCATTGTTTAAGCAACGGTATCAACATCTCACCCCCAAAACACACATGCCTACACGCATACACACACACACACAACAACAACAAAGGAGCCAACAGTAATGGCGAATTGGCAACCGAAAGAAAGAACTTCGAAGAAAATTGGCTTTTGCCACAATCAACTAACAAAAGTCAATGACGATGTTGATGAGTAGACAAGAACAGCAATTGGTATTGTGTGAGTGAGTGTGTAACAAGAATCCGCCAAGGAAGTCTACAGCTCACCTCACTTCTTCCTTTTTTGTCGACTACACTCGTGTGCATCCTGCCTGATTTCTGTTACAACAATAGCTATTGACTATCGTCGAGGATGTCAGGTTAACAAATTGTTGCAATTTACTCGAACTCGAACTCCAAACCAAACAACGAGATCAGCTGTGCTATGGTCTAGGAATAGATGCACGATTATGTTTGCCAACCTTGAAAGGAAGACATGGTATCAACATTACAGGAAGGGGAAGAGATTAGTTTGCTGCTATAGTGTTGAAATTACGGGACTCTTTACAGTGGTTTTAAAGGGCATTATCTATGTAATATTTAAGATGTATGTATGTTAATTCTGAAAAAATAACTAATCTTCTGTTGAAGCTGATGTTTACTGAATTATAAAATGTAAAATGTTTAAAAAAATTTCGATAAAAGTAACTCTTTTAAGAAGTATCTCAAAAATGTGGCCCCAAAATATAACCTGTGTGAAATTGAAGCCTAAAAATGCAGACCAGAACTTTATGAAAAATTGAAGAATGTAGAGAGGTTTCAAAAAAGTGTTATTTCGAATTACCCAGTATTGCGGTAGCTGACTCTTTCGAAGATTTTATTCTTTGACATTTGGTAAGTATATCATGGATCTGATCAAATGAGACCAAAACAGCAGTCGACATTTTTTATTCGAAGACAATTAATATTCCTGGACAATAATTTTCGCTTTGGAGGTGAGTAGATCGTAGTGGAAAAAATGATTCGATTAAAATTCAGTCGATGAAAAAGACTGATTAATGAAAATCACTATTAGTCTAGAAATATAGTAACCCTCGTAAAAACAATGCATTCAAAATGACAACACTTTTTAGTCTGTTTTGATGAACCTTGTCGGACCACAATGCATAAATTCTGATGGTAATTTCGATCTTTCGAGACAAGAAAGTGATGTGAAGAATAAACCACTTGCACGTTGAAAATGAACAACTGAGAATTCTGCTGCTGAAGCCCAAAATGTTGAAGAAACCCCAGGTTTATCCATTCCTGGTCGTTCATTGACATTTTTTGCATACAGACTTGGGTCTTACGGCTTCAAAAACTGTGATTTTGCCGATGGGGTCCCTAATGGATGAAAATTATACAACTCAAAATTACTAATTAAGAATCTTTATGTGGTCTGTAATATACTTTGATGCGGTATATTGTGTCCGATGGCGATCCATTCATTCATAGCCTTAAGACTTAAAACCGCGATGTCCGCTTATTTGGATGTCAATTGTCATTGTGACCCACATATACCTAGGCCGCATGTTCTCAGAACTCTCTATTCAGGACTCTAAGGATTGGATAAGTGTTTTGAAAACCCCCTCGATATCAAGGCAAACATCAGGCGGGTTTCCACTGATCTTCCCTTTACGTACGCATGTTGTTTGTTCCTGTGCGTATTGTTGTGTATGTTGCTTTTACTCATAGGGTCGACTGTCCTTTCCACCGTTTTGAGTTAGACGTTAGGCTTATTGGTTGATATGATTTTGGTGTTGCGAATTTTGCCTTGCCTTTGGTATTAAGGCTACCCTAGCTTCCCGTCAGACTTTCGGAGTGTACGCAAACTGTAGAGTTCTCCTAAATATGATGATATATAATCCGTCTCCTTTTGTAATAAAGTGGAAGACATTGTCTTCCTCTGCTTTGCATTGTGCATCACGCTCCATTTGTCTATCAATCTTCTGTTCCTTGTATTTTTCCTCCCTTAGCATATGTACATATGTGACTAAATCAATAAGCAACATTTTTGGTTTTGAAGGTACGAAGCTTGCATCAAGTTAGCCTTTTGAAAGTTGTTCCTCTACAACTCTCCCTGGAAATGCGGTTCTCTCAGCTTCGAAGCATTTGTGCTTGGAAACGCCAGTTCCACTTTGATAATTTATGTCAGTAACCACTGTCCTATTATACTAAAGCATTTTTGTCGATGAAACATTAAAGGAAGTTTGTATCATTATCCTTCCACTGTTTACACTCCCGACACAAATTGTTACAAAAAATAGCGCATTTGTTTATGGTGATTGTGGAGGAGAACAATTGAAAAAAGAGGATTTGTAAAGCCACAGTTATTTGCGGTATACCGAGGATAATACCAAGCCATTGAAACTTCGACTAACAACGTCTTCGCATTCGTCTTTGTTGATGCTAAAACTCTTTTCGTATTGGGATGTTTGGTTGCCGCAACCAAACATCGCCTTTAGTAATCAACGTTGCAATGAACGAGTATACAAGTCTAGTAGACTTTTTGGCCAACCACCATCATTAACAAAATTCTACTCGAAATAAAATACCAAAAATGAAAGTTAAATTTTTAATGTTTGATATTTTATGTTTATTGAAGTCCTTGCCGAGGGAGTCTAGCATTGGAACACGTAGCAGTTGCTTGGATTTTGGTTACACATCTACTCAGCCCATCCATCCACACATTCATTCAACCAAACCACTCTGTTGTGGATTACGAATAAAATTGTTTGAAGAAGGCCAAGGGTACTCAAGCAGAAAATTTATTGCATTTGTAAAAGATGCGAGAGTAACAAGTTAAAATGTTTATTGTTGTTGTCGTTCTGAGCTATTTATTTTTATTTGTTGGCAATTGTTGGAGTTGTTCGTAAAAATTGTAGAGTGGAGACTTACCGCAATATTACTTCGTCTGTTGTCATGATGACGTTTATTGTTGCATACTTTTAGGATCACCTTAATTGGTTTCACTACAGTCGCTGCTATACTTATCGAGATATTTTCTGTAAAGAAAAGGAAATTATATTAACAACTATTTCAATTATTATAAAAACTGTGTATGTTAAATGTTTGAATATATTTGTTAAGAAATTTTAAATGTCTTATAAAGAGGCTATACATGTATCATAGAAAGATGAAATAGTTAATACACCAATGTTATGGAAAAACAAAGCTGTGAGTCTCATACAGCGGACCTTCTGTCGTAACATCGCCCAGGAGCTAAAAATCGACCATAAAACTGTTTTAAACAATTTACACAAAGCTGGATTCAAAGAAGATGGATCGTATTTCCATCCGCGAAGCCTTGGCCAAACGGAATTCGAAAGACCCATTCCTTAAACGGATGGTGACTTGAGATGTTAAATGGATCACATACGATAAATCGGAGCGAAAGAGCGGTGAAGCACCTCAAACGGATGATAAAAAAACGGTGCATATTTGTCCCACATCGGACATTCCGAAGTATGTTAAATAAAGCCCTACAGTTCATATAAAAATAATGGATTTCTTCGATGAGTCCAATCTTCGGACATGATCTAAGTTTACTGAGAATATTACGATTTAAAAAGTTTGGATCCATTCGCTTAATATTGGTTTAAGTTTGAAAGAACTATTACGATGTGTATAGTTGTGTCAAATCGGATATTCTACACTATTTCTTTTTTTTCCTAATGTTGGCCCTTACTAGTAGGAGTCGACCGATTTTCTCCATTTTCGAAATTGATTTGTGTTTGAAAAAATAGTATAATGTGCAAAGTTTGGATCAGATAGGAAATACAATTCGCCTAATATTAGATTTTTAAATACTGAAAATGATGACCCATTGTAGAGGAGGTGCAAGAAGGAGTCTGCCAAGGGGTTCCAGCTTCGGACTCGATCTAGGCTTGGTACATGTAATAGGTTCAACAACGATTGATTCAAAACCGATAGTACGCAAAAATTTCATAATTTTGTGGGGGAGGAGAAGATGTGGACCGATATTCCCATCTACAAACTTGAACTATGTGTGGAAGAAATATTACGATATGCATCCAGAATTATCGTACGTACCAGCCAATGTGTATATTCCCTCATTAGCCATAAGGCTGGGAGTATAAAAACATCAAATCTAAACATTATAAAAAAATGGTAATAATGTATAAATAACTAAAAGTAATTAAACAAATAATATTGTCATCCACTTCTCGAAAATTGTTAATAGTAGGGGAGACTGGGGCACCTTCGGCATCGGGGCACCTTCGGCAATCGCGTTTTCGATATGAAGCTCTCACCGTACATCACTTGTTTCGATACACAGGTATCGAATATCGAAATAAATAACTGACACAAAGTTTGAAATTTCTAGCTAATAAGCTTATATAGATACAGGGGTTTTTGTATTTTTATAGATGTTTCTGTAATATTTCAATTCCATTACGTAAGTATTTCGTGTATAAAACTTTTTAAATTTTTAAGACAATATTATTAAAAAGTGGTTAACTACGATGTGTATTATTATAGAAATATTTAAAAATATAATGTTTTTACAAAACTGATCGAAAAAAATGAAAAAACTATAAAAAGTACATTCGGGGTACATTCGGCATTTTAAAGTGGGGCACATTCGGCCATATACAGATTGGGCAATATTATTTCCTTAAAATGTTTTTGAGTTTGTCTTTATAAATAATCCTTTAATATAGTTCGAAATTGCATATATAAGATCAAACGTGCTTGTATTGACGAAAATGCGATAGAAAACCCCTATTTCTGATGGTGTGTGCGACCTTGAGATGTAAACGTCCGCCGCTAGAAAATAAAGTCCCATAATTCAAACATTGTGTGTCGTATTAAAACCAAATAGAGCCTTTAGAGGATCAGAATTTCAACCAGACTGATAGCGATGACAATTACCCGGCTATGACTATGGTGCCGAATGTGCCCCATCAAATGCCGAAGCCACCCCGGGTTGGGGCACATTCGGCAATTTTGACTTTTTTTACAAAACTGTACAATTTTTTAACTTATTCTATTTTTTATATCTTTTTGGTACTATTTTTTATAATTAAGTGTCCGAGGACAATAATCAGCCATAAAGTTGTTATATATGTTGAATAAGTACTGAGATATAGACCTCTAAAAAAAAAGTGCCGAAGGTGCCCCAGTCTCCCCTAATGATTTCAAAATTGGTTCCCCCACACCGCTTATTTTCCGTGGGGCATTGACTTTTATCAATACAATTGAAACGATACACAACTACATATCAATAAATTATATCACACATGTAAAACAACCATTAACCACTCGACACCTCAAAAGAAGTACCGAATTATTTCGGTATGAATGGAATACGCCAGCCAGCCAACCATACATCCAACCAGCTAGTAAACAAATTTGCCACGCATTCAAAATATAAATTCAGGCAATATTTAACATCAAATAATTTCTTCTTCCAACAACCTTACCACACTCTTTTCGTTCGTTTCATTCAAAGGTATGTGTCGAAAATTTGCAATTTTCAGAGATATTTGTTTACAACGACAAAGAGAGGAGAACATTTAATGCATACCAAATACCGTGAGACATGCACAACTACTCCAAATCGAACATGAAATAAGGTAAATAATACGAAATGCAAAAAAAAGTGTATTTGTGTGTGTGGCTAGAAGTCGCCCACAATCAGCGGTAGCAGTGGTGGTGGAGTAACACTTGTAACATGTAAGTAATAAATTCGATATTCTTGTCCGGACAATATCATAGTGGGAGTCCAAGGAATATTGCGATGAGAAAATATACACATGCACATATTGGTGAACAGAATGAAGTAATTCGTGTGGCGGTTTTCGACAGTAAAATCACAATTTTCGCCCCCAAAAGGGCGACAACATGTGCGTTACGAATTGGCAAGCGTGTATATGAGGGATTTCGATTTTTTTGGCAAATGTATGTACGTGTATTCGTATGTGAGTACAAATAAACAATTGAACCGGAGGTCAAATATATTTTCGGAAATAATAACAAATTACTAGTTTTTAACGCCGAAAAATAATATTGTAATAATATCCTTATCGGAAACTACATATTATTATATTATAATAAGTGTTATAGTGTTTAATTTTTTACTTTAAAGAAGTTTTTTATTCAAAAAAACGGTTAAGAGAAATTCGATAAAAATACCGAATTTGGAGATATATCAAAACATTTTTTAACATCTCGGAATGCTAAAATGCGGCTAAAACGTTTAAAATATTGACTATGAAACATGGAACTATTTCGATAATCTTCTATACATATATAGGTGCTACCCAGAATCTCGGGCCAATATTATTCATTTTCAGTAGGAAAATGTTCTACCAAGTGAGGACCCAAATACCAAATTACAGCTGATTAGATTAAAACGTGTGCCCAAAAGCTTCAAAATGTCGATATAAGGAGCTACCCTTAAAACCAATATTGATCATTTTTCGTAAGAACATTTTCTATCCAAGATGACAAATTATACACAATTACATTGAAAAATGTGTCCAAAGGTATCAAAATACCGAATTTGAAGGTATGGAGGATACCCTAAAAAGTGAACCGATATATCTCATTTTAAATACCAAACATACTAAAAGTACTATCCTTAATATTGTGATATCTAGGTGGACTTTAGTTTTTAACCCATGCTTACTCAAGAACGTCTCTTTAAAATTGCAAGTGAAAATCTCAATAAATCTTGGAAATTTAAACATTATACATTAAACATTAATTTTAAGTGTTTTTTGTTTGTGATCGAAATAGAAGTTTTCCAAAAAAAAAAAAAATATTTATAGGTCCGCTATTTCGCTAATTGTTTAGCCAATTAAATAATCCTAGTTCTTGACAGAGCCAGATGTGTACTCTTCCTAAATGCGTCGGAATTTTAGGTTTCGGGTGTTCCCCGAAACAAAATCATAGTATTCGTCATGAAATTTGGCCCAACTGATTTTTTTGTTACTTGAATCGTTATTTTTGAATTTGGAAGAAATCGGTTCAGATATATAGCACACATATATAGTTTCGTCCGATTTTATGTAAATGGTGCACCAAACTCCCAATAATGGTTCGATTTAAACGAAATTTTGCACAGCATACTGAATTCAGTCCAGTTTGGCATCTTGAAGTTTTCCTGGAAATCGGTCCATATTGAGATTTTTGGTAAATGGTGCACCAAACTTTCAATATTTCTGCGATTGGCATGTAATTTTCTTATAGATTTCAGAATGTCAAGTGTATGGTTTTTATTGGCTCAAATATCTATGTAGATCACATTTGTTTTTTACCCGATTCCATGTTAATGGTCATCCAAAGATGGTATGTCTCTTCTATCAACAGGATATTGTACACATTATCATTTTTGTTTGTACCCAAAGTGGTAAAGGGTATCATATAGTCGGCCCAGTCTGACTTTTGATCTTTCCTTACTGGTTGTCTTTGAAAGCATTCATCCTTCTGTGACATTTTTCCAAATTTTGCGCTAATATTAAGCAAAATTAATGTACTATTTGCTTTAAAAATTTCTCTCTTTCATCCGAAATGTTGTCGACAGCAATTTTGCTCACTACATATTTGAAAACAGCACCAGGTTTTTTTCTTTTTGTTACCTTCTTTTCGCCATATTTCAAAAAGTTCGATTTTTTATACGGAGGTTGCCTAGATAAAAGAGGCATTACTCGTAAAACGCAAAAAATCGCAACTTGAAATAAACTTAAATTAACTCATTACTTATCACTTAATTTGTGTGCAAAATTTCAAAGAGGTCATATTGGGTCATTTTTTTTTAATAGCCTACTGAAAGTCAATCTATCAAATTACATTAACTTTTTAAAGTCTTCATAGACTAAAGGGTTATTTTCAAGTATAGTGCCACAAACATAAAAATGTTTAGATTTAATATAAACATGCTCACTTGTATCTATATTTTCCATTTTACACTAATTAATTATTGTAAACACAATCGAAATAATACGCACTCAAAGTTGATTAAGCCTCACAGAAATATAAGCACATTTATAGAATAAATTGCATTGAGCGATTGGCATGCACGGCCAGCTATGTAACGGTACTTTATATTTAGCACTAACAAATATCACGTGTATCTATTCTAGAGTGTTCTAAATACAAAAACAACAACAACTCGTGGATAACGACACTTTGATTTTCTCCAATTTTGCACAGAAAAACCGGTCATTTGACCTATAGTGCAGTGTTCGGAAATAATACCTGTCATTTCCACGGCATTTCTTTAAATATAACAAAATTTTGTACATTTATGTTCTTCTTTAAGTCTTCAAAGTAAAGATCAAGAATATACACTGTATGGAATCTCTGACGAATCTTTCAAGGTGACATAAAAAGGGTATTATTGAAGGCTACACCTATAGATGTAGCCCATGATCAGAATGGAGTATTCGATTACATCTTTTTTTTCACAACCCAATGTCCTTTACTCTACCATATCTTGGACCATGCCTTCTCTTGTCACAAATGGTAAAAATTGCACATCCTAAAATGAAGTCTGAATATGGGAACTAAATTTCAAAATGTTAAGTCAGAAGATAGTGTCTAATGGGCAGCTCTTTTTCTATCTTAGGCCACAATTTAAGATCCTCCGTCTGTACCTTCTTCAATAAAAATTCCAGCCCCGACTTTCCTGCTAACTGGGAGCCATCTATGTAACAGCAATTTCCAGGGGGCATAATTGCTAGCGTTTCACATATTTTGACTAATCTTATTTCAGGTATACGATATGACTCAAAACTGCTAATTGAGGACCCGATTGTGGCCTGCAATATATATTGGTGAGGTCTGTTGTGTACGGTGTCGATACTCTCGTTCATAGCTTTATGTCTTAAAGCTTCGACGGCTGCATATAATAACTAATAGCTAATATTCTGACCATGGGGTTGGTTGCATTATTGTGTTTAATACATAAGTTATTGAAGAAAATATGTTTTTTTTATTTTGATATTTCACAAATAAAATACGCACTGATATTAAAAATAACGGAACACCGTATTTGGCCCCCAGTCTACACATATGGATTTAAATTTTGCATGCCCGAGAATGGGGTTGAAGTTGAAGAAACTCATTTATTCGACACAACAACAATAACAACGCCACGTAACTACACCATGGACGGACAGTGATGCAAAATCACATGGATCAAACGGAATGGAATTCACTTCACTTATTAGAAACACATGTATGCATGTAAATTCTTGCTCGCTCGTCTGTATGGGAAAGGAACAACTGCTGCTGCTCCAATCATTCCGTGTGTGCGCTCGCCCAATGAATGAATGATGTGCTGTGGCATCTTCGATGTGGAATAACTGAATAAACAATGACTTCTGCACTGAAACATTAATGTTGCCGTACCGACAGACAGACAGACATAGCACAGTGTTCAGTGAAAGTGGTTCCTATCGTCACTGGGTTCATTGACGATGCGGGATATGATTCGATTCACTACTATTTTAGGAATTATTCAACAATTAGCTGAGTCATTGGTCTGCTGGTGTTTTATTTAGAAGCTGCCAACGTTACAATGCTGACATTCGAAAGGAATTCCCTGAATATTGAATACATGCATATTTCATAGAGTACATTTACATACTCCCATATTCTATACACTACACTCTCTATTAATTTGTTGTAAAACGTAATATAATTAAGTGCTAATGAAATCTAATTATTATGAAGCTGCGAGTGGGTGACTATTTCGCTAGGTAGTTGATTTATGTATTTATTTGTTTGTGTGTGTACAAATTGACATATGTATTTGAATTTATTTGCATTTGTGAAAGGTCAATAATCTTAAAAATATTACATTAGTCTTAAAATATATTGTTCTGTATATGTAGAGCAGAAAGTTTTTGCTCATAGCTATAATAGTTGATGAGAAAAAGAAAATCTCAACAATAATATCGGCAAGGAGTGGATCAAATCCGGAATGGGCTGAATTTATAACAATATATAAACCATTCAAACAATTTCATGCCAATGTTCGCTCGAAGGAACATTGAGATAAAATTGAATGAACTTAAATATGTAATCTACATCAATCCATAAACATGCTTTTCTCCAACCTATGCTAAATTTAATTTCATTCCGGCAGATTTAAATTCGTTTGCGTACAATGGGACAAATATATGGAAATCGATTTATAGTATACTTATAGTACTTTTAAAAAATCAATTTAAATCAAAACACGTTCAAAATATGTGAATATAGAAGCTACGACTGCATCTGCACCAATTAAAACAAAACGCAATAACGTCATTCTAGTCTCAATTTGATGCGTTTTGCAAAATTCCGTGTCATGGGAGATATATCTAAATCTGAACCCATTTTCACGAATCTTACTTACTTAGCTGGCTTGTTACAGAACGGTTGTTCCATAAGCTGAGCTTATAAAAGATTTCCAAGCGCGTCGGTCTTGTGCGCAAGTCCACCAATTTGGAAGACCACGTTCCAAGATGTTGTTTTCTACTTGGTCTTTCCATCTAATTCGTGGCCTTCCCCTTCTACGGGAACCATCACGAATCTTAGTACGCATAATTCCAGACTTTATTCAGTACCCCATACCAACTTTCGTGCAAATCAAATGTTATATTGGGACTTTGGTACACCATTTACATAAAACCGACCAAATATATATGTGGGAGCTATATATAAACCGATTGATAAAAACCGATTTATATTAACTTGAGTAAAATGTACAAAATTATGTGCCATTCGGACTAACTTTGGGTCTTTAGAGCATAATTTACATAAAATCGGAAGAAAATATCTATTAAAGTATATCCAAATCTGAACCAATTTTCACGAAACTTGGCAGTCATAACTTTAGGCTCAATTCAGTACGTTATGCGAAATTTCATGCGAATCGAAAGATATATAGGGACTTTGGTGCACCATTCGGACGAAAATATATATGGGAGCTATATCTAAATCTGAACCGCTTTTTCCCAATGGGCCAAATAAATGAGCTGTGCCAAATTTCATCCAATTCGGATTATAAATGCGACATATACTTTGTTTATAATTTAACACCAACAGACAGGACAGACGGACGGACGGACATGCATAAGTCGGCTCAGAAAGTGATTCTATGCATATTCTCAAAAGGAACTACGGGTCAATCTCGTTTCCTTTTGCCTGTTACAGACATATGCACAAATACATAATACCCTGTACCACAGTGTGGTGAAGGGTATAAAAATGCGGCAATAAATGTTTTGTTTTAATTATATTTTTGACATAGCATATCTATTACGGCAGATCAAAGCAATCTATTTATTTATATTTTTATGCAGTTTTATTTATTTTACAAAATTTAATTCAGAATATATATGGACTTGTTTTAATCAATAAATCCGCCAAAAATTTCAATTTGCGACAGATCTATTACCGGTTACTCTCGAAAAAATCGATAACTTTTCTTGAACAATTCCGATCGGAAGATACAGTAGGCATGATTGTATCGAAATTAATAGTCGAATAAAAATTCACTCGATATCGACTGGCATAATTAGTCCCCAATTCCAATCCAATAATGCAAATTTTATACTCACAGCTCTATGGCTAATGTGCCTCATTGAAATATTGGTTTTAGTCCCCATGTTTCTTCGGACCAAATCCGTTTCACACAATTTGGAGTCGATTTACAAATGTCCGTCTAGTCGGCTGGCACGTATGGTAAATCTCGATTCGATTTCATGCAAATCTTGCACATCGAAATATTTCTTCCTAACTTAGTTCAAGTTCGAAGATAGGGTACACTCCTGTTGTTGAAAATTAATTTTATAATATCATGCGAACGGACTATCCGATTTAAAACAAACTATCCAAAACCAATCATCTTTACCAAGCCTATATCAAGTCCGAAGATAGGACCCATTGTTTCATTCCTTCTGGTACTTACCCCACAAAGGAACAATTTTTCAATATGCTTTGTAAATCTTGTATGAAACGAACGGAATGTCCGAATTTTATCCAACCTTTGCTCACCGTAATATTATTACTTAGCCTACATCGAATCCATCGGCCTACTTTTTCTGGTACCTCCCTACGAAGGATCAAAATTTAAGAAAATTTTAAATGTTCGATTTGATGCACATCGTTATATTTCTTTCAAAATAAATTCAAGTTTAATCAAGATAATCGAATGTCTGATTTCATCCAAACTTCGCAAATCGTAATTTTTTTCCAAGGCAACCTTATCTTGGATTTTTCCAAAGATGGTCAACTCTGTGACCTCATATGAAGTGAATAATAAAACCTTTTATGTTTTATGGCCAATGATACCGTATTGGACACAAATTTTCAGTGGATGTAAATTTCCATGACAGTTGTCTCTTATTTGCCTCTCTAATAATATTAAACAGTATTCGAGTGTATACAACTCTCATAATATTTTAGAATATTTCGTCTTTCATATGTTGGCAACTTCTATAGATATTATTTTCTTATAGATCGATTCGTCCAGGCGAGATAAAAAAAGATCTGTATAATAAGAGGTAGAGCCTAGTACCAAGGTTTCGTGACGTTACAAACTCTTGCGGCTACACAAACTTATGGTTGTTGTACACAACAATAGTCGAAGGGAGTAATTTAATAAATTCGGAATAGCTTTGTCTCGAAACCATCAGAAACGATCTAATGTGTCCTGTCGAAGAGGCTAGATAATATGGGTGTTGAGTATATTATCTGTAATGGACTTTCCTAAAAGTTTCCGGATCCTAAAGAAAAACTATGCTGGTTTGAGATACATTCGTAATGTATATCCTCAGTCTCTGTGACATTTCACAATATTAGAATGGCAATAAAAGCCTGGTCCTTCATTTTACGATTTATTTTCAGACTGAAGAAATATTTCGCTGACTTTATAAGATTTTCCACTAAAGTGTATTATTATCCATTAGAATATATTTATCGTGAATATATACTTCTCCATTTCAAAGCACAAAATGTTCCACTAATTACTTCAAGTGTGAGAAATATTCCAGCTACGTATTAATAACAGAACTCGTTAGCATTTAAACCATGTCTACAACAATTCTCACCGAGTATTTCTCCTGACGATGGTACTCAAACAATGACAGCCCCGTTTTTTATTGCCGTCATATATAAAGTGTCGAAAGAAAAAAGACAGAACCATTAGCAAAACACCGCCATGAATTACTCGCTTAGTAATTGATATTTTGTAGAGTAATCCACAACCTGCATCAAGCTAGCCATGCTGAATGCAATGTTAAGTCCAACAATGGAGTGGTCAACCTGTTTCCCAAGAACTTCACACAATCAAGGCAAGCACACAAAGAAAGGGAAGAAAAAAAGAGAATCGAAAATCAGTGAACCACGATCAGTGTTACATTCATTGTGGCACCATTAACCCGCAAGAACTCATTGCCGAAGAACTGGGACATCGAACAGCAAGTTCAGTTGTATTAAGAAAGACAAAAAATGGAAAACGAAACAGAAAGCATAACAAAACAAATAAACAAAGTCGTAATGAAATTCGCAAAATCAGCAAAGTATTGATAAAACATAAATGAAAAAAAGATATAGAGGAGAATTTTGTAAGCGTTACTCTGATTTTTCTGAGATCTACAACAAAACTGAAGAGAGTGAAGTTTAAAAGAGATTTTTGTTACATAGCGTAAGAGTAACCATTTTCTTAAATTCCACTTATGTATGAAGGCACTTCCAGATGACATTTTTGGTAACAAGTTTTCTGATGACTATCCTTTTAAAGTAATTTTCCATATAAATTTCATAGGGTATTTGATACCGAAAATCCTAAACTTATGAGCATAATTTTAAATATTTAAATACTTTAAATCAAATTTTTGGATGCGACTTGTAAAACGAACATTCATTCATAGGGAAAGGTTGTCATATGCTCGTATTTAAATCATTATATGTACATAGAGGGTGATTTTTAATAGATGTAGGAAAGTTACAAAAACACATTTGAATATTTTTTAGAACAATAGTCGAACGTGTTTTTGCAAAATAGTCGAACACTTTGTTTTTCTCGAATATAACAAGTTATGTGGTTTTAGTGTTTTCTTTAGCAAGAATGTACGTTTAGCTGTAATTACAATCGGTGACTTTTAATTTTTATTCATTTTTGAAGCCGATAATTATTTTAAAATAAAAGTATTCAATGTCGGGTAATGTTGACCACTATAAAAAGTGGGGCCTTTTCATGGGGACGAGTTGGAAACATGGGCGCATTTAATATGCGAGGAGGTATTCTATCCTCCGAAAACTCGATATGCGAAATTACAGGTGCTTCGGTTGGATAATGAAGCAAGGAAGCAAGGGGCGGTACCCTTAAATGGGGGCTATTCCAAATCATGAACCCATATATTTTCGCATTTATTGTTACCCAAGAGTGCCATAAATTGAAATTTATCAATGCAATGAAATTTTTATAGACAAATATATATAATGTTTGACCTGCAATATCTTTAGCCAACAAATCTACTATGTTATAAAAACAATATGTTTTTATATTTTACCGCTGTTATGCCCACAATATCAAAAAAAGAAAATGGTGGTCCACATTACCCGAAGTTACTCTATATACTTTTCTTAACCCTTTGAGCCCCGATTTTTTCCGTAAACTTTTATGTCCACAGATTTAATGCAACTACCCTGATATCGCTACATCCTAGCATTCGGGAGATACAGTTCTTTCTGGAAAATAAAAGTCCAATATCAAGAAAACCAAATGGAAAATCGACGGATAATGCATTTAAATTGTTCTCTATATTCTTTTTTACAAGAATCAAAAATAATTCTGATGGCGGAATTCGTACAAATCGAATACGAAGTGAATTAAATAATTTGGACTGTATACACAAATTAGTACTGTACACATATTTGCCTTCCTCTCTTTATTGAAAAGCTCATAACTTAACCAAAATTTTGAATTTTTTAGATTTTTCTTTTGATATTTGTCGTCCATAATCAGATCTGAACATATGAAATCCAAAACATTTTGTTGCCTTTGTGCAACATTGGGCCATACAGGGTTAAATAAAATTAATGTGTGAGAAATAACATGTTTATACAAATAACACTGTTGTCCAGTGTTATTTGTCTTGAAAACTAAATAAATCATGGGCACCACCATAGACCAAAATCCTTATTTCGACCTGATTATCTAGTGTATTTCCATACACAATATGAACCAAACTAAATATAAAGATACCGCCCTATATTATGTATATAGGTGGTCCTAGGCGTATACCTTAAACCGAAATGACTGTAATTTGGTATTCCATATATTACAGTCAAATATTGGGTAAGTTTCTCGTATCAATGCGCAAGATACGCCTGTTTATCTATGAAAACAAATTAAGAAGAGAAGGTTCTTTTAAGTCGGGTAAACTTCTTTCTTTATATATCCTACACCGCGCTGTGGTACATGTTTTATTGTAGTAATCCGAATGAGATGCAATTTGACATTGCTAATTTAATTGGTTGGTCGTATGCAAATTGGTGAAAATTGTTTCGGGCAATTGAGAAGAAATTTTGCATAACGTACCGAATTACGTATAGGCTTAGGTATGTTAAATTTTGTTTAATTCAGCTTAGAATTAAATATATCATGCACATGCTTTTTCGTCCGATTTCCTGTTAATTGTGCAGATTTAAATATACGTCCCATATATATATATATATATATAATTTCACTAGACTAAATTATGCACAGCACTCCAATATTTTTACCATTGCACTATGGGCACAATGAAAGATTTTTGAGCCAACAAATCACTGGAAGCAGTTGGACACGTATAAATGACCAAAATATGCAAAATATTGGTCCAAATGTACTAGACCCTCAGCCTATGGTTTACGGTTTCTGATTCAATGTTGTTTACCAAAAGTAGTGGGCCAACGTGTCCCATCTTCGAACTTGATCTAGGCTTGGTAAATATAATACGTTGTACAAAGTTTGGTTAATAACGGATAGTAAAAAATTAATATTATAAAAGATATTGGATATTATTAAATGAATTTTTACCAGAAGTAGTGGACCGAAATTCCCCATCTTCGAACTTGAACTATGTTTGGTAAAAATATTACAATGAGAAAAGTTTGGATGATATCGGTTTCTCACTTCGAGAGTTATTGTGCGCACCAGCCCGCCAGGCTGAAGGAGAATGTTGTATCATTTTTGCCGTATCAAAGTGTATATTCCCTAATTAGCCATAAGGCTGAGGGTATACAAATTTGTGGTTTTTCTATTATTGTTCAGTCAATATCTAAAAAAAATAATTGTCACGATATCTTCGTCAGTTCATTCAGTTTTTTGTTAGTGATATTCTCCCCAAAAGCTATTTTTAATAACTTCTTTACAAAAAAGATTTATACCCAAATCTCTCTTGCATCGAATCGACGTATTAAGGTAACCAATAAACTCTCTTCATTGCGAATTTCTTTGCTGCCTTTACATCGTGATTAACAAGGCATTTGTTAACAAATGTCAGATTTTTTTGAATAAGATATAACATTTGTGCATAATTATAAAGCTAATTGGATCACATAAGAGTAACTTCCTACGGAACTACTACTGTTTAAATAATAAAAGTATCACATCTGAAGTTCATTTCCTTGGTAAGTGAATTGCCGAGATTATCGATCTCATACATTTAAATAATGCTGAGCCATCAAAATGTTTACACTAAACGCTATAATTATATAGTGCACGTATAAATTTCGATGTTTATATTTTGAGAATAATTTTATGTGTCTATGGCCACAAGTGCGGATGTTGAATATTCTTCAAGTACCGTTCGTTCCTATCGAGAAAACACACAAGCTATTCACGCACACACACATACACACGAAATGAATTATTACGCCTTCTTACAATTGAAAATTATTTTGAAAATCATTTTTTCTTTAATTTTTTCACACTCACGCATGCTAACGTTGTTGTTGTTGAGTTTTCATTAAAATGGTTCAATGTCTACCGAACAACCGCTCTCACTCCCTCTTCGTTGGTTTGTGTGTTGCCCGCATCTTCAAATAGCTTTCCATGTTGTTGTTATTATTACTTATGTTTGGACACATTTTCCTATTTTTCAAATTGAATAAAATTGAGACTTTATCTCGATGAACTTGATGTTGTGTTCAGACCTCAGACAAGAGGAACAACCAACAACAACAAGAGGAGCATCATCGTCATCATCAACCATCATTGAACCCTATATGAAGTGGTCCGGTGCAAAAGATGAAAGTGCTTTCACTCGTAGAGTTTGTGCATGAATACAACATGTTGAGAGCGTTTACATGTCTTTGAATACGGTTCATGAATATTTTCAAGTACATTCTGGCTGTCATGAACTTTCATTACATCATGTTGCGTTGCTAAAATACATCTAATGCAAAAATAATAGCGAATTATGTTTAATTAACAAGATTAAATGACAAAATTCAAATCCTATAACGATGTTCAGTAGATGGATCAAATCGGATAATGCATTCACTTCATATGAAAAGTACATATTTTCAAAATGTTGAACCTTTATGTGGAAAATTCACAAGTTGAAAATCTTGACGGTACCAGAAGTAGTGGAACGATGGGTTCAACGTCGTTGTTGGTGTAGGGTTGGTAAAAATATTATGATGTGCAGAGTTTGAGTTAATTAAAATTATTATTTAGCTTTCCACCTCATTTACTTTATCATTCAGCTGACATTTTCAAGTTTTTAACATTCTGAAACTTTGTATGTAAGAAATAAGAGGATGGGATCGACGACCAAAGCGTCGGTCGTGATTTAGGGTTTTGGTAATAATAATAGGTTGTTGACACCATCTGCGAACTTAATCTAAGACGAACGGACATATTAAAATTGACGGAGTCTGAAACAGATTTGGTTCACAGATACTCGGGGTCTTCATTAGCCTTATGGTCGACTTTATATACCTCCATAATGAGGTGGGCCCCGAAAAAATTTAAATACATTGTATTGCGGCTAGGTCACCATACCTTATATTAGACAAATCTGCCAAGGTTGATTTGTGCCACTGATGTCGTTCCACTTTTGAGTGACTTTCCTTCTATCATTTCTATTCTTAATAACATTGCTAATTTCTTCACCACAACTGTGTGAACTCATAGACAAACTGATGACGACCGATGATTATGATTCCATAATGAAACTCTGCTTAGTGTTTCTTTAATGATACAATTATGATAGTTCATGTGTATGCGTTCGGGTGTGTGTATTTGTGTGCAGAAATGAATTCTTCTTGTAAATATGTGCGGAGGCAAACAAGTCTTTTTCCACACACAGGCACACAAACGGATTCGAACTGCATCACACAGCTGGTCAGTGCATTGACTTCTTCGCATTGGCACTTATTCTCCGGCGCTCTGTTGAACATCAAGGCTCAAAGAGCTCTGGAAGAGGTAGTCAAAAAGTTAGTTTCTGGCATTAATGTTTGTTTGTCTGCGAATGAACGTTATTTGAATAATAAATTTGTGTTTGCCACTTAATTAAAAATGAACTGAACTTGTTCCACCATTTGTTGTTTTTTTTAATATACGATTCATATATTATCATTATAATTCTGTTATACGTAAATATTCATGTAATTTGTTCAGTTTACAAGAAATATTTAGAAGTTCGGAGGAATTTTAAAGGTTTGTTTTATTTCTGTAGCAGTCGACTGGATCATTACATTTACACAATAAAACTAAACATGGAGACTGTTATATGGAGCAAGAACGGGATATTTGGAAACCCTCACTAATTTTAAGCATCTTAAGAAATCACTACAATGTTTAATAAAAGTCAGGGCAGCAGAGTCTGAACAGATATTGAAGTCGGCATACAATAGCAAATATTTCCCATATAATAATAATTGATAGATACTAATTTGATGTTTTGGGTTTAAAGTGTTTGAGTGCAGTATAGTTTTTTTTACATTTTGGTATACAAATGAATTGCAAATATAATCCTCAATTCTATTCATGTTTCCAATACTACACTCAGGTTGAAAAAATACGGGCACCCATGTTGAAAAATAAACTAGGCTCTATTTTGCAGACGTTTTTGATTTAGAGACGGAATTTCAAAATAAAAACACACACTTTAGTTAGGAAATGTGACTAAAAATCTTCAAAATACCTTTAAGGGGTGGGGTATTATTTTATTTTTTTTTTATTACAAAATGGCATAAGTGCGTTTTAATTAATGAATAATATTGTATTCTTTTTTATATGTGAAATTCAAAATAATGGAAATGCTCAATATTCATCGATCTGCTGTCCAAAATATTATATTGATTTGTGCCTCAATATAATATGGTGGACAGCGAGAATCGAAGCCGAAAACCAGCGAGAAAAAATATTCTATATTAGAGATGAAATGTTTTTGCCCTGAAAAGTGGCCAAAGCTAAGTGCACCTAAACTTGCTGAAATCGCAGAGAAATATTTGGAAAAGAAAACAATTCGAAGAATTTTGCGTAAGCATGGTCTTCATGGTATAGTTGCACTGAAAAAGCCATTCATAAACCCGAAAACCGGAAAATCCGATTGGAGTTCATTCAGGAACACGAAACAAGGATTTTGCATTTTGGAAATCTGTTATTTTTTGCTAATGAAAGCCAAATTAAACTTATTCGGGTCGGATTGACCTAGTAAGGAATGTCGTAGAGCGAATAAAGCCGTGGACATTTTGGATATCTGTAATTTTTGCTGATGAAATCAAATTTAACTTGTTCGGGTCGGATGGACCAAGTAGGACGGCAGGACGAATAAGGAGGCTCTGTAATGGTATGGGACTGTATAAGCGATGCCGGAGTAGGAAATCTCGTTTTTCTTGAAGGAATCTATACTAATAAAAGAGTAAAGTGATTGACTGACTGACTGATTTAACGATTCATCAAAGCCCAGACGAAACGGCTGAAGCTAGAATCTTTAAATTTTGGGTGAGGGTCACTCTTGGCCCAAATGTGACAGATAAGGCTGGGTTTTTGGAAATTCGTACTAGAAGGGAACGAAAAGTACTAAAAAGTACTAAATATGATATCATTTGTATTTGGCGAACCAGTAGAGCTAGAACTCTGAAATTTGGATTGAGGGTCACTGATGGAGTGTAGGATAGATGTACCAAAGGGTTTTTGGAAATTCGAACTACAACTATCCGAAAAGTACGAAAATGTACTAAATTTGGTACAATTCTGTAGCATGAGAACGGATAGAGCTAAAAACTTGAAATTTGGAATGCGAATTAGGGTTGGGAAGTAGGGTCGATATAAGGAGATGGTTTTGAAACCGTGTACACATGTGTACGAAAAGTACTATATGGTACTAAATTTGGTACAAATTTGATTTGGAGGTACAAATGGAGCTAGAATCCTGAAAATTGAAAGCAACATTACCGTCGGAGTATAGGATTGTGATATGTACGTAGTTTTGGAAATTTGTTACTTATGTGTACGAAAAGTACTAAATCGTACTATAATTGGTACAATTTGGATTTGGGTGAACCGATAGAGCTGAAACAATGAAATTTGGAGTTAGGATCATTTTAGGGGTGTAGGATTGGGGTCAGGACTCAGTTTAGTACTAAATGGTACTAAATTTGGTGCAATTTGAATTTTAGGTGAACCAATTGAGCTAGAATCATAAAATTTGGAGTCAGGATCACTGTCGAGGTGTAAGATTAAGATATGCAGGAAGTTTTAAAATTTTGTACTTATGTGTACTAAATTTGGTAGAATTTGAATTGTGGTTGAACCGATACAGTTGGAATCCTGAAATTTAGATTTTGGAGCACTGTGGGGGTGTTGGTTTGGGTTCAGTTGGAAGTTTTTGAAATTCGTACTAAATGGTACTAAATTTGGTACAATTTGAATTTTGGGTGAACCAATAGAGCTAGAATCATGAAATTTGGAGTCAGGATCATTGTTGAGGTGTAAGATTGAGATATGTAGGAAGTTTTAAAAATTTGTACTAATGTGTACTAAATTTGGTACAATTTAAATTGTGGGTGAACCGATGGAATTGGAATCCTGAAACATAGATTTAGGATCACTGTGGGGGTGTAAGATTGAGAAATGTAGGAAGTTTTAAAATTTTGTACTAATGTGTACTAAATTTGGTACAATTTAAATTGTGGGTGAACCAATGGAATTGGAATCCTCAAACTTAGATTTAGGATCACTGTGGGGGTGTTGGTTTGAGTTAAGTACGAAGTTTTGGAAATTCGTACAACTGTGCACTAAATTTGGTACAATTTGAATTATGGTTGAACCGATAGAGTTCGAATCCTCAAAATTTAGATTTTGGAGCACTGTGGGGGTATTGCTTTGGGTTAAGTTGGAATTTTTTGAAATTCGTACTAAATGGTACTAAATTTTTTACAATTTGAATTTTAGGCGGACCAATGGAGCTAGAATCAGAAATTTGGAGTCATTTGTTGAGGTGTAAGATTGAGATATGCAGAAATTTGTGCTAATGTGTACTAAATTTTGTACAATTTATGTTGTGGCTGAAGCGATAGAGTTAGAATCCAGAAATTTAGATTTACGATCACTGTGGCGGTGTGGGATTGGGTATTTATGAAGTTTTGGAAATTGGTACTACTGTGTACTAAATTTGGTATAATTTGAATTGTGGGTGAACAGATAGAGTTGGAATCCTGAAATTTTGATTTTGGTTTGGGTTAAGTTGGAAGTTTTTGAAATTCGTACTAAATGGTACTAAATTTAGTACAATTTGAATTTTAGGTGAACCAATAGAGGTAGAATCATGCAATTTGGAGTCAGGATCATTGTTAAGGTGTAAGATTGAGAAATGTAGGAAGTTATAGAGATTGGTTTTTGAAATTCGCACTAAATGGTACTAAATTTAGTACAATTTGAATTTTAGGCGAACCAATAGAGATAGAATCATGAAATTTTGAGTCGGGATCAATAAGGTGTAAGATTGAGAAATGTAGGAAGTTTTAGAGATTTGTACTAATGTATACCAAATTTGGTACAATTTAAGTTGTGGATGAAGCGATAGAGTTGGAATCCTGAAATTTAAATTTAGGCTTACTGTGGGGGTGTAGGATTGGGATATGTAGGATGTTTTGGAATTTGGGTTAAGTAGGAAGTTTTGGAAATTCAAACTACTGTGCACTAAATTTGGTACATTTTGAATTGTGGGTGAACCTATGGAGTTGGAATCCTGAATCTTGGATTTAGGTCACTCTGGGAGTGTATGTTTAGGTTAAGTAGGAAGGTTTGGAAATTCGTACTACTATGTACACAATTTGATACTATTTGGATTTGTTTGAAACGATAAGTCTTCAATCCTGAAATTGGGGAAATAAGCTTTTCATTGGAGTATATGAAGTATATAGCAATGGAAAGCAATGAAAGTGAAACGGTTATACGATTTCTGTTGGATGGTTGAGGTAGGTACTTATGGACATTTATAATAATGTGTGCCACTAAACTAAATGTAACTAAATTTGGTAAAATTCGGATTTAGAGGTCGAATCATGAAATTTGGTACTTTATGGTCGATAATAATGTGCATATTGATTAATTTTTCTGACATATGCAGTATTATGTGAAAATAACATAATATGTTAATACATGTTTAAATTATTCTCACATTCGCTTACGAAGTAACAGACATATGCTATATGATAAAAATTATATCTATACAAATAAAAGAGTAAAGTGATTGACTGACTGATTTAACGATTCATCAACGCCCAGACGAAACGGCTGAAGCTAGAATCTTGAAATTTTGGATGAGGGTCGCTCTTGGTCCAAAGGTGACAGATAAGGCTGGGTTTTTGGAAATTCGTACTAGAAAGGTACGAAAAGTACTAATCTATACTACTAAAAGAGTAACGATTACTGATTTAACCATTCACCAACACCCAGACGAAACGGCTGAAGCTAGAATCTTGAAAGGGTTTTTGGAAATTCGAACTATAACTATCCGAAAAGTACGAAAATGTCTAAACTTGGTACAATTTCGTAGTATGTGAATGGAGTGAGATAAAAACTTGAAATTTGGAATGTAAAATAACGTTGAGAAGTAGGGTCGATATGAGGAGAGTTAGGAAAGCGTGTACTCATGTGTACGAAAAGTACTATATGGTACTATATATGGTACAAATTTGATTTGGAGGTACAAATCGAGCTGGAATCCTGAAAATTGAAATTAACATTACCGTCGGAGTGTAGGATTGGGATATGTACGTAGTTTTGGAAATTTTTACTTATGTGTACAAAAAGTACTAAATCGTACTATAATTGGTACAATTTGGATTTGGGTGAACCGATAGAGATGGAACAATGAAGTTTGGAGTTAGGGTCATGGTAGGGATGTGGGATTAGGGTCAGGATTCAGTTTAAGAAAATAATACTTATGGGTACTAAATGGTACTAAATTTGGTACAATTTGAATTTTAGGAGAACCAATAGAGCTAGAATCATGAAATTTGGAGTCAGGATCACTGTTGAGGTGTAAGATTGAAATATGAGGAACTTTTAGAAATGTGTACTAATGAGCACTAAATTTGGTACAATTTAAATTGTGGGTGAACCGAAAAAGTTGAAATCATGAAATTTTGATTTAGGATCACTGTGGGGGTGTAGGGTTGGGGTATGTAGGAAGTTTTAGAAATTTGTACTAAGTGTACCAAATTCGGTACAATTAAATTGTGGGTGAAGCGATAAAGTTTGAATCCTGACATTTTGATTAAGGATCACTGTGGAGGTGTAGTATTGGACTATGTAGGAATATTTGGAAATTGGTACTAATATGTACTAAATTTGGTACGATTTGAATTGTGGGTCAACCGATAAAGTTGGAATCCTGAAATCTGGATTTAGGATGACTCTGCGGGTGTAGGATTGAGGTATGTAGGAAGTTTTGGACATTGGTACAACTATGTACTAAATTTGCTACAATTTGAATTGTGGTGGAACCAATAGAGTTGGAATCCTGAAACTTGGATTTGGTTAAGTAGGAAGTTTTGAAAATTTGTGCTACTGTGTACTAAATTTGATACTATTTGAATTATAGTTAAGATTTTATCTAATTCATGATTTCAATTGGATTGCATGATGTAGGTAGTAATGGAAATTTTTACTTATGTGTTCTAAGTGGTACTAAATGTGATACAAATTGGATTTAGGTGAACCGATAGAATCCTGAAATTTGGAATTCAGATTGGGGTATGTGGGAAGTGTTGGAAATTCGTAATTATGATTGCTAAAGTAGGTAGTTAATGAAATTTATATTAATGTGCCCTAACTGATACTCAATTTGGATTTGGGTGAAGCTATATTAGATTTTTTTTTCAAAATAAGTATTACAAGAGTACAAATGGTAAAAAATTACAACAAATTTAGTATAGGGTTGAGATACAGAGGTAGATAGAGAACATACTATGGTAGAACATTCGTACTATATGGTTCTAAAATTATAATAAAGCTAGTTATAGATAAACATTCTAAAATATAATTTCAAATGTAGAGCTAAAACATAGGAATTGGGGAAAACATTTCAATGTTATCAAGATAATGCCCCCAAACACAAGACTCAAATCGTTCGAGAATGGGTGCTTCCAAAAGTGATTTAAAACTCCTCATCACTCCCCAGATCCTATATAGAACTTATGGAGTACTTTGGAGAAAAATATTAGAAACCCTTACATCTCAAGTATACCAATTAGGTATTGGTATTGCTCACGGTACAATTCAAAATGCACCGCGCTCCTCCTATATAGAAATACACAAAAATTATATTTTACATATGTATATTCAATAAATTTACTTATGTATATTCAAATGAACAGTTCTACATACCTTTTTGAAAAAATCAAATAATGTATTAATCCAATTATTATCCATAAAATGCTGATTTAGTTTTCTGCTGTTTATTTGCTTCGAATTCTATACCGTCTAGCCTTCAAAAAGCAACAACAACAACAATGAGAAATAAGAACAAATTCCTTTATACAATATGCAATGAACGAACACAACACACCGGAATTCTTAAATTGTATGATGCACTTGTTAACTCAATTAAATCTGATTGTTGTTGCATTAACACACATATAGATGATAAAGAAGAAGATGAAGACGATGATGATTGAGATGATCATTATTACTTTAGAAACACCCACACACACGCGCATCCACCGGATCAACTATTGTTGTAAATTATGCTTGCACTATATTCTCTGTCTGGATGGAATAGTAAGTCGATCGGATATCATAACACCACGGCAGTTGTGTGACCAACAACAATTCAAGATCACCGCACAAAGATCGGCATTGACAACACGAAAACTTCACGCTAAATGACTACACAATACAATACCGAGATTTCAACCAAATTTGTTGGTATACACTTGTGTTACTTTGGAGGGCTTTTGCGGCAAGACGACATTTTTGCTTGCATCTACTCTAAGATTTCATAGAAACATAGAAATTCGAAACAAGTATGCGCATTCTTCAAAATAAAGCGCACACACACATACACACTCAGAGATACAATGATGTATTTTATTTTTGTTATATTGGCATTTTTTATTCCATGTTTTTTTTTTTTAATTTTCCAATGTTGTTCTTAATTTCGACGCAAAACACTGGAGACACAATGATAGACATAGACAGACGACGAAAAATTAAACACACAATTACTTAATATCCGTTAGATATTCGTCAAGTCGTTTTGTCGTTTTCCTTAGACATATTTATGCAAAAAACTAAAACGAACATTGCGCGCACACACACCCACTATCAAAATCTACAACTGGCTGATATTCGCAACTGGTTACTGTTGTAGTTTCTGTATCAGTCAGAATCATATGTATCTACAACACGATACACAACCGACTGGTACTTTGGTCGCTTGTGGCAGATTTGCGTCATGCAACACGAGAATATCCAACTACATATATTTATCGAACACGATGATCAAGCGTAAACGAAACGAACGATAACCGTACACAGCGTAATCACACCGCAAAAGTTGTTTACAAACTAAACAAGAACGCCAACTGGAGAATGCCGATTGTTGTTTCTTGTTGTTGGAATTTTCAGATTTTCTTTTAATGCATCCATCAGTAGAGTGAGGCAAAACTTGTACCAACTCTCACGAAGAGTGTACCGCAGAGTGGCAACCGATTCTCCGTAGCAACCAAAAAAGAAAATGTATCTGAAGAATAATGCAACAGCAAGCAATAACAAGAGAAATCATACACACATTATAAGAAAATGTGTGCAAACGACAATCAGACCAAATGCATTTGAGAACAAAATAGTACCAGCATTAAGAGTATGGAAAAAAATAAATTTAATCATAGTGGCGCTTAAGAGAGATCTGTGAAGAGAATTTAAATTAATTTTGTTGCAGAGAAGGAAAATCAATTGCGGGAGATTAATTGAATAATGTAAACAAAATCATAGGAATTTTTGTTTATTATTGTACATTTGTGTCGAAAAGGCAATATTATAACGTATATTTGAGATGAGGGTGCGAGCAGATCTAGTCCTCCAGAGAGAATGTGTCTCTTACATTAACCTAATACCGACGGTGTACTACGTTTAGTGCGTTATGTTACTTCTTTCACATATTTTACAATATATGGTACCTCTACTTTACACTCATTTTACTTTCACACCAAATGTTTATGCTCCTATTGTATCAATTTGATCAAAATTACATGCTCAGTTGTATATAATTTTGGACCATGTTTTGACAATGTTCCACCACATTTTAAGTACAGTATTTTTCGGTTAATTGCACATCAATTAACCGAGGAACCAATTATCCGAATACGCTTAATTGAATAGTTTGTTCAATTACAGTAATCACGTATAATCTGATGAACTGATAATGATTTAAAAAAACTCCAATGTCAAATACAAATTACGCTTTCTCGAAGTTTTTCCTTAGCAATAAGCATATGTTTGGAATTAGTAGAGATGCCACCCAGGGATGGTCCATGTGACGAATTTTTAGGTTTTTGACTGTCAAAAAGGTGTAAACGTCGAAAACGTCATATACCTGTATAAAATGTAATAAATGTAGTAAACGTCATTTATTTCAATATTATTACCATATACAGTTATTTTCAAGAATATAAATTATTTTTACATATATTGGACTATTCCTTACTAAAACTGATAAAAATTATAAACTTTTTGGGGAAGAAAATTTTAAAAATGTTTATATGGATTTGAGTAAAACGTTCGTAAATTCCAAATTGATTAATGGAAATCGCTTTTTGTCGAAAACCTAAGGGTTCTGGGTGGGTTTCCGACGTCAGAAATGTATGTCATTTACGTCACTGTTTCAGACGGACCATCTCTGATGCCACCTAGTATTTTTCACAAATTATGTCAAATATGTATGTAAAAAATGACAGATTATCTTTCAATTATTATTATGCAATTAACCGGTGAAAAGTAAAAGGAAATTTATTTTTGAGAGAGAAAATTTACATGTATTTTCCTATCAAATATTTTTTGCCCCATCATGTGGTTCAATTAAGCGTGGAAGACACTAGTCCTTCTTTCCAACTAATGTGACTTGAATACGGCAATTGGCATCATCATATTCAAATTTCGCACATTTTAAGTATTTTTGAGGTTGCTTACGGCAGAATATTGCAAATAGGTCAATGTTGCTATAATTATTGGGTAAAACTCCTTAAGTGTTGTGTCCTAAAAATAGGTTTCAAATACACACAAACCCAAATAAATTTGGTACGGCTATCTATCTAAATTTGCCTCGAACTGCCCAAAGTGGAAATTTAAACCGAATAAAATGACATATACATTAGAACTTTGCACCGGGTTAAAATAATTTATGAAGATTTATTTGAGATATATGCAATGTAATTGACAATTTAAAGCCACTGTATTAAGGAAATCCAGTACAATGTAAACGTACTATAAACTTAATAAACGGCATTCTCGACTTAGTTCGAAACGCTATGAGAAATTTCGCATCGATCGGACAAACGTGAAGACTTTGATGCACCATTTACATGAAATTGGGCGATATAGGACCTATATATAATGGGTCGATTACGGATGGCAACCATAGTTTAGTTGCGTTGCCAGTTGCCAAATTTGCATTATGGATGGCAACTGTTGTCAACTTCAGTTGCATCAAATATATTTTTTTGGCAACCATTTATTTCTGGTTGCTGTTTATAATAACTGAACTTTGTAGGCTTCCCATAATGGTTAATATTACTACAAAAGAACAATTGCCCGGATGGAAGCTCACCCAAATGTAGCACGCGGCGTGCGGACTTTTGGTCAAACCAAAGCCACTATCGATGATGCGTGGAAGGCCATTTCAGAAGACCTTAACTGCTATGGCTCACCAACACGCATTCCAAATGAATGGCAGAAAGTGGCGAACATCTTCTTTTGGGTCCATGATATGTATGTGTGTATCATCAACACATCCGACAACACCCTGGAACTTAGTTTTCGAATAAAAAAGTTTTATTCTTCCCTTTTTCCTCCTCCGTTAATTTAGATACAATCAACATTTTACACAGTTTTTCCTCTATTAGCCGGATAACTTCGGCGAAAACCACCGACATTGTCGGTTAAGCCATGCCAAGTCATTGCTATGGGACTTTTGAAAACTTCCCTCCACAAAAAACATCAGAGCTGCACACATTTTTAAGAGAGGAGGAATTGCTGTTGACCGACAGGCTTTTCGGAAATCAGGGTTTAAGGCTTCATCTATGTACACAACGGTATCTTTTGGTAGTCGAAAATACGCCTTCAAGCTAATATTAGCAGTTGATTGAACATTTCTCTAAACGTCAGCATCTACTCACAGAACTGATGGTAATTCTAATAGATTTATCTCTTAAAAGAGAACTTCGGACAAGCGAAAGTCGTTGCGCTTAAACGAAACGACTGAAAAATTGTGAAATTTATAAATCATATTATAAATTGAATTGAATAAGAACTTATTTTTTCGTAGACATTAGCTTGGATGGTTGGAAAAATCTGCAATATAATTTTAGGGCTGCACATAAAAATTTTAATGAATTTCGTCGCCCTTACGAAAATGATATTTGTTCTCTTAAACGGCGTTCGTTTCATATATATTTGTGTTTTTTCAAAAAAGTCTTTCTCCTATACAGATTTTCCACTAACCGGTTTTTCTTTTAAGCGAAGCAAAGTGTTTGAAAATTCATATTAGTTTAAAATTTTTAGTTTCAATTAAACGATTTTTTCGATAAACCGGCGTTAGCTTATCCGAATTCGACTGTAATTAGTTTTTCTAAAATATTTTATTCAGTTTTTTGTTTGTTTACAATATTTCTAGTTGTAGAAATGTCAAAACAGTATTATCGACAGCAGCTGAGAAAAGTTGATATTCATAATGTTAAGTTTTATTTCAATTGCGTTGCCAGTTGAACTCGCAACTGGAGTTTGGTTGCTTTCCATAATCAACCCATAAATATTCACCAATTTGGGCAATATTTATCAATCGCGATTCTACATTGAAGTCGGTGACAATGCTAATTTTTCGTGCCGATTGCAAAATTGTTATGTACGTTTACATGAATCCAAACGAAACTATAAGTGATAGCTATATCTATCTGAATTGATATAAATCAAATTTGGCCCAAGCCAAATCTGAGCCGATTTAACGCAAACCTAACACATTGTCGGAAATCATGCCCACCATCGAAGGAATGTTCTTTAATTACAAAAAAAAAACAACTACAGAACAACAAGAACAAAATTATGTCAAATAATTTGTTAGCCATTAAGTCTTCGAATACATATCGTCATCATATATGCAAACGGACGTAACTACAGAAAAATTCGAAATTGACTTTTTGTTTGATTATTGTTCGTTTAATCAAACTACATGTTCACACAAAAATTTAGAATTCTAACGTCAAAAACTGCGATATAATTAAAGAAATTCAAACGGTCGTAACTACAATAGTATGTTTTTATAAGTGCGAACAGACGTAACTACACTCCTGTAAAAAACTAAAACTGAAGATAGAAATTCTGAACTTATATTAATGTAACTTCTGGGATGTTTGGTATTGAAAATGAGATACGTCGGCCAATTTTGTACGGTATTTTTGCTTCCCGCTGGGTGGAAAATCTTCCTGCTAAAATTATCAATATTAGTCCACTTTATAAGGTTGCCCCACTAAAACGTTATATCCAAAAGATCTATATTTTGAGATGTTCTGCCACGTATTTTAAACAAATGGGGTGCAATTTTACCCAGCGCCCCCCTCTGGCTACGTCGTAGCTCCCCACTTTGGGTACATACTTAAGAACTTAAGATCGTTATATGTACTGTTTTAAACCAAGAATAACTAAAATATGTGTAGGAATCTGAACCGATTTTCACGAGACTTAACACACATCACTCTAGTCTCAATCCACTGCGCTATGCAAAATTTCGTGCAAAATATATACATTAATGCATCATTTACATAAAATCGGACGAAAAACTCCAGTTATACTCCATTTTTGTAGATTTTATAACGTTTTTTGCTCCTTCAGTAAAATTAGTAAAAGTTTACTTATGCACGTTTGCATTTGTGGTGACGATATATTTTCATAGCATAGTATAAGAGCAATAAGGTACGTTTAGATTATATAGATCTCTCTGCACACCTCTAGTTTAGTTTTACGACACCCACTTGATCTCAAGTGTCAATTCCATAGCCTATACGTCAAATATAATCCACTGGATTTGTGAACAGGATTAACGTGACGTATACGCAATGTAGTTGACGTTTGAAATCGAGTGGGTTTAGTAGACTAAACGTGATCATAGGCTATTTCAAATTAAGATGGGCGGGATCATATGCAAAATAAAATATTTAAGAATAAATAAGGACTTTGTACCAATTGCTTGCAGAAGAATTTAGATAGAAAAGACAAAAAGAGAGATCTATTACTTTTCGTCAGAATAATTGTTATTCTCCAACAGACAATTCTTCTCAATATTATTATTATTATTAATTAAAAACATTTGGAAATTCCATAAAAAAACTTCGAATTGTTTTTTGATAAAGGTTCTTGGACTCAGTTCCGAAAATTATGGACCGTATTGATTTTTATATTTGTCTATAATTTACATGCACACATAAAACGGATATTATTTTCAATATTAATGCAATAAATATTCGCCAAAGGATATTTAATGGTCGTACAAGCTGGTCGATTGCGAATGCGATAACCAGAAGAGAAATCAACGAGCAACAATATAAAGAAACACAGGATAATAAAAAACAGCAAATTGGAAATGTAAATGGAAAAGACAAGTGTCGCATCTGCAATGCCAGAACATCCAACATCACCCAATCTGGGAAGAGTACCACGAATATATTATTGTTCGCCATTGGACACAACGTTCCGTTGTCATTTTAACAATTTTAATTGAAAATCGATGCGATTTAATAGACTTACCCATCCGCTCTTTTTACGCTATTTTGCAAAGCAACGCGTCCTGTGTATTTATTTCCGCCAATGGTTGTCTGCGTCTGTAGGATGCACGCATTGGCTAGTCCATGCCATGTCGACTATTTATCGTATTTCCGTTGAACACGACCAACACTATTGTTTGTTTGGCTAAATCATTAGAAGCGGGTTGAGATCCATGTTATTCGTTAGCAGATGTTACCATTGACCGCAACGTTTATGCATTTTGAAATTTTGGAAATATTCAGTATTGGAAATGGTATGATATTTTGGGGGAAAATATTTTTTTTTTTATTTAATTTTTTG